>NW_027528867.1:1545980-1669790 GCF_008692635.1 Crocuta crocuta
GCTGATGACAATGTTTTGAAACACTGATAATATCATGGAAATAACCCAGCCAGTGGCTTGGTCTTTGTTCAGTTCTAGGCTATGAAGTGCAGTAAAAAAGGCTGCAGCCAGGCTAGTGACCCCCGGAAGGGGCCAGCAGATGTAAGTCAACCATCTGGGCAGGCCTTTAGTGATGAGCTTCTTCCCCTCTTACGGACTCAGGAGGGGGGAACTGGTTGCCTCCCTTTTAAGAACAGAAGTTGAATAATCCGCCAACAGCTGAGAGAGAGGCGCAGGAAGATTACAAGGAAGCCGGTGTGGTGCTTACCTGGATGGCCCCTGTTCTGTTGGGAAAATACGCATTTCCAAGAGCTCCTGGAGTTTTGTGGTTGGTTGGTGGCATCTAGGATGTCACAAGGCTGGCCAGCCTGGGCGGGATCCAGTGCGCTTGCAGGAGATCGAAGCCTCTGCAGAACTCTGAGCAGGTGACGGCAGAAATGATGCTGGCTTTCAGGAACCACTGCAAATGCAGGCCGGGGTTCACACTTGAGCAAGTGGGAGACTTCAGCAGAGAGTAATTACTGGCAGAGATTAGCAACTCATTCATTGATGAGGTTAAATTGCCCAGTCAATGGTGATGAGACCGCAATTAGTATTGTCTTCTCCGAGCGTGCTGGCTAACTGGTAACGATTTCTACAATTCTGCACTGTGATTCAGAATAAAAACAACTTTTGCTCTAGAAGCAAACAAAAATTTAAACCTAATTGGGCTTTTTCACCAGAACTGCAGGACATGTACAACTATATAAGTGCCCAGGAGGCCCAAACTATGTTCAAGAATCCATAGATTACATAATCTCACCATTCCACAGAAGAGAAAGGAGGACACGTTTCAAGAGCCCCCAACAAAGCAGATGGAATATGGGGGCATCTGAGGGCAGTTTTGTGGGTTCTTCCTTAATCTTTTACTTTGTTTCAACAGCTATAATGTCTTGAAAGTTCTACTGGAAGTTTAAGGAAGGTGAGCCAAGCAGAAGGTTGTACACTGCCTGCTGGTTATGCTGAGCGGTAGGAAGGATAGGAAAGAGGCAAGCAAGGGAGAAGGAGGTAGAAAGCACATCAGTTCCTAAAACCTGCGGAAGTTCACCATTCACCCAATGGGGTCCTGCCTGCCGATGAGAGCCGTGACCCTCTGAGTGAGAACAGATGAGGCTGGATAAAAGCTGCACCAGCTTGTTAACGTTGGAAGGAAGCCATAAAGATTGTTCCAACTCTGAGAGTAAATACGTACTTCTCCTGAGTAGGAATCCCAAAGTTTCCTTTAATTCCTGAATGTAGAACCAAGATGAGAAAAGTCAGTTTTACATTCACCCAGGACTGGTAGCAGTTATAGATGGTGAGGTTGTCCCTTTAGTAGGAGAGGCAAATTCTTAGTGGGAAGAACCTCCATTTTTCATTTTCTTTCACCTTTTTCAGAAAGAAGTCACCTCACAGTAGCTTCAAAACTAGTTTTAGGAGGACCACCTAGGTAGCTATGTTGTTTAAGTGCCTGACTCTTGATTTTAGCTTAGGTGAGTCTACGGCCATACCACCCTGAACGCGCCCGATCTCGTCCGATTTTAGCTTAGGTCACAATCTCATGGTAGTGAGATCAAGCTCGGGGTCAGGCTCCATGCTGAGCATGGAACCTGCCTGACAGTCAGTTTCTGTCTCTCTCTCTCCCTCCCCCCTCTGTCCCTCTCCCGCTAACACTCTCAAAATAAATAAAATAAACATTTATTAATTTATTATTTTTTAATGTTTACTTTTGAGAGAGAGAGCAAGAATAGGGGAAGGGCAAAGAGAGAGGGAAACACAGAATGCGAAGCAGGCTTCAGGCTCTGAGCTGTCAGCACAGACAATCCCACAACCGCGAGATCAAGACCTGAGCTGAAGTTGGACACTTAACCAACTGAGTCACCCAGGCGCCCCTAAAATAGACATTTAAAAAAAGAAAACAAAACTAGTTTTAGGAGAATAGAGAATGAAAGAAAGGATCATTTGCTCAAACATCAAAAATGAAAATTTCAGATTTGTACCTTCTACACTCACATCCTGTCCTCAGAATACTGTCAGTAAGGGGAGAAACAAGGGGCATGATGCATCGTAGCCCAGAGGAGAGAACTTAGGGAAAAGCTATCAAGATTAATAGGACCCCATGAGCCTTCCAGAAGATCCCGTCTGCTGGCCTTTCCGGCTACATGGGGAAGCAGGGCCCACCATCTACCCATACAGTTAGATACCCAGCTTACCTCAGTCACCTCTGTGAGACAGAGGCTCAAAAGGAGCATGTGAGAGGCAGGAAGCCTGGCGGGAAGGAAAGAGAGGCAGGGTTCCTGAGACCGAATCAGGATTACAAGACTGACTGGGGAGAGGACGACAGCAGTTTGGATGCTGATGAGCAGTTGGGACCAGGTCACAGCAAACGGACACACTGGAAGAAGAGCATCACATCAACTTTCATCCTCAAGAGCTGAAATCATCTCAGAGCCCTTCCCCTCCCAGCTTTAGGCATTTATTTGGCAACTTAACCATGACTACCTAAGGACAGGACATCCTCATGGCAGTAAAGATCCCGATGTGTTCCTAAGGCTGCTTCATTCACTAATGAATGGGAACCCTGAGGAAACCTGTTAGCGTATTCGAGTGTTAGCGCAGCCAAGGAAAAACAAAGGCACATCAAGATCGTGTTTCTGACCCTGCAAGGAAGGAGCGTGTGGTACAGTAAGAGGATTACACACCACAAACGCCACACATCACCCAGGCCTTGCCCATCTCTCTCAGCACTGGTGCCATTTCTTCTCCAGAACATGACATTGACAGCCATCTCACACAAAAGCAAGGTCATGCAGCAAGAGAGCCTCTGGACTCTTGTGAACTGGTTCCAGGGATGTCGAGCTAAAGCTGAGAACCACAGATGATCCCTGGGTGAGCTTTTCTACAATCATGGAGGAGAACAGGTGTCTATGAAGAGAAATCCGAACAGAGCAGAAGCGAGACTTCATTTCAACAGCATCCTAGACTAAGAGGCGGTTTGCCTGGCAACATGCTTACAGCAACAACTCAGCCACTATCCAACACCTCTAGAAAGACTCTCAAATTCATGGCAACGTGATTCTTTTGTAGTTTTAGGACAAAATGTTGTTGAGGATAAGGTTAATTTATATTGTATGAGAGTTTAAAATTAAAAACAGTTTTTTATCTTCCCAAAAGCTTTGATAAATCTTTTACTCTTCAAGAGTTTGCATTAGTCTTCCACTCAAGATAGTTTGGTAAATTCAAGTTTGAGCCCCTTCTCTACTCCATATATGGAGGAATTATAAATAAGGCATAGAAAGAAGGAACCAAAGCGGTGCCTGGGTAGCTCAGGTGGTTACACGTCTGACTCTTGATTTCAGCTCAGGTCATGATCCCAGGGTGGTGGGATCCAGCCCCGCATCAGGCTCTGCACTGACAGTGTGGAGCCTGTTTGGGATCTCTCTTTCCCTCTCTCTGCATGTGCACACACTCTCTCAAAATAAATAAACACTAAAAAAAAGGAAGAGCCAAAAATATGGGCTGGGCTTAAAAAAGAGCTGGGACACCTTGGTGGCTCAGTTAAGCATCTGACTTCAACTAACTCAGGTCATGATCTCAGTTTGGGGGTTCGAGCCCCATGTTGGGCTCTCTGCTGACAACTCAGAGCTTGGAGCCTGCTTCAGAATCTGTGTCTCCCTTTCTCTCTGCCTCTCCCCTATTCATGCTCTATCTCTGTGTCTCAAAAATAAATATTAAGAAACTTAAAAAAAAAAAAAAGAGCTAAACATCTTTGAAGAGAAGAAATGGAATGAATAAACATGGTGATGAGCAGGGTAGATTTCTGGGCTCCAGGTCTGGAAGAAGGCAGTATGCAGGCAGGAATTTGCCTCTTGCAGGGTAACTGGAACTGAAAGTATTTCATAGGGTGGGGTAGGTAGAGTAAGCCAACTTCACTGCTTGGAGCCCAGGTTCAGGCTGGAGCTCATGAAGGGAGACTGCAGAACAATAAACTGCTAATTTATGGGCATGGAGGTGGGTGAAAAAAGGACAGCCCCATAACCAGGAATTGAGCCAAGAAATCCACTGGTAAATGACAAAATCTGCAATAGCCCTAGTTTTATCAATTCCACTGAGGGAAAGGAGATCCAAAATACTGTAATATAATAAGGCCTAATTGTAGTCTAGCCATGTGAAGAGTTGCATGGAAACAGCAGCAAGACTACCAGTCAGGGATGAAGGATAGAGAGAAACTGAACAATAAAACCACCCCGAAATAAACATATAATCCCAAATTCCTAAACTCAGAAAGAAATCAAAGAGAAAGGCAGCCAAAACAATAATTCAGTACTGATGAAATTAATTTCGTGGTGCTCTATGAAAAAAACCACAAGACTTTACTGTGGTATAATTTATATATGATAAAAAGGCACCCATTTGAAGCATACAGGTGAAGGGGTGCCTGGGTGGCTCAGTTGGCTAAGTGCCCAACTCTTGATCTCAGCTTAGGTCTTGATCTCACTGTTGTGAGTTCCAGCCCTGTATTGGGCTCTGCTCTGTGTGTGAAATCTACTTTAAAAATGAATAAAAGATACAGTAGAATACATTAAGATTTTTAATTTATTTAAGCGATCCCCACACCCAACATGAGGACTAAACTCACAACCCTGAGATCAATAGGTGCACACTTTTCTAACTGAGCCATCCAGGAACCCCCAGTCCAACACATTTTTAGTGATGTGAACACTTGTGTAAGTACCACCACTGCCAAGTTATCACCCCAAAAAGTTCCCTTGTGCTCCTTTCCAGTGAACCCCCCTCAGACTCACCCCTGGCCCCAAGTGGCCACTGATCTGCTTTCTGTCTCTGTACAAGTTTGCCTGTTTTAGAATTTCATATACATAGAACCATATTGCATGTTTTCTTCTGTTCTGGCTTCTTTCGCTTGGCAAAATGTTTTTGAGATTCACCCATGTAACTGTATCAATAGACTGTTCGTTCTGTTGGTGAGTAGTATTCCATTAAATGAACAGGCTAACACTTCTTACTCATTCGCCTGATAGACACTTGTGTTGCTTAGTTTTGAACTGCTATTAATAAAACTGCTATGAACGAATGTGTATACAATTTGGGATGGACATATGCTTTCATTTACAAGCCTTGCCAGACTGTTCTCCCACGTGGCTGCAGTGTTTTGTGTTCCCAGCATCACCTGTGAGTCCCAGTTGCCTCCAACTTCACCAAAACTTGGTTTTGTCAGACTTTTTCATTTTAGTTATTCTGGTGGATGTTTAGTGCTCTCACTGTGGTTTAGTTTGCACTTTGTGATGACTAGTGACATTAAGCATCTCTTCAAGTGCTTATTATACATTATTCACCATTATAATCAAAATGGAATGAAAGTGTCTGAGTTGCTCAATAGATGCCTGAACAGAGTGCAGGCAGCAAGCAAATGATCAGACTCTGCTGGCCCAATGGTCTAGAGTAGCATGGAAAAACTCATTTTGCTGACAAACAGGCAGGCTGCACACTCTTTTCAGGTGGACAATATTCAGCAACAAGTTGAGCACCTGGGCCTTAGACCTTTGACTTCATTCTCTTCTTTTTCCCAAACTCCAACCAACCAATCATCTCAGTCCTTAGTTATTTTCATTGTTATTCTCTACACCCACCTCTTCTCATCCTGCTCACTGCTTGATAAAAACAGGATCATGTGGACCTCGCACACATCAGGTTCACATGCTCACCACGGATCTTTTCCCTCTCTAGCCCCATGGGCACATCCCATATCATGATTCTTCCCTTATTTCCCCTCAAGCTCTTAATTTTGACCCAAAGTATACTTAGTGAAAAGTCATTCATTACATTTAATCTTTTTTTTTTTTTTAAATGTTTTATTTATTTTTAGGAGAGAGAGACAGCGCGATCAGGGGAGGGTCAGAGAGAGAGGGAGACACAGAATCTGAAGCAGGCTCCAGGCTCTGAGCTGGCAGTCAGCACAGAGCCGGACGCGGGGCTCGAACCCACGAACCGCGAGATCATGACCTAAGCGAAAGTCGGACGCTTAACCGACTAAGCCACCCAGGCGCCCCATCATTACATTTAATCTTGAAAGATATTTTTCACATTTAGAGGTACTTTTAATTTACAACACTTTGGAGCAGTAACTTGTTATTATCTGCGGTTTTTACAATCATGACAACATTAAATGAAGATAAAAGAAAAAAATCACCTATCACTTTACCACCCACACAAAATCATATTGTTAATTTCCCATACCAAGGTTTCTTTTTTGTAGATGCTTTGAAATTTTTTTTAAATATTTTCTTTTTAACATTTACTCATTTTTTTTTTTTTTTTTTTTGAGACAGAGAGAGACAGAACATGAGCAGGGATGGGAGGAGGGCAGAGAGAGTGAGACACAGAATCTGAAGAAGGCTCCAGGCTCTGAGCTGTCAGCACAGAGTCTAATGCAGGGCCTGAAGCTAAACTGTGAGATCATGACTTAAGCTGAAGTCAGACGCTGAACAACTGAGCCAACCAGGTACCCTGATGCTTTGAAATTTAAATCTAATTGTCACTGGTTACAATCTGGCCCAAAGCATTATTGTCATTTGTTGTGATGGCATGCTAGACTTGCCCCAGCACACCAGAGATCCATGAAGAAGAAAGGCGGAGGCAGCGGGGACTTACCAAGAAAGGCTGGCCCCCAAATCATCATGCCAGAACCGGATGCTGCGCAATTCCCCTGGAGAATTCTAGGGGAAGACGTCTAGGCCCCTCCCCTCAAAGACTGCCTTCTCAGGGTCATGAAGGTGATGGGGCTCGCTCTGGCCCTCTGATCCATAGAGGGCGATAACCACCTAAAACACATAAGGAAAGATAAAATGCAAGAAGCTCTAAAAGGATTCTTTGGGCTTATCCCAAAGGACAAGGGGGAAGACAGAGCTGTACTGAGATGAAGTCTTTGTGGGGTTGGACAAGGAGAGAAGCCTCTGCAGATGTCCAGTGTAGAACTAGGAGCCGCCCTCGTAAGTGCTCCTGGACGCCGGGGCGTCACTGGGTCAGAGCGCATCTTGGACAGTAGGAGACATAAGGCAAGGAGTGCAGAACATTCATCTCATTAAGCTTAGCTGCTGTGGAGGCCCTTCTTTGACAGCCAGTGGAGACCTGCAGGAGGTAGTGAAACTGAGAGCTGCGGTCATTATCAGCCAGGACAGTGACCTTTACCTGTAGGAACAGCAGAACCAAGATGGATCTTCACCTAGTGTAGCCCCTGCTTCCTCCAGCTAAGCAGCAGCAGGACGGTCCGCTCCAGCCTTGGCACTTCCGTGGACATCAAGGGCGGCGCGCGGGCACAAGATAATGAACAAGAGACCTAAGTGATGAAGCAGGAGATGAGGGCTGAAGTCCCAGGTTTAGGCCTCTAATCTGAAATATTCATAGACAGCTGATCAGGTCTTGGCCTCAGAAATCCTTCCACCTCCTGCTCACCCAGGTAGGGTTATCACACTAGGGAGGACACCTAGTTAAACCTGAATTTCAGATAAACAATGGATCACTTGGGAGCAACACACTAAAAATGCATTCACTACACAATATTCAAATTTAACCAGATGTCCTATATTTTTGTTTCCTGTAACTGGCAACTCTACACCCACGGCAACAAAGAAATGGACGGTGTGTATTCTACAATCCCCAAGTGTAAGAAAACGTAAGAATACAAAATGCATAGGATAGAAATTTATAGGAGGCTGTCATCAAGGGGTTTTTGTTCCAAAGAGAGATTCCTTACAGGTTTCTTCTATATTGCAGTTACATGAAATTAAAATTTTACTTACACCTGACTTTCACATCCAATGTATAAAGTGAGATACACTTCGATTTGATTTTGTTTAAGTTCTCTAGATGTTCTGGCTTATTCCTAACTTAAACGAATCATAGGGGGGTTCAACCTCTGCTAAAGAAGGAAAAAAAAAAGAATATAAAGAGTTAAATTGTGAAGCCCTGAGACAGGAGACATGAAGAGAAATTTAAGAAAAAAGTCCCAAATTCCTATGCCACCCTGAATTCCTACCATGCTACCTGCCTTTTCTGGTGAAGGTTTTTATCCACACCCNATTATGGCAAGGCTTTTGGAACCAAAGTCATGATCTTCACCTTCTGCATGTTTGCTTGATCCTTCCTCCAAGCCCACACAGAGGTGAGCATCTAGAATCCTAAAAGGCTGGCCAGCAATGACACCCTAGCAGGGCTGCTGGTCACATGAAGGAGCAGCCTGATTGTGTCTTCAACGTTCACCATCCTGGACACAATGAAGAAGTCACTGCCAAAGCAGTTCAGGTGGTTACAGTGACACTGTGTCCTCAAAACTGTTCTGTGGGCCACCCTGCCATTAGAATCAACACGTTGACTATAACTGAACAGAGTGCTAAGGAAGAGACAAACATAAAACACAAACACAGGCAATTTTGAGAGGGAAAACAATGTCCTGGTCATGTGTTCACCACTGGGGAGCATGTAAACTGGTGGATGTGGAGAGCAATCTGTAAACCTCTACCAAACATGCAGAAGCACAAACTCTCTGCATCTACCATTCCAGCTCTGAACCCATAACCTTGGGGGAACTCTGTACATGTGCACAGGGAGACGTGAAAAAGAATGTTTCTGTCAGCATTGTTCATAACTAAAAGATTGGAAACAGCCTATATATACATGTCCAGTAACAGCAGAACATACAAACAAACAAACAAACAAACAAACAAGGAGAGGACTCCTACTGCATACTAATGGAGTAATCTCTAGCAGTTAACATGAATGAGTCAGGGGGCACCTGGGTGGCTCAGGCGGTTGAGTGTCTGACTCTTTATTTCAGCTCAGGTCAGGATCTCATGATTCATGGGTTTGAGCCCCATGATGGCTTCTGCACTGACAGCGTGGAGCCAGCTTGGGATATTCTCTCTCTCTCTCTCTCTCTCTCTCTCTCTCTCTCTCTCTCTCTCNCTCAAAAATAAAATAAAAGACAACTTCCCATTTTAAAAAAATGAGTTAGAGCTAGATATAGCAACATGGATAAATCCTGAGTGAAAAAAAAAAAATTAAAGAAGGCTATGGTATAGATGATAACATTTAAACAAAGACCAAAAGCATGCAAAACAACACTTCTATATCTATGTTTGTCAGTCTCTCTCCCTGGAATGTAAGCTCAGGAAGATGCTGTCTTGTCCAAGGCTTTATCTCTAGTTCCCAGACATGGGCCTGGCATGTAGAATATGCCTGATAAATATGTGCTGAAAGAATCAGTACAAATGCCGATTTCAGGACAATGATCACCCTGTGGTAAGTGGGAGGGAAGACTGGAGGGGGATCCACAGAGGGCTTTGATTATTCCAGAGTATTTTTCTATTACAAAAAAATCTGAACTATATAGAGGAAAATATCAACTCTGTGATAAAGCCAGAGTATTTAATGTTTTTATTATATTATCCCCTATAACTTCCCAGAACTTCCAAATGTTGCAACATTTCTTCATAAGAAATATTTTCAGGGGTACCTGGGTGGCTCAGTCAGTTAAGCATCCGACTTTTGATTTCAGCTCAGGTCATGATCTGGAGGTTTGTTGGTTTGAGCCCAGAGTTGGGCTTTGTGCTGACAGCATGGAGCCTTCTTACAATTCTCCTCTCCTCTCCCTTCCCTCCCCTCTCTCTCTCTGCCCCTCCCTTGCTTGTGCCTCCATGTGCTCTCTCTCTCTCAAAATAAATAAACTTTAAAAAATATATATTTTTAAAAATGTCACTAGGCAATGAAATGAAAATTACCAATTCCACGTTCTATTGTGCAGATGAAAAGCTTCAAATATTGTATGACTGGCTGCTTTCCACGGCACAAGGTTAAGTTCTGGGTTCCGGGTCTATGTCCCACCCTCTAACTCTCATCCTGCTCTCTGTAGCTCTCTTCCCTGCATGGGGCCCCCAGCGCTGTACATGGTGTCGAGGAGGCAGGAGACACACTAATGCCTTTTGAGAGCAGTGAGTCATTGCCGGGTGACTCTTGCAACTCAAAGTGTGGTCTGGACAGCATTGACATCCCTTGGGAGCTCATAAGAGAGCCAGAAGCTTAGGGCACCTGGGTGGCTCAGCTGGTTGAGTGTCCAACTTCAGCTCAGGTCATGTCTCACGGTCTGTGGGTTTAAGCCTCACATCGGGCTCTGTGCCAACAGCTCAGAGCCTGGAGCCTGCTTCAGACCCCGTGTCTCCCTCTCTCTCTGCCCCTTTCCCACTTCACTTTATCTCTTGCTATCTCTCAAAAATAAACAAACACTTAAAAAAAAAAAAGGTAGAAGCTCAGGTCTGGCCCTAATTTACTGCAACAGAATCTGCAACTTAATGGGCTCCCAGGTGGAGAAATCTGCTTGAGAGGCTCTGGTCCAGATCTTCCAGAAATCCCTGCCACGAACAGTGCAGCTGTCTTCCAGAGCATCCTCTCTCCCTGTATTCACATGTGAATGACCTTCTCTCAGCTCTTTTACAAAGAGCTTCATGATTTCCAGAACTTTACACCACAGTCTTGGTGCAAAGGGGCCAGGACTTAAATCAGATGGGATCACACAGAATCACCCATGTGAAAATGCAGGGCACCATTTTAAAGTGAGCAGACCCCTGAAACTAGGTGATAATTAGAAAAGTCCCCACCTAACCTGGAATGTAGCAGGATCTGCCAGTTTATTTTTACAAAAGCTCTCTTATTAAGCAAGAAATTTGTTTCCTTTTATCCACAACATATTTAACACTTATAGAATTTAACAGCATCTGGCGAGGATGTGGAGAAACGGGCACCCTCCTACACTGTTNCCTTTAGCTTTAAAAAAAAGAATTTAAGAGCATCTACCTACTACTTAAAAAAATTTTTTTTAAGTTTATTTATTTTTGAGAGAGAGAGAGAGAGAGAGAGCAAGCAAGTGAGTGCACAAGCTGGGGAGGGGCAGAGAGGAGGAGAGGCAGAATCCCAAGCAGTCTTCGTACCATCAGCACAGAGCCCGATGCAGGGCATGACCTAAGCTGAGATCAAGAGTCCTGCTTACACGAGTGTTGTCACCCAGACACCCCTACCTACTGCTTCTTTTATCTAGAACTGTCAGATTCACCCTGGACTGAATGTTTGAGAAGGAAATGACAAATATAAAACATAAGTCTGCTCTGAAGAGACACACTTTCCTGGGCCGCTACATGCAATCTTCTTTTTTGCCAGGCTGATTTATTTGCCCCCTGATGCTTTTTCTTTCTGGGCCCCCCCCATGAGAGAACAGATGCTCTGCATTTCATGCCAGTTCAGGCAGAAGAGAAAGCGAAGTGGTGTGGCTTCTTACTTGGCACCCTGTGGTCTTCCACATGCTGTTGTGGCTGTCCCTGAAATAACACGGTGACGGCAGTTACCACTGAGAGCAGGGTGGGCGTGTGCTGGCTACTGTCCTTGCTTTTATTCAGCATGGCTGTTACATAGTAGGTACCGATATGCAGACTCTCTGGAGTCATCCATGTATATTACTCCTCTGAGAACAAAGAACAGCATTTCCAATGGAACAAAATTACTATCAGAACCTTCCTTACGAAGGCTCTATTGTTATTATTATCATTATTTTATTTTACAAGTGGGGAAATGATTAAGCTTAGAGTTACAAATGATTTGAAAGAAAATATTCAGTAATACAACCTGGGGCTCTGAATTTCTCCCATTCCAACAAAAAACTGTATTTTTTTGATAGATGAAGACTTAGGTCTAATGAGTCAGAATGTATGATGAGTTTGAGAAAAATGAAAGAATTGCACACCCAAATGAGTAGCTATAAGACGGAGCTAACAAAAGAAGCCCAAGAACGGAGAAAGGATGGGAAGAATGTGGTTCCAGGAAAGAGCCCTGACTACCAGGCTCTGTCACCAGATGGCTGTTAAGCTAAGGCAAGTCACACAGTCTCCTTAGTTTTCTCATCTTTCAAACAAGGTCTCTGGACCAGAGGATGGCTAAGATCCCCAAGGGACATGATACTGCCAAGATGGACAAGGAAAATGGAGCGCGTGTTCTGAATCAGCAAAGAGCCTGCTGGTAACACAGACAGAACTTTGTAGTTGGGAGCCCAAGAGTGAGAAACGCTGCCTCAGGTACTATGTCTAAGAGCAGGAATTACCTAAAAAGTGATCATTCATGTTAGTGAGGCCTGCACAAGAGCCAGAGGAAGCTTGTTCCACATGGGAAGACTGTAATGAGAGGAGACTATATCATGCTTTGTATTTTGTAACATGATTATTGCCACCCCTCCACACATTTTTTAAAAGCAAAGGGTAGCTCTTTATTAAGACTTTTGGTTTTTTAATGTTTATTTATTCTTGAGAGAGCGAGCAAGAGCATGAGTGGGGGAGCAGCGGGGGGCGGGGGGAGACACAGAATCTGAAGCAGGCTACTGGCTCCAAGCTGTCAGTACAGAGCCTGACCCAGGGCTCCAACTCACAAAGTGCAAGATCATGATCTGGGCTGAAATTGGATGCTTAACCGACTGAGCCATCCAGGGGCCCCAGTACTACATTCAAAGTTGATACCCAGTGAATATGTTTTTCGGTCAAGTACATCTAAGGCTCTATTTATGTATCTTAGAAATTCTTAACTATTTATATATGTCTCAGAAATTCTTCACTTTTCTAAGCCACAATGTAGTCATTCTAATATTACACCAAGATTTACTGAGGTATCTCTGGCCTTACCCAAATCTTAGATTAGAAATAAAATTGGAAATATCTATTACCCATTGTGCTGGAATCTTACTTCTCAACACTATGCAAAGTTTCAACCATGCAGGAAGTCGACCCATATAATCACTAACCAGATTCCAGGATTAACATTTTACTAAATTTGCTTTATCACACATGTATCAGGACCCATTCCATGACCCATCTTAAAAAAATGCATTTCATGGTCATGTATATTCATACATGTGATAAAATTACATGCAATAAACACACACACACAGGAGTGCAGGTAAAACTGATGAAATCCAAATAAGGTCAATGCATTGTATCAATGTCATTTTCGGGTTAGTATATAGTGCTATAGTTATGCAAAATGCCACCATTAGGAGAAACTGGGTGAAAGGTATAAGATCTCTCTTTCATTTTCCGTAAGTGCATGAGAATCTACAGTTATCTCAAAATAAAAAGTTTTTTAAAAAAGGAGAAAAAAAGCATTTCAAAGTAAGTTTCTCATTGGGGTTTTACCTTTTTGCCACACCTGAGTCTTTGGAAGGTTGATGTCCAGGTGGATGTGGGTGTGGGTAGGCTGACATTGGAACCCCAGATAGAGTGTCATTAAAAGGGGACTTCCAGGTTCTATGCACACGATCAGGGATTTCTCCAGGGAAGTGATGCTCACTGTGATCATAAAATGGTCTGAGCTCTTGTTGATGCTGGTGGGATAGGTTTCCATGCTAACATTTCTCTGCAGCATGATACAAAATGAGACAGTTAATCAATCTTCATGATGGTCCATCCGTGGATGCCTTCTAGTCTCCTTTCTAGTGATAATGGAATGTAACTTCCTAGGTCTTTCTCCCTAAATATCTGTAGGGATTAAGGGAGAGTATGTAATCTCAGACCCAAAACACCTCCTAAAGGTAAGGTAGTTCTTCTTGTAAAAGTTCCCAAGTGAAGCTGTGAATAATAAAATAATGGCACTTCCATGAATTTAAAATGACTTCCTTCCATCATTCTCCAAGAATTCCTATTCCCTTCTATTTCATTCCTTATAATCAAGTCATACCTCAATATCTTCCACTAAATCATGGACTTGGGACAATTGATGATTAGAGCTTAGCAAACACCTCTAATGCTTCCAACAATGTCCTTTTCAGCAAAATCCCTGAAGGGAGTGAAGCTAGTCCTGTTACCTAGAGACAAAAAAATCTGTTTCATCAACTGCTGAAATCTGTTACCTAACACCCCGATAGGTAATAATGTGTCAGATATCAAAAATTAAAGTAAAAAGTAAATGTTGGCATTTCCCCTTGTTAATATCTCAAAGAAAATAATATTTCTCATTATAACATCATATGAGGAAGAATTAAAGATGAGTCATTTACCTGTGACCCTTACAATTTTTTTTTCACATTTTTATACCTGGAGGATTCATTATTACTAGGAAAGAAGTATTCTGCTCTCCAGGATAAGACAGCAATCTTGCTCTTGTTTGTTAGGTAACTGCCAAAAGAAATACGATATATACTGATATGGATAAGTTTGTATATCGAATCAATCTTTTTTTTTTAATGTTTTATTTATTTCTAGGAGACAGAGAGAGAGACAGCGTGAGCAGGGGAGGGTCAGAGAGAGAGGGAGTCACAGACTGAAACAGGTTCCAGGCTCTGAGCTGGCAGTCAGCACAGAGCCCGACGCGGGGCTCGAACCCACGAACTGCGAGATCATGACCTAAGCGAAAGTAGGACAGTTAACCGACTAAGCCACCCAGGCGCCCCTGTATACTGAATCAATCTTATTCAGATATTCCTAGCTTTATATATAAATAGTCAAGAGTTGAGATCAATTCAAACCATAACACAGAATCTTAGTTAAATCCAGAAGTCTGTTTAATGCTTCCAACCTCTACAGTGTATCATTTTTTAAAATGTTCATTTATTTATTTTTGAGAGAGAAAGAGAAAGACCTAGCACACACATGCACACAAGGGGAAGAGCAGAGGGAGAGAGAGAATCCTAAGCAGGCTCTGTGCTGTTAGTGCAAAGCCCAACGTGGGGCTTGATCTCACGAATCGTGAGATCATGACCTGAGCCAAAACCAAGAGTTGGATGCTTAATTGACTGAGCCACCCAGGCACTCCTACAGTGGATTATTTTTAAGAGGCCTCCATTCTTGCCATCATAAAACAGAAATCCATGGCACCCAGGCTTCTTTTGTTTGGTCTGGTCAGCTTGCGTTTCACAGTGCATCATGGTGTATTTAAATGCCTGATGCCATCAATCTCAACTCCATTTGGGTCAGAATCCATTTCATACTCACTTGAACATTAAATCTGGGTGTCTGTTGAAGAGCTCTTCCAAAGCTGAGGCCGATGGAAAGCCTAACCTCACAGGTGCCGGTGATCCAAGAGTATAGAGGTTCAGGGGCCAGGTTGACATGTTTTAGCTAATGAAGGAGAAATTAAATGGAAATCAACTTCTGTGTGTTTTCTAACGATCAGAAACCAAAAATGAACCACTCCCTCCTCTTCTTCTGTTACCTGCTCAGCATTGATAGAGGTCAAAGTCACTAAAGCCCAGAAAAATGTTTCTGCTGTAGAAATGTTTCCCGGATATTCCCAAGGGCCAGCAAGGCCATTTCCAGCATATTTTCTACCTACATTTAGAAGGAAATACCATATGACTTGTGTGGCCTTTGTGGATAATGATTTTGGAGGGGCTGGGAGGGGGACAAAAATCTTGACAGTGATATACTGAAAGATGACATTCTTCGCAAAGCACCCAAAGAAAGTATTTGTAGTCTGGCTGAAGACTCACTATCCTTTGTACCAACTAAGAGGACCATCCAAGGAAATATTTCTTTGTCCCATGATATAAGCTTCCCTAGACCTACTTAGGACAATTTTAAAAAATTTTTATTTTTAGTAATCTCAACACCCAGCGTGGGGTTTGTACTCATGTCCTAGAGGTCAAGAGTGGTGTGCTCTATCAACTAAGCTAGCCAGGTGTCCCTGCCTTTGACCTACTTAGAGGTTTTTAAAAACAGTTTTATTACAATGAAATTCACACATACAAATCACTCACTTGGAGAATACAATTCAATGTTTTTCTTTTCTAGTATATTCACAGTGCAACTATCACCATGAGCTAATTTTAGATCATTTTCATCTCCCTAAAATAAAGCCAGTACCCAGCATCCAGTTGTCACTATCCATTCTCCTGTCCCCTGCCCCCCCAAGCTCCAGACAATCACTAATCTACATTTTGTGTCTAGAGATTGTGGACATTTCATAAAATGGAATCACAATACTTGGTCTTTTGTGTCTGGCTCCTTTCACTTAGTTTAATGTTTTCAAGGTTCACCCATGTTGTAGTACTTCATTCTTTTTTGTTGCTAACAAATGTACCCCATTTTATTTACCCATTGGTCAGATTGTGGACATTGGGCTATTTCCACTTCAGCTGTTTGACTATTTGAATCATACTGCTACAAACATAAGTGTGCTAGTTTTCGTGTGGATGTATATGAGCCTATTCCAAGGGGTGGGATTGCTAGCTCACATGGTAAGTTCCATTTTTAACCTTTTGGGGAACTGTCAAACTGTTTCCCAAAATGGCTGTATCATTTCAAAATCAAATAATGTATGAGGGCTCCAATTTGTCTGCCTCCTTGTCAACACTTGTGACTGTCTTTCCGGGTACAAAGTAGCATTTCATTGTGGTATGGCTTGCATTTACATAGACTAATGATGTTGAACATCTCATATGAATACAAAAATGCAAATTTAATTTACCGAGTGTCTACTATATGCCAAACACCGTACTGAGCTCTTTTCACTGGATTATAGAGCTAGGTGGGCTTGGCTCACAGATGAAACAGCGAGGAAGACCTAGAGCAGGCCTAACAGCGGTCTCTTCAGTGGTGCTGCCTGGCTGGACACTCTTTAGTGATCTAGGGAGAGCTGTGTGCTATCTGGATCTGCCAAGATTTAAAAAGTTTCTGAACCGAGTTCATCAGCAGCAGATACTGCACTTACCTGCTCATGTCATGCTTGGACCTTTGCGGCCTCCCACCAGCTTCCATTACAGTGCCAAGGGAGTGGGAGAGGCGACGGTCAGGGGGTTTTGAAGCCCAGACTGCTTTGCTCTGAAATGCACTCTCTGGTGACTTCTCGCTCCGGTAAACTGGACTGATGACACTAACCTGGGGGATTTAGGAAGCTATCACACAGAGCTATTTCTGTTTCAAATTTACTTGTGTTCCTCTTGTAAGGAGTTCAGTGTTCCTTATGCACTTCAATGCATTTTTAAAAATATTTATTTATTTTGAGAGAAAGAGGGGTGGGGATAGGGGCAGAGAGAGAATCCCAAGCAGGCTCTGAGCCATCAGCATGGAGCCTGATGCGGGGCTCCATCTTATGAACCCTGAGATCATGACCTGAGGTGAAATCAAGAGTCACATGCTTAACCCACTGAGCCACCTGGGTGCCCCTCAAATGCATTTTTATAAAAAGCAATATTACAGGAGTGTGCGGCTGAATGTGGAGCCTGCTTAAGATTCTTTCTCTGCCTCTGCCCCTCTCCTCTCCTTGCACTCTAATTTTAAAAAAAAAAAAAAAAAGGAAAAAGGAAAAAAAAGAGATGCACAAAAAAACCCCAGCATTACAACTTGGCAGTAAAAGAAAATATATCACATCTTACCTATAGGAGGGATTTGTATTTCATGTCATTCTTTTTAAGAATTAAAAAAAAATGTTTAATGTTTATTCATTTTTTTTGAGAGAGAGACTGAGTGCAAGCGAGGGAGGGGCAGAGACAGAGGTAGACACCGAATCTGAAGCAGGCTTCAGGCTCCAAGCTTTGAGCGTACAGCCTGATATATGACTTGAACTCATCAACTGTGAGATCATGACCTGAGTCGAGGCTGGAGGCCCAACTGACTGGGCCCCTAAAAGTTTTTTTTTAAACGTTTATTTTTGAGGGTGGGAATATGTGAGCATGCGCGAACACACACACACACACACACACACACACACACACACACACACACACACCAGTGGGGGAGGGGCAGAGAAAGAGTGAGACAGACACTCTGAAGTGGGCTCCATGCCCTGACAGCAGAGAGCCTAATGTGGCGCTTGAACTCACAAACCATGAGATCATGACCTGAGCTGAAATTGGATGCTTAACCAGGCATCCCTGTATTTCAGGTTATTCTAAAGAACTCAAAGAACCCTCCTGAAGAAGTAGATCAAATACCTAATTAACAAAACTAAGCTAAAAAAAGGCAAAGAGCAGTACTGGCTTAGACATCAAGTAGATGATCCTTTGAAACTCAAAAAAGCACTCAAGACTGACTTAAAATAGAGATCAAGAGAAGTTCTAAATAAAACTGAAAACCCCAATTCTCCTTTCTGTAGGCTGTTCTCATGCAAAACAAGTGAGAAGGTTAAGCAAAGTGACGGAATATCTACAGTGGGTATTACTATTTTTGTTTCGAAATGTTATTTTTGTTTTCAAAGTTATATTTACTTAAAACTTCCTCATTTAAAAAAGAAACAATAAACAAAGTTGAAAAAACATGGGCACAAAATATTTGCAACCGCTGTAACAAAAGGTCAACATCAGTAATAAATAAAGCTCTCTTAGAGACACGTAAGTAAAATGACAACTCAATGTTGGGGAAATGGACAAAGGACCTGAAGAAGCCACTGAGGGAAGAAACAGACATGGTCAATCAATATATAAGATAACGTTCAACCTCCTTAGCAATCAATAAAATATTCCCTCCTTTTCTTTCTTTTCATGCCTTTGAAATTAGAAGTGTGGGGCAATAGTTGGTGGGGATGTAAAACAGTGTCTTTTAAGAGACAATTTTATCAGCTACTGAAAATTTAAAAGCCCCTCAGTTCTATTTCTGGCACTCTATTCCACAGAAACATCTACATAAGTACTTGGTGATGTAGCTACATGCATGTCCATGGATATGCTATTTGTGAGAGGAGAAAAAACAAAAAATGTCCAACTATACATGAAGAAAAATTGGTTCATTTGTGTGTACTGACATGAAAAGATATCCATGACACAACATTAAGTAAAAACATCCAAGAGGCTGGGGCACCTGGGTGGCTCAGCTGGGGAGCCTCTGGCTTCAGCTCAGGTCATGATCTTATGGTTCATGAGTGCAAGACCAGCACTGGGCTCTCTGCTGTCAGCGCAGAGCCCGCTTTGGATCCTCTCTACCCCTCTCCTGCTCTCTCTCTCTCAAAACTAAATAAACATTAGAAATATTTAAAAAAACAAGGGGCTGAAAAACTTGAATACTTTAGTGTCATTTTTGTTAAAACAACAAACCTGTTTAAACAGAAAAAAATCTGGCAGGTTATGCACAGCAAATTAACAATAATCTGATAATATTGATGACATCTAGAAAATGGGATTAGCAAGAACAAAGATAGTGATGGCTATTGCTTTATAGCTTTAATTTTTAATGCTTTTATGCTTTAATTCAGACTTTTAAATAACAAGCACGTATTACTTCCGTAATTAAACATAAACCAGCCCAAACAAAGCAGTGCAGGTTCTATTTATATGCTTATCATATATATCTGAAAATATAGGACATGGAAAAGAAAACAAAATTAAAATTCTCATGAATTTCATTCTCTTAAGTTATTTATGGGTAGGGAGCAGAGAGAGGCATGAATAATTGCTGGGAATAACTTGGCTGCGGGGGCACCGATGGCCCATGTCTGTTTCAAAGCTGAACTGCTCTATTTCGGGCATGGAGTAGGTCTATTTCTGTCTCCCATAATGTCTAACAAATACATCAGAAAGACAGTAACCTGATAAATGAACAAAAGAAGATAAATACAGCACATCTGAGAAGGTCATTACTGATCAATTTATTTGCGATCTGCAGACTTAAAGGTACAAATACCCTGCCTGAGTGTTAAATGGAGTCTACACAGAATGGCTCACAAGGCTGAATTCTGCACAGGGCACAATCTACACATTACGTATTTTCTATTTTATACATGTTTTGTCTGCTTCACTTTCCCCTTTCTCATACCATGTTTCCTCCTGATCACCCTCTTGCTTACCTGAGATGACTTAGAAAATTCTGGGATAAAGGCTGTCCATTTCTGGAGCACCTCACAAGCTCTTCAAAGTCTGCTGTGAGTTTGCAAACTGTGAATCGCTTCGTTCAAGCTCCTGCCGGCTCATGTGCGACCTGTTGAGAATGAAGGATTTTGTCAAAATTATTTCTAGGAAATGGCTGCACTTTAGTAGTTTCAGACCTTGTTTGAACAATAATTGACCTCCAATAATATTACAAGCTCAATGAATCACAGGCTCCCCCTAAGAGTCACTACTTTCAGAAGCTTTTCTGCAAATAGATTGTTCACCTCTTCCACACAGTAGAGGAAAGAGATACCAAGGTCATACAATGATATGTACAGGGACAGATGGGTCTGGGAATAGATTTATGAGAGGAGTTTAAATCTCATGGCCATGATCAAAAGTGGAGGATGCCTGGAAACGAAAACAACAAAAAATTTTCTATTCAGAAGTACGCGTATTTCCTCAGGTTTTCTGCTGGTTCCTGTCTCTCCATTTAAGAGTTTGTGTTCAAGAGGGAAGTACAGGTACTTGAAATTCCACATGGCAGGAGGTGGGAGGCAGAAACTCTCAGAAAACAAACCCAAAAGTCTGGACATGGTCCTAAAACTTTAAAAGTCCACTGTTTTTAAACTGGAAGTCCAGCCCTGAGAATCTCTGTTTACACCAACTACTTGATACAATTTCTAGAGAACAGCCCATTGCAGCTTAATTCAGTCATGTATTCAATAAGTTTTTAAAAAATGGTTTATTTATTTTTGAGACAGAGACAAAGCACAAGCGAGGGGGGGCGGTAAGGCAGAGAGAGAGGGAGACACAGAATCTGAAGCAGGGTCCAGGCTCTGAGCTGTCAGCACAGAGCCTGACATGGGGCTCTAACTAATGAACTATGAGATCATGAGCTAAGCTGAAGTTGGCCACTTAACCAATTGAGTCACCCTTGTGTCCCTCAATAAGTCATTATTAAGTGCCTACTGGGTGTTGCGAGGCTCAGGAGTTAAAGCAGTTAAAGTCAGTTATGATTTGG
The DNA here is from genome assembly GCF_008692635.1 of Crocuta crocuta. Classification (NCBI taxonomy): domain Eukaryota; kingdom Metazoa; phylum Chordata; class Mammalia; order Carnivora; family Hyaenidae; genus Crocuta; species Crocuta crocuta. The sequence goes on from NW_027528867.1 coordinate 1,566,899, forward strand.
CCCTTGTGGGTCATACAAGCGAACAGGGTTATTCCTAATCGGTAGAGTCTGTAGGGGGTTGGAACAGTTATAGAATGATCTTAGAATTGAGGACCACCCAGTTTTGGTTTTATATTTTGGGACCAAGGTATAAATGAGCAGGAATAAAGGTATGAGTGAGACCCAGATGCCACATAACTGCACATTTTCCAATGAAGGTCAAGGTCTCATTGAATGGCTTTCTAGCTGCAGTCAGGAAGGACACTGAGGGTGCCTTATCTGATGTTTTAGAGCAGTGTGAACTTGGGCTGAATCATGGTGGATCCCACCATTTATTTCACCTTTCTTCAATAGCTCTTAATAAAGCTTTATGGTTGTCTTCATATAAGTTTTGTCCATCTTTGGTTAGATTTACTCCTAGGTACTTGCTACTTTTTTTTTTTTAATCTTATTTTCTAACTGCTGCTGATATGTAAAAATACAATCAGCTTTTGTCTACTGATCTGGTATTCTCTGAATATTTCTAATAATTTATCTGTAGGCCCTTCGGGTATGCTACACTTCACACTTCTCTTTATTTAATAAGGAAAACAAAACCCTCTCTGTTGAAGCTACTGTAGATCCATTTTTCTGCCAGGAGAACACAATGCTAACTTAAACAATAGTGAACACATAGTTTCCAGTACCACTGAAAGTAGAGCCAGCATAAACAGGATTACTTTTTAGCAAGGACATGTTAGCTTGCATGTAAGTAGGGCTTGTGTTGAGAGAGAGAGAGAGAGAGAGAGGCAGGATGATTTTCTTCAGTCAACATTATAAAGTGGCTTTGTTTTTTTTTTTTAAAGTTTGTGGGGGGGAAAAAAGAGAACCAAGAGAAAAGGAGCACTGAGGTGGTGGAGTAGGAAGAACAGTCCAGAAGGGTGTGCCGCTGCTGGAAAATTATGGCAAGTCAACAACACTTCCTCCCTGTCTGAAGCACTAAATAATCACATTAAATAAAAATAAGGCGTTAAATGCTGAAGTGGGTATAAAACCCACTGTGGAGTGTCCCCGTGGACTGGTTTAGTGCTTGCTTTTGATCGGGACACATGCTTATCCGTCAGGCACTCTTAGGTAGAGTTCTGCTCAGAGGTAAGGGGTGAACCAGGCCCCTTCCTCACATGTGTTCCTGCAACATCACCAAAATAGAAGAAAAGGAGTGCTTCACAAAGGTACCCTGTGTGACCTGTTTTCCGTATTTACCTGATCATCGCCTCTTGAAATGATATTTGTAAGCTAGAGGTGAAGACCTCAGGATGGGAGTCCTCTTTGGGGCTTGAGGTCATCCCCACCAGAGCTTTCCCAGCCTGTGTTTCAGATGCAGGCCGGCTGCCAGGCACCGAGGTGACAGACAGGACCTGCCCGGTGACTCCGGGAAGTGCTGAAGGAAAGGGGCTGATGGAACCGCACAGGCACAGGGTCTTGGGCTGAAAGGTACGTAAAGGAAAAGGCGGAAGCCGATTTTCCCAAATGAAAGGGGAGGCAGTGTTTCCAAGACAGCAGGGGCCTGGAGGAGGCGCAGCACGGGCTGACTTGGGTGGTAAAGCATCACTCCTCTGCCCGCTGTGTTGAGAACGGACACGAAAGGGTCAAGTGTAGAAGCAGGGACGCAAGCAGGAGACGGATGTGAAGTGTAGCCGGGAGATGCTGGTGGCCTCGACTAGGCGACATAACGGTGAAGCTGGTCAGAAGTGGTTAGGTTTGGCCATATGGAAGGCTCTAAGAAGTCCTGCAGTCAAAAACATTTGTTTTCTTTCCTTCTGGAAACATTTGAGGCAATGTTGGTTGCTATCCTGCAGAACATCGCTTGGCAAATACTGACTTACGGGATTTTTACTTCATCCCTGTTCTTTTATGTTGCTAGAATGCTTATTTTTGGCAGTGGTCAAATAAAAGTAAATCTGTATTTAGACATCCACCGAAAGGTTTCTATGTAGGACACAAAGGCAAGGAGATGGAGAAATTTCCTGAATGTGAAATTTTATAGATTATGCAGAGTGTCTACTTTTATTTCCCTTTTGCTCTGATTTTTTTCTTTTTTAAAAAAGAAACTTGAATTTTATGGCATTTCAATATCCTTTTGTAAGACGTCACAAGTTCTTCCAGGTATGAAGCAGGGAATAAAGAACCAGTCAACGAATGATCATTGTAACAACAAGAAAGCCAGAGCTAGGCTTTAAAAATGTCGTTCTGAGACCTTTAAAGCATTAGACATAGGCATTAGAACCATTAAACCTGGTTCTTCCCTGTATATAAGTACTGTCCTTATGAGAAAACTACATCCAGAGCGCTCGCTGAGACAGAGCTGCGTTCTGGCAGGAGCCACCAGGAATGACATAGATTGACAATGCCAAGTGTGTGTGTTACTTACAGGATTAGCACGAGCAGGGAGGGGACGTGATTGCGGGGTGAGCAGGTGCCACAGAAAGAAGCAGAATAAATCCAAGTACAAGTCTAGGAGAGAAGTATTTCTTTCTATTTTACCTAAGGATGTTTCATTCTTGGCAAAAAACAGTGTAAACCATTTCATATGGAGAGCAAACTGATCATTTCCCACTGTTGATAATTCTGTAGACAAGCTGGGATTCTAGAGCTGAGGCTTCACAAATCACTAATGTCTCATCTCCGCTTATTCTCCAAAGGCTCTCTGTATAAAAACATTAAATCAGAGCAATCGTGAAGTTGCCAGTACATAAATATTACTGCAGAAATATCTGCTTCATAATTTTAGCAAAAGGAGGAGCTCTCTATTAATAAACCACAGCATTTTTCTGATCTTTCCTCCCTTCTTTCCTTTCTTTCCTTATGGTACTCTTAGATGAGATTGGCCAGGTTCAGGCTGTAGTCTGATTTTTCTAGAAAATGATCATTTACAACATTTCACCAGATCACCATTATTGCTTTCATTCCCTTTCCACATTTTCCAGTAAGAAAACCATGATCTGAAGGCACTATCAGTGTGTTAACATGGCTATGTGAGGGGGGCCTGGGTAGCTCAGTCAGTTAAGACTCAGACTTCAGCTCAGTTTATGATCTCAAGGCTCGTGAGTTCGAGCCCCACATCAGGCTCTGTGCTGACAACCTGGAGCTTGCTTTAAATTCTGTGTCTCCCTCTCTCTCTGCCCCTCCCCTGCTTTTGTGCTCTCTCTCTCTCAAAAATTAATTTAAAAAAAATTTTTTTTTAAAGTTGAAGCTCAGTTTTCTTTTTAAAAAAAATTTTTTTTAAATGTTTTATTTATTTTTGAGATAGAAGGAGAGACAGCATGAGCAGGGGAGGGTCAGAGAGAGAGGGAGACACAGAATTGAAACAGGCTCCAGGCTCTGAGCTGGCTGTCAGCACAGAGCCCGATGCAGGGCTCGAACCCACGAACTGTGAGATCATGACCTGAGTTGAAGTCGGACGCTTAACTGACTGAGCCGCCCAGGTGCCCCTCAAAAATAAATTTTAAAAAACCCTCATGGCTATTTGCTATTAACTTAGGTTGATTTCTTTCAAGGCATGTGTGTCTAGACTCACTATAGCAAGCCTACCCTGCTCTCTCGATCTCTTGCTGTAACAGTCCCTGTGTTGTTGATGAGACTGGTATATTTAGCAGCAGAATCATTGTAGCCACTACTGCTGGGGGAAGACATTGCTCTGAAATGTTAGCTGCCATGTTTTTCTATCAAGGAATGCAGGATGGAGAATAGAAGAGAGAAACTGGATTCTGAGGGCGCCTGGTGGCTCAGTCGGTTGAGCATCAGCTCAGGTCATGATCTCACAGTCTGTGGGTCCGAGCTCCACATCGGGCTTTGCACTGACAGCAAAGAACCTACTTAGGATTCTCTCTCCCTCTCTCTCTCTGTCCCTCCTTTTCTCGGTTTCTCAAAATAAATGTCCGACTTTGGCTCAGGTTATGATCTCATGTCTCGTGGGTTCAAGCCCCGCATCAGGCTCTGTGCTGACAGCTCAGAGCCTGAAGCCTGCTTCGGATTCTGTGTCTCCCTCCCTCTTTCTCTCTCTCTCTCTCTCTCTCTCTCTGCCCCTCCCTGGCTCGTACTCTCTTTCTCAAAAATAAACAAACATTAGAAAATTTTATTTTTTATTTATTTTTTATTTAAAAAAATCCTTATGTCTTTATTTTATTCTGAGAGACAGAGAGTGAGCAGGGGAGGGGCAGAGAGAGAGGGAGACACAGAATCTGAAGCAGGCTCCAGGCTCTGAGCTGTCAGCACAGAGCCCGACGCGGTGCTGGAACCCACAGACAGTGAGATCATGACCTGAGCCAAAGTCGATGCTTAACTGACTGAGCCACCCAGGCGCCCCTAGAAAATTTTTTTAAATTAGAAACTGGATTCTGAGGCAAAAGACCTGAACTCTTGAACTGGTCTGCCTTTTACTTTAAGGCAAATGACTTAACTTCCTACCTCTCTCATCTGAAGAATGAGGATAATAACATCTAATGATGTGAAAATTAAAGCAACGTATGTATGGTTGAGAAAAAGGTCACTTTGGATTAGGGTCATTAGTTCAACAACTCACGGGAACAGGGAACTGATCCTGTATTTCAGCTGGAGCTCTGAAAGGGGTTATGACCACCAGGTGAAATCAACAAGCTGCTGAACCAAGGGTGACCCCGTTTTTTGGTTTATGGACAAACACCATGTTTGGAGAGACCTTACCTTAAAACAGTAAAAAACCAGGGCACCTGGGTGGCTCAGTTGGTTGAGCATCCAACTTCGGCTCAGCTCACGGTCTCATGGTTTGTGAGTTCAAGCTCCACACCAGACACTTTTTGCAGTCTTCAAAGAGCCCACTTCAGATCTTCTGTCTGCCTCCTTTGCTCCTCCCTCGCTTCCTCCTTCACCTCCCTCTCTCTCAAAAATAAACATTAAGGGAAAAAATTTTTTAAAAGATGAGAACAAAACCAACAAAAAGAAGTCCATGAATGTCACTGTGGACCTCAGGAATACAATCGAGAGGACTTAGAGGAACATATACCTCTGAAAATTACCAATAGCAAAATCCAGAAAAATATTTCACAAAGCTGTTTAACATCCTTAATATAAGCAGAAGTCTTAAAGATAAACCAACGGAAGCTAAAATGCACTAGAATCAGATAAATTAAGGAGAAATAAATAATACTGGAGGACTTCGAGAGAGCTAAAATGCTACAGAAAAATTGAAATCCACACTGGAGGTAATACAGAACTGACGTGGAAAAATCAAATCAGTGAGGTGGAGGATAAAAGTGAGGAGTTCGCCCAAAAAGCAACAGAGTGATACGTGCAAAACCATTCTTTTCATTTAAAAGAATGACAGGAGAGACATGGAGGACGGGAACCTGTAATTTAACACATAGATAACTGTATTTTTTATTTTTTTTTTTTTTAGGAGAGAGAGAATGTGCACCTGCATGCAGGGGAGGGGCAGAGGGAAATAAAGAATCTTTTTTTTCAAGTTTACTTATTTGGTGGGGGGGGGGGGGGGATGGGGCAGAGAGAAAGGGAGAGAAAAAATCCCAAGCAGGCTCCACACTGTCAGTACAGTACGTGGGGCTCAAACCCACAAATTTTGAGTTGAGGTCAGAATGCTTTAAAACCAAATGAGCCACCCAGGCATGCTGAGAGAGAGAATCTTAAGCAGTCTCCATGCTCACTGTGGAGCCGATGCAGGGATTGATCCCATGAACCTGGGATCATGATCTGATCCGAAATCAAGAGTCAAATGCTCAACTAAGCCACCCAGGTGTCCAGATAACTGATATTTCTTTAAGACAAAATCATAACTAATGAAAGAGAAGTGACAGATAGGTAGAAGAGAATAAAATTTTCATGAACCAAGAAAAACGTGTATATGGAACATGACATTCTAGGCAAAATCAGTGAAAAGTGGCCTAGATACATGCTAAGAGAATTTCTGTATCACAAAGATTAAAAAATTTTACAATGTGATAGAGGAAAAAAGGCTACCTATTATTTTAAAAATAGGCCAACTATAAGGCTACCTATTATTTTAAAAATAGGCTAACTATAGTCTTTTCCACTATAGCATTAAATGACAAAAGACAAGGGAACGATGTCTACAGTTTTGAGGGGAAGACTGATGAAGGAAATGATGTTACTTGTATTGCAGAGACTATTGCTTATTCCACCACTGTGCCCTCCTTCCAAGGAAACATGGTAGCTCCACTAAAGACTACATTTCCCAGCCTTCCTTGCTTGCAGCAGTATGGCTATGTAATCAGGTCCTGGCCAATGGTATATGAGAAGTAACTGGTACAATATCCAGACTGTGCCCTTAAAGAAAATGATCAGGCTTCCCACCTTCATGTCTCCCCTTCCCACTTGATAGAATGTGAACATGGAGGCGGGGAGCTAACACAACTTTTATAGACCATGAGATGCAAGTTCCAAGTTGGCAGCAGAACAAGGCAGAAAGAGCTTGGGCCCTGTAAACTGCGGAGCCATCTTATCAGCCCTGAACTGCTTACTTACACTGTTACATAAGTGGAGAGAAATCGACTTCCACTTTGTTCAAGCTACCATTTTGACTTCTGTTACGGCACCTGACCCTGTTTTAACTTGTAAATTCTGCTAAAATATGGCTTATTGGGAAGGGAACAAGAAAAGACCTTTTGACTATTCATGAGTTCCCAAAATATTTCCACCAGTGAATCTTGTGAAAACAACTAGGAAAGAGAAGATACAAAATGAAGATTTCAAGATGGGTAAAGTTATGGTATAAAATGATTGGAGATAAATATTTCCAGTTAAAACAGATATAAGTTCTAAACTGTTGGAAACTTTGCTTTGGTAAAAGTTTTTAAAACGTATTCTTAGGCTACGTGGCTGGGTCAGTTGCTAGAGCATGTGACTCTTGATCTAAGGGTTGTGAATTGCAGCCCCATGTTGGGTGTAGAGATTACTTTAAAAAATATTATTAAAAAAAATTTTTTTAATGTTTTATTTATTTTTGAGACAGAGAGACAGCATGAGCAGGGGAGGGTCAGAGAGAAAAGGTGACACAAAATCCGAAGACAGATTCCAGGCTCTTAGCAAGTTGTTAGCACAGATCCTGACATGGGGCTCAAACCCAGGAACCATTAGATCATGATCTGAGCTGAAGTCAGACGCTTAACTGACTGAGCCACCCAGGTGCCCCTAAAAAATATTCTTAAATCTTATAATATAGATTTTAAAAGCCCAATATAAGAATAACCTGAATAAAACCTACAGACTACACTAACAAAATCTAGGAAGGGAGGGTGGGGAAGGAAAAACTCACATGTGCTATGTTCCTTTAATCAGATGAGGGGGCTTCTAAAGAGACTTTCATTCCTGAACCCAGCAACTAGAAGAACACAGGTGCAAGAATGTGTTTTCAAAAAGAACAACTCCTTGAAGGTAAACAATTAAAACAAGAGTCCTGAAGAGCAAAAGTCCAACGAAGGATGGAATAAATTACCACTAGAAAGCACAGAATAAGACAAGAAATGATAGGTAATTAAAATAAACGTGATAAATTCTACTATAAAAATATTCTCAGAGTCAAATAATGAGACTCATTTACATGAAATTTAATAGGAATGCATGTTAAAAAAAAAGTGACACAAAAATTTCAAAGGACCCTGAGGGACGTCTGGCTGGCTCAGTCGATAGAGCATGTGACTCTTGATCTCAGGTTTGTGATTTTGAGCTCATGTTGGGTATAGAGATTACTTAAAAATTTTTTTCAAAGGACCTTACATACATAAACATAAGACAACTCCCCAGATAAAGCAAATCTCCTCCCTTCTCAATGAAAAGATTTAAAGACAATTATTTTGGGGCAAACTTGACTATATAATTTCTAAGGATATAGGTGTAACAGCCAAATGTGTAGTTATTTAACTTAGTAACTAATTCTACAAAGGCATATTTATTTTTTTTGTAAAAATATTTTTGCACCCAACCTGGGGCTTCAATTCATGACCCTAAGATCGAGTCATGTGCTTTTCCAACTGAGCCAGCCATGCCCCCTTCTATAAAGGTATATTCAAAATCAGACGTTATATAAAGTAGTGTATTAATTTAGGAGCATTGCTCTCTCAAAACTCACATTTTATGACATGGCTTTATTGAAACTTTCCAAATGCATCTTCAGTCCCGTGCTTTAGTTATCAGGGTGATTTTGATAAGAATTTAACAGCTTCCAAAGTACAGTATCTTTACTTTCATCTAATGCTATTCACAGAACACTTCTTCCCCAACTCACAAGCCCATTTACAAAAGCATTTACAAAGCATTCGCAGGTCCTTGGGTGGCTCAGTTGGTTAAGCTTCCAACTTCGGCTCAGGTCATGGTCTCACAGTTTGTGAGTTCGAGCCCCAGGTTGGGCTCTGCACTGACAGTGTGGAGCCTGCTTGGTATTCTCCCTCTCTCTCTCTCCCTCCCGCTCTCTCTCTCTATCCCTCCCCTGCTCACACTCTGTCTCTCTCAAAATAAATAAATTTTTTTAAAAAACTAAAACAAAAAAACCCAAAAAACAAAAGCATTTGGAAAAGCTGATTTTTACATTTGTTCTTTAGATAAATATTCATGTCTCTACAATAACAATTTTTAAATTCCTCTTTTAAGGGATACTTAGAGGGCTTGTTGACAAAGACAACTAAAACTTGAAGTTGGGAGGTCGTACCCCTAAGACTACTCACTAGATGTACTTAGTTTGTCTCCTGTCCACCCTTTTGGTCAGGTGTTCTCTATAATCGTCCCAAACTGGTACTGACCGAGGTCATTTCAGGCTAATGCATCTTACCCAAAGAGTATTTATTTTTCAAAATTAAAAAATATGAGAAAGAACACTTCTCTCATTTGAGACTCAAGGACTTTAAGAAGACTCTTTTTTGGATGGAAAAATGTTTGTAGGAGAAAACTTTGTCTTTAATTTGGGCACATGTGAAAAGAAGATGACCAAAGGCCTATCAAGAAAATAAGTATATATAAAATGAGAGCAAACAATGCAGTAAGGGCAGACAATTCTTTCTTCTTTTTTTTTTTTAAATTTTTTTTTTTAATGTTTTATTTATTTCTAGGAGAGAGAGAGACAGCATGAGCAGGGGAGGGTCAGAGAGAGAGGGAGACACAGAATTGGAAACAGGCTCCAGGCTCTGAGCTGGCAGTCAGCACAGAGCCCGACGCGGGGCTTGAACCCACGAACCGTGAGATCATGACCTAAGCGAAAGTCGGACGCTCAACCGACTAAGCCACCCAGGCGCCCCAATTCTTTCTTCTTTTCTCCCTCTGCCCTTCTCCCCTGCTCATGCTCTCTTGAATTAAAACATTTTTAAAAAGGAAGGGGGCACCTGGGTGGCATAGTTGGATGAGCGTCTGACTCTTGATTTTGACTCAGGGCATGGTCCCAGGGTGGTGGGTTCGAGCCCCACATTGGGCTCTGTGCTGAGTGTGGAGCCTGCTTAGGATTTTCTCTCTCCCCCTCTGCCCCTCTCCCCCATTCATGCACTAATAATAATTTTTTAAAAAATTTAAAAAGATGAGACAAAACACAAAGCAACAAACATTAACTGGGTACATGTTATGATGACACACTTCAGCATTCATTGATCTTGGACATCCTTTCAGGCAGGAACTGACTCCACTATACATTACCTGAGGTCATTTTGTTTCTTGAGAATGTGACTTTTCCTCTTGTCTTCTTGGGTCTCCAGCATAAATGAGAACTATTTCCATTTCTTTCATCTTGGTCTGAAAAGGCATCAATGTGGAAGCCAATGGAAAAGGTAATTCATAGTATACAGTTCTAGCTTTAAGTCTATAAAAATAGTTGTTACCAATACATATATGATAATCAAGACAACACAAATTAAAGATTTTTATTTTTAAGAACAATCACATAGGAATTCTCAAGAGGCTCTTGTGCTCTGAACAATCACATCACCTAATACTATCCAATGTCACAAAATGAGGTCCATCAACTGGGTCAACACTAAGAAGATAGAATTAAGTTCACTTTAAGAAATTACATTCTAGGGGCGCCTGGGTGGCTCAGTCAGTTAAGCGGCTGACTCTTGATTTTGGCTCAGGTCATGATCTCGTGGTTCTTGAGTTTGAGCCCTACATTGGGCTACAAACTGATGGTGTGGAGCCTACTTGGGATTCTCTCTCTTGCTCTCTCTGACTGCCCCCACCCCCAAATAAATAAACTGGACAAAAAAAAGAAATTGCATTATAAGTGCAATATTCTCCTCATATTTTGTAATTCCCATTACTAAAGAGAAAGGAGCTCAGTAGGTGAGCAATAATATTCTTGAATGTGCCTCATGTGTACACTTCCTGTTTCTCACACATGCTGACCAACACAGCTTGGCAAAACCACACAACCTCACTGACAATATCTCAACTGAAATTTGGATCACGAGCCCAGCCATCACACTGTATTCCGGGGGTTACTCATGCTTCCACTCTCTGAGAGGACTCTTCACTTCCTCCTCTACTCTACCTCCAATGACTATGAAGTCCCTGATGCTCATTCTCAGGTCAGGTCATAACCTTGCTTTCTGCTTCAAAAATAGAAGAGAAGCAATTAAGAATCCTCTCCACAGATCCCTGCCATGAAATGTGCCCAATGACCAGCAAGCATCTGCACCCACAGATGCCGTCTTCTGTCCTGTGCTCCTACAAGCTCTCCTTGCTCCCACCCAGAATGAATCCCTCTAGCTGCACACTGGTTTGGGTCAAGGACGCTGTCCTGGCTGCTGGGGTTTTTTTTTGTCTTAAGACAAAGCACCAATTCATGCTGCCTCATGAATCACTGCCCCACTTCTTTCCTGATCTTGAGCAAAATTCCTCTAAAAATCGCCTAAACTTGTGACATCCAATTCTTCTCTTGCTCTTTTTCCTTATTTTTAGAAAACCAAAAAAAAATTTTTTTTCTAAGCGTTTCAATGTCAAAATTATGAAACCAGGAAAGAACTAAATTCCATCTCTGTTCTTTCTACTCTGTTCCTTCCCTCCCTTATGAGTAATCATTTTCATTAGTTTTTGTTTGCTTTTCTGTTTATACAGATGTGTTGGTATATATACATATATATTCATATTACCCTCTTTAAGTAGCATACATTACACATTGTTCTGCAGGTTGTTTTTCCACAAAAACAAAAGCAAAACAACAACAGAACAACCAGAAATAACCACACTGCAGTACATAGAAATATGCCTCCTTTCTTTTTACAACCAGTGTCCCCCTAGATGGGTATATGGATTATTTCTATTTTCTTGCTATTACAAAGAGAGCCACAGTGAATAGCTTCATGTCTGCATCTTTTTATAGTTTTGCTAGTGTAACTTTGGGATAGATTCCCAGCAGGTGGAATGCTGGGTCAAGGGGTAGATGTCAACACAATTTTGCTAGAGATTGCCAAATACCTCTCCCTAGAAACTGTATATTATTGCATTCCCATTAGCAATGTATGAGAGTACCTATTTCCCTAGAGTCTTATCAGCAGACTATGTTGTTAAGTTTGTGGATTCATGCCCATCTGATAGGTGGGAAATGGTATCTCAGTTTTAATTTCCATTTCTCTATTTTTTGGCAAGAATATTTCATAATATGAAGCACTATTCTCCTCTTTTGAATGTTAAGCAGCAAATTTACAAATACTTCTCCCACCAACATATTATTTTGGAAGGGGCACTCCTTAAGTTCACAATAAAATGTATAAACACTAATGCAACAATAGTTACTTCTGAATACTTCTAAGCATTTATATTGTGTCAACACTTTAGTTTTAAAAGTAATTAACAGGGGCACCTGGGTGGCTCAGTAGGTTAAGCTTCCAGCTCTTGATTTTGGCTCAGATAATGATCTTGCTGTTTCCTGAGTTCGAGCCTTGCATTGGCCTCTGCACTGACAGTATAGAGCCTGGTTAGGATTCTCTCTCTCCTTTTCTCTCTGCCCCTCCCTGACTTATGCTCTGTCTCTCTCAAAATAAATAAATAAACTTAAAAAAAAAAAGGTAATTAGCATTATTGGATCTTCAATGACCTTTGACATGAATGTGATGCCATCTAGATGCCATCCAGTTTTTTCTTTGCATAAAAAATAAAATTTCACAATATTAGCAGTAATAACTACAATATTCTGCCAGGCACTGATCCAATACTTAACTTGTATCATTTACTAATCCTCATAAGAATCCTTTGAAGGACTTGCCAGGTGCCACAATAGGAAAGTCCCAGAATCAAGACATGAACTCAGAAGTCTGACTCGAGAGCCTGAGCTCTTAACTGCAGAAACATATTTAATCTGTTTATGGGAATGCGAGCTCAGAATGTGCAGTGCTGGCTTAGATAATTGAATAGAATTCTTTTTAAACAAATAATTTTTGGATTATTTTTCTTTAAATATTTTATCTTTAAGTAATTTCTACACCCAACATGGGAGTTGAACTCACAGACCCAAGATCAAGAGTCTCATGCTCCACCAACTCAGCTAGGATGCCCCTAGAATTTTTTTTTTCTTAATTTAAGTTGGCTTCACGCCCAGCGTGGCACCCAATGCGGGGCTTGAACTCAAGACCCTGAGATTAAGACTCAAATGCTTAACCAACTGAGCCATCTAGGTGCTCCACCCCTAGAATTCTTTTGCCTAAGATTATCTTGTGCACAAACATTCTATATTTCACAACAGTAATCTCTTGCAAGTACATGAGTGACAAATACCAGGAGATGCATTTCACTCCAAAACGAAAAGTGAAAATGTCTAAAAACTCAGATCTTGGATAGTGAAAAATGGATGGAAAATCATCATTTAGACTATATGAAGGGTTGCATTTCCTATCGTGGAGACGGGCTGGGCCAAATAGCCTGCTGTGAAGACGGAGAACAGTTCACAATCGCCCACATCTGTGACAGTGAAACACTGGACCAATTAATTCACACAGAGACTGGTCTCACAACCTTGTCCTTGCCAACAGCAGCATGCTATCATGGCAAAATTGGACAAGAGTATCACACAGAGCCTGAAAGGGTGGAGAATGAGAGGCTGGAAGCCAAAAATATATCACCTTGAAATACTGGTTCCTTTCAATTCCCAGTATGTGAGGAAGGTGATCTTTTTTTTTCTTGTAATAGAGAAATACTGCAGTGTATTCTGTTTTATGAAGCACCCACAGAGGTTTCATATTTTAATAAGAATGTATCTGGGTTTTTTAAAGTGGAACAAAATTTTTATTCAGACTATCTGAGACATCGTAAGGTCTGTAAGTTGAGACTGAATGCTGTACCCAACACCATGAAAAATGCTGACTGAAAGAAAAACCACACACTCACCTTCACGCACACAATTCTCATGGCCTACTCCTGAAAAAACAAACTTGTAGGACAACAGCCTCCTCACCCTTCACCCTCGCATCTTCCTACACCAGACTCTCTTTTCCTCCTGTAGCTTTCCTAGTCTTCCTTCTGAAGCCCAAGAGCTGAATGGATTTGGGGTGCATGGGGAAAAGGGTTTACCCACATTCTCCCACACTCCACCCAAGAAATGAAGGCCACATCAGGCACAGCTCTAACTACCAGAGTGGGCTGCATATGAAAGTCATTCCAGATGGACAGTTTCTCACTGTAATCAGTATCATGAAAATCAGTATCTAGTGAATATCATCAAAATATTATATATATTTATATTTATATATATTTATATTATATATATTTATATTTATTATATATATATAAAATGGTGCATAGTTTTGAAAATATCTCTAAGAAAATTAAGAGGCAATTTTAATTTCTCTCCTTCCTTCTGGGTTAGGAAACTTGGAGCCAAGAGTGATGAAGACGTATTTACCAGGAAAAAAGTAGCCATAAAAGGTTTCCCACTACAGAATCTTACACAATACTTCTAGTGAAATATCAGGTATGTTAGGTTTTAATAAACACTAAAAACACCTCATCATCTTTGCTACACACACAAATCAAAGGCTGAAGCACAAAAGTGTAACTATTTCAGAGGAACTGTGGTAATAAGGTAGAGAGACAGATTTTTCTGTGTATAAAAGTGGAAAGATTTAACTTTTTTTCTTTCTCCTATTCCAGAATCAAAGTAAGTAAGTGCCCTTCATTTTTTAAAACCTTTTCTATAAGTTTATTTATTTTGAGTGACAGAGAGTCAATGGGCAGGGGCTGGGGGGGGAGGGGCGGAGACCAGGAGCAGGGAAGGGACAGAGAGAGAGGATCCCAAGCAGGCTCCACACAGTCAGCACAAAGACACATGTGGGGCTCCAAAACATGAACCGTGAGATCATGATCTGAGCTGAAACCGAGTCGGAGGCTTAACTGACTGAGCCACCCAGGCACCCCAAGGAAGTGTCCTTCATAAACATTAAGTCTCAGAGCCTTATCTGGGTTGTTTTTTCCTCAATGTTTTCCCAGCAGCATGAGATTTTTATCCAATCCACCACTCACTCCCCTCTTCCAGGAAGTCTCAGAGAAGATCCTGATCCCCACCCCCACCCCACCCCGGGGTTCCAAGTGTAAGCAAAGTTTCCTCTCTGTAGTTTTCTGCTTCCTCAAAGCTACAGTGAAACCTGTGAAGCTGATGACAATTATTCTTACCATGTTGCTCTGGGCTATTTAGCTCACTTCCTAGAATAATACCTGTTCTGACGTATAACTAAAGCCAGGTTCTTCTCCAGAAGAACATTTTCTCTGTGAACTATGAGCAAGAACAATGCAGGGGCTCAGGAGCTGCCTGGTCCTTTATATATGTTCTTGGTGGGGTAGTCATTTTTGTTAATATTATTCCTTCAGGAATAGGGAATACTTTGTCAAGGAGATAAAAGTTTTGTATTTTTAAAATTTGTTTTGGGAGGGGGCCGGAGGGTGATGGGCATGGAGGAGGGCACCTGTTAGGATGAGCACTGGGTGTTATATGGAAACCAACTTGATGATAAACTATTTAAGAAAAAAAAGTAAAATCTGTTTTAAGACCCCCAGGTGGAGTTCCTATAAGCTGAAAACAAACAGCAAAGATCAATAAAGCAACGGGCCTTTAGAGAGCACCACCACCTGTGTCTACACAGCCAGATACACTTTTAGCTAATTACTTGCTAAGCCTAAACTGTAAAGGAGAAGATGATGACTATCTAAGTCAGAGTTGCCAAAGACTGAGAAAAGTATTGTGTGTGGTTTTTTAAAAGGAAACCAGTCTTGCAGCCTCCCAGGCTGTATTTAAGTTATTGTGTTTTGGTTTTTAAATACATTCAATGATAAAACGAGACATAAACTATATGCTAAAGCTTACACAATCATGAAAGAATGAATACAAATGAAATACAAACAGAACTGAAAACCAACGAAATGAAAATGTGCCGCACTAAATAGCTACCTGACATACACCCTGGCTGATGACCTCACAGGTTCTTTTGATTTGGCATGCATGGTACTTCATGCTGTAGAAAAATCCGTTCTCTCACCATTTTTTTTTACTTTAGCTTCTGAAAAACCTTGGTTCATACAGCATGTCATTTGTTTTGCACCTGCAGCATATCCACTGTTTATTTTAGCCAGTTTTCTTTCTTGGTACCAAAATATGATAACAGATACAAATAACTGCGGCACTGAAAGAGCTTGGCAGGTTTCAGGGATCAATTGGTTATCCAAATGACCTGAATGATGCCCATGTTACTTTTAAAAATCATTATGGAAAGACACTAGTATCAACAGTTCTCTTAAGTGTATACTCCAAGAGTACACCCCCTCAGTTTGAAAAACACTGCAGTAATCAAATGAAAGATAAATATGGTATAGTCCCTACTTTCAAAACATTTGCAGTCTAGTTAGGAGGAAAAAAAGACAACTGTAGTTAATAAAGACGGTGCCACTGGACAGGTATAGCATATACCTATAAAGGTTCAGAAGAGGAAGAAATTATTTCTAGCACGTGGCCACACTGAGATAGACCACACGGTTATGCTGGCAGAAGTCAATGTGATTTAGTAAATGCATAGAAAGGTACTTATAAAGAGAAAGAAATAATTCTGGGGGTGGGGTGGGCACTTGGAGAGACAGCAGTGGGAAGAGAAACTAGAAAGCTGAAATAATTCTGAAATGGCAGAAAAAAGCGTCCAATTATTTTGGAAGGCTGCTGACTAGGAGTCCACTAAGTCCTCGCTGCAACAGAATCGTTCTGTTGTTACAACACTTTGTAACAAAGTGGTGATTTCCCAGCACCTTCGTTAACATACATACTTCTGCATATACATACGTTTTAGGCATTTTTAAGTGAAACCTGAGGCTGATGGAAACTTCTCTGAGGTCAACTCGTGTATCTTAGTGCCATAATTCCTTCCAAACGTTTTTACAGCGCCTGATAACATATTTTCAATACCTGCCTCACCTAGAGCGCAAGCATATCAAATGTTCAACTTAAACGATCAAGATACTGGTGACAGTGGGGGCGCCTGGGTGGCTTAGTCGGTTGGGCGTCCGACTTTCGCTTAGGTCTGATCTCGCGGTTCGTGGGTTCGAGGCCCGCGTCGGGCTCTGTGCTGGCTGCCAGCTGAGAGCCTGGAGCCTGTTTCAGTCTGTGACTCCCTCTCTCTCTGACCCTCCCCTGCTCGCGCTGTCTCTCTCTCTCCTAGAAATAAATAAAACATTAAAAAAAAAAAGATACTGGTGACAGTATTGCTTAGAACGGAAGATCTACCTCTGCACATTGTACCGCCGAGGTCGCAGGACCGCAGAAAAGAGCTGCGCGCACCACCCCGGCTCCAGGGCGTCTCAAGACAGCTTAGCGCTGCGCCCACGCCTAGGGCGGGCGGAAGAGGCGTGGCTGCCATGATTGTGCACAAGAGGGCGCCAGCGTCGAACCACGCCCTCGGGGCGGAGCGAGGCCTTTACAGCCGCGGGGGAGGCCCGCCCCACCCTGCTGTCTGGCGATTGGTGAGGTGGCAGCTGCAGAGGCGGTGATTGGAGGGCTCACCGCCATCTCTTCCAATGGAAATAAGCCAGAGGCGCTCCCAGTGGCGGAAGCAGCATGGCGTGGAGACAGCTCAAAGTGAGTTCAGAGTTCAGGGGTCTGCGGCAGCGAGTAAGAGTCGGGTGAGGAGTGGGACTAGAGCAGAATCGAAGGCTAGCCTGGGGCGAAGTGTGGACAGAATGAGGCTTCAGGATCGTGGGCCCCATTTGCACGTCTCTGCGTCTCTGGAGGTACACGTGCGTGTGCATTTACACGTGTACTTGGCCAATGTGCGTAAGGGCACGTTCCTGTCTGGGTAGATGCAGGTCTGGTTTCAGCGCACATGGGCCAAACTTTTATTGAGCCCGGCATTCAGGCGTTTAGTGAACACACGACCGCCTAACATTGTGTACAGGATCCATCGTGCAATGAAGTTACACTAAGACATGGCCCCAACCTTTCTAGATGAAATTTTAGGGCGGGGGTTATGTAACTGTTCAGATATTTGTTGATTGACATTAAGGGGCGTTCCTACAATCTGCTGCAGCCTGGAAGCAAGGCAACAAAGACTTGTTTTGTATCGACAGCTGGGAGCGGCTTTCAAAGGCAAATCTGATCACTTCACTAACTTGTTAAGGGATCTGGCCAAGGTCTCTGCCTATCTCCCCAGTTTTTTGTTTTTTTTTTTTTAATTTTAACGTTTATTTCTGAGAAACATAGAGCACGAATGGGGGAAGGGCAGAGAGAGATACACACAGAATTTGAAGCAGGCTCCAGGCTCTGAGCTGTCAGCCAGAGGCTGGCCCGGAGCTCGAACTCACCAACCGTGAGATATAACATGAGCCCTTAACCGACTGAGCCACCCAGGCGCTCTTCCCCAGCTTCTTAAGCTGTGCTTTGCCTCATTCCTTGGTTTCAAACAAACCTTTCCCTTTCCCCCCATTTCTTGGGTGCATCTCATTACACTCTGCCACTGTAAGCGCCTTTACAGTTTTTCTTACTTGTCCACTGTGTCCTAGTTAACTCCTGTTTATCCTTTGGACATCAACTTAAAGTCACTTCCTCAAGGAAGCCTACCTCTCCCTCTGAGATGGGGTTGGGTTTTATTATTACCGTATGTTAATTCATAGTAATTGTCAGTTATATATTTGTGTGATCATTGATTAATGACTGTCTCTTCCTAAGATTGCCCTCTCTGAGGGCAGGGACTCTGTTTAGCCCACTTCTGAGTGCTCAATTACTGTTGGGCAGAGGACTGTATGAATGAATGAATGTGATTAACTATGAACCATTTTTCAAGTAGGATTCTTTGGTTTTGAGAGAGACTGGGGAAAGGGCAGAGAGAGGGAGAGAGAGAAGCCCCAGCAGGGGCTGGATCCCACAAACAGGAAGATCAGGACTTGAACTGAAATCAAGGGGTGATTGCTCAACCGACTGAACCATCCAGACGCCCCAAACTAGGATAGTGATTCTTGACTCAGTAAGCCCTGATGCTCCTTTAAAAAAAAGTATTTTGCAACTGCTTTTATTATCCTGAAGTGGAATTTATGTATAATGTAATCTATGTATAATTTTTTTTTTTTTTTGAGAGGGAGAGAGACAGCATGAGCAGGGGAGGATCAGAGAGAGAGGGAGACACAGAATCTGAAACAGGCCCCAGGCTCTGAGCTAGCTGTCAGCACAGAGCCCGACGCGGGGCTCGAACCCACGAACCGTGAGATCATGACCTGAGCCAAAGTCGGATGCTTAACCAACTGAGCCAACCAGGTGCCCCTATCTATGTATAATTTTAAAAGGTTAAAATAATGTCCTAACTGGAATATAACGGAGACAAAAAGGAATTTATAATAAAATAACATGTATTTTAGCATGTAAATGTTGGGCATGACCCACTTAATGAGATAGTCAGGTGTTTAAGCCTCTATTTAGAAATTCCAGTGCCTCAGGTGTGTTTTCTTGTCAAACACCCAAACAAAGCATTATACTATTCTTGAGATCTCTGAAAACGGTGAACAATCCTTAGTAACGTTCTGTGCAACACAGTGCAGTCATCTCTCAATTTATGACGGAAT
Source organism: Crocuta crocuta (assembly GCF_008692635.1). Lineage (NCBI taxonomy): Eukaryota > Metazoa > Chordata > Mammalia > Carnivora > Hyaenidae > Crocuta > Crocuta crocuta. The sequence goes on from NW_027528867.1 coordinate 1,585,922, forward strand.
CGCATTCCTGGAAAAGTCAGTGCATATTAAAACTGTGCAAGAGATAGTTGGTGTTTATGTGGTAGAACACAGGCTCAAATAATATGAATAGACTTTTCTACATACTGAGTGTTTGTGGTATCTTCAGAAGTCATACAAGATAGGGACATTCATCTGTCAGACAGCCTAAAACAATGTAGGATGTCTGCCTTTACAGATTCCTGCCCACTTAAATCTATGAGCAGGATGCCTGGGTGGCTCAGTCGGTTAAGTGTCCAGTGTCGGCTCAGGTCATGATCTCACGGTCCGTGAGTTCAAGCCTCATCAGGCTCTGTGCTGACAGTTCGGAGCCTGGAGCCTGCTTCGGATTCTGTTTCCTCCTCTGCCCCTCCCCCACTCATGCTCTGTCTTTCTCTGTCTCAAAAGTAAATAAAACATTTAAAAAATTAAAAATCTATTAGCATTCTTCCAAAATGCCTACCACGTGTCCCTCAGGGGGCAGTGCTGCCTCTCTTGAAGCCTCTGGCCCAGAGTCCATCAAGGCCAAACGAGTGTGGGTCAGCAGAAGTGTGGATACAGCCACTGAAAGTAGAGACCAATGTGTGAGCAAGACTAGAAATGAGGGAGACCAGTGTTTGCAGAAGGCTAGGGATATCCCTTCACGTCACACGTCCTGTCTTGTGTGCCTGGGTGTAAAGGGCTCAGAGAAGTTACTGCAGTCTGGGCCCATTGGGTCCCCTTTTTTTCCCCCCTTCAGAAGCGGGCCCAGGATGCTGTGGTCATTCTGGGAGGCGGAGGACTTCTCTTCACTTCGTACCTGACGGCCATGGGGGATGAACATTTCTATGCTGAACACTTGATGCCAGCTCTGCAGAGGCTGCTGGACCCCGAGGCAGCCCACAGGCTGGCCATTCGTTTCACCTCCCTGGGGCTCCTTCCTCGTGCCACGTTTCAAGACTCTGACATGCTGGTAGGTGCTCTTGGAACACCTTCTGATTAACAAGCTCCACAGGTAATTCTGACACAGATGTGCTGGGGCCTGCACGTTGAGAAACACCAGGATAGCCTGGCTTTGTTTCCTTCTCCCTAGGAAGTGAGAGTCCTGGGCCATAAATTCCGAAATCCAGTGGGAATTGCTGCAGGATTTGACAAGCACGGGGAAGCCGTGGATGGACTTTACAAGATGGGCTTTGGTTTTGTAGAGATCGGCAGTGTGACTCCACAACCTCAGGAAGGAAACCCCAGACCCAGAGTCTTTCGCCTTCCAGAGGACCAGGCTGTCATCAACAGGTAGGTGAATGGCCCAGAGGTCACAGGGGAGACCTTCTTCCCAGAAGGGCACTCAGTGATGGGAGATCTGCCTGTTCTTTCTGTCATACAGTGTGGACATTTTTCTGCTATTGGGAATGTTCGAGAACCATGTTGAGCATCTCCTTTGTGCAGGCATAAAAGCAGATTTTATTATTCTAGTTTAATACATATACACCCAGAGGGCTCAGAGAGCTACCTGCCTTATCTGTATGAGATGGTAAGTGGGAGAGCTGGGGTACAGATTAATACTTATTTGATTTTAGAGTTTGTGCTTTTTCTACATTGTTACTCCAGTGCCCTTGCCCAGCACTGTCCAGTAGAAATATGATGTGAGCTCTATATGTAATTTAAAGTATTCAGGGGGCTCCTGGGTGGCTCAGTTGGTTGAGTGTCCAACTTCGGCTTAGGTCATGATCTCACAGTTTGTGAGTGTGAGCCTGGCATCGGGCTCTGTGCTGAAAGCTCAGAGCCTGGAGCCTGCTTCGAATTCTGTGTCTCATTCTCTTTCTGCCCCTCCCTGACTTGTGCTCTGTCTCTCAAAATGTAAAAATAAAATTTTAAATATTCAGGTAGCTACAATAAAATAGTAAAAAGAAATGGGGGAAATTCACTTCAACAATACATTCTATTTAGTTACTGCTTATAATTATATTTAATTATACTTAACATATTCTGAATGTCATTTTAACATACAATCAAAATAAAAATGATTAATTAGCTATTCACCATCTTTGACTGGTAGCAAGTCTTCTAGATCCAGTGTGCATTTGACTTAGAGTGCCCTCATTGTGTACTGGTCGCATTTCAAGTGCTCAGGGCCACGTGTGGCTAGAAGTTCTTGAACTGGATGGTGCAGCCCTGGCTTTTAGTAAACTGGAAAATTTAATAATCCATATGGATAGCTGCTTTTAGTAACAGAGATCCTTCTGGATTGTGTAAAGCCCTTTGCTTTGCAATCCCTAGGCAATACTCACTACAGCAAACCCAGAAAATGAAAAAGTGTCTGCTTTTTGGTAACAGAATTTTGAATCTCCTTGAGAGAATTTGATAGGCATCTTTGGGACCACTGATAGCCTTCTGGAAGACGAACCTGTGGGAATTTTAGGTGGCTGCAGTTCCCGCTTTATTTGTACTTGTTTCAGGAAAAATTTCCAGCATCAGAGATGAAGTTATTGAGCTTTTTGTTGCATTGCAGGCTGGGATTGGTATCTTCAGAATTTCCAGGCAAAATATACTTGTTGATGATTCGTAACTGTAGGTACCAGAACAGCAGTGCTGGGCAGAATCCTTAGACGACAAGTGGTTGAGGGAGGAGAGCCCTTGTGTTCAGCCTCCTTGCTGTGGGTGGCATGGAGTGGGTGCCTAGTAAGCACCTGCCAAGTGAATGGAGTAATTTATTCATGAAGTCAACAAAAACAGGTGGCGCTCTCTCTGTCCAGTGTTTTTGCCTCCAGGTAACAAAGTGGCTTAAAGAATAGGCATTTGCTATTATTTCTGCTCTGGGAGGGCGTTTGTGGAGCACAGCCAGGAGGTGGAAAGATGGGGTTGTCAGCGAGGCCCTGCTGCAGGGGAGGGGTACATGAGTGAGGAGGAGTGTGGGCCAGGACAGCCACATGGTGAGTTTGGGCTGTTTCCAGTGCTAGGTACCAGGTGGCTTGTTTGCAAATTTAAATCTTTCCCTCTGTGTTTGATGATGTTATGGCAAGTTCTCTAGGAGTTCCAGGAGCGTTTAAACCTTGGAAGTCTAAGAACTGACTCTGATTTTTGTCTCTTTCCTGTTTTTAGAAGTCCAAAGTGTAGTGGAAATGGCCATGAAGCCATCTCTCCAAAGTCTTTGCCTTATGGCTGAGGGCTCTAACCTTGTCCCCTCCCCGTCTGCTTTTCTGTTACAGATACGGATTTAACAGTCACGGACTCTCGGTAGTGGAACACAGGTTGCGGGCCAGACAGGAGAAGCAGGCCAGGCTCACAGAAGGTAAAGTGGGGCTGTGCTAGAGGGCCTTTCTCCACTTCGGGGAGGAAACCTGTGGGAGAAAGGTCAGGAATTCTTCGTGAAATAAATGTGACTGAACAACAGGGGGAAAAACACTATGAAACTCAAGAATTGTCCTGGCTTTATCACAGTCACCAAGATTGAAACTGAATTTCACAATTTAGCAAAGACTTGCTTAGTTTCTCCCTTGTTATATAACCTGTGTTGTGTCATAACTGGGGCCCTTGGAAGTGAGCAAAGCAGAGCAGCCCCTCTGTGGTCACGTGGGTAGGTGAGATGTGAGCAGGACTTGAGTGCCGTCTTCCTCGGTCTTACTGTGATGTCCTTTTGTCCATTAGGTAAATAATGCACGTTAATTATAGAAGCATTGGTAAATACAGAGAAACATCAAGAAGAAAATCGAAATTACTCCTACTCCTCTTTCCTCGGGGAGAACTAATCTTGGCATTTGGGAAAATATCCTTCATGACTTGTTCAGAAACCCCATGCATGTTGGAAGGCCGGCTTCAGATACACTGATGTCTATTCTCTGGGGCTCTGCTTTGCTGTCCCTCCAGATCCATATAGTGCCTTTAGCGCTGTTTCGTCCTCACCATGCCTTCCCAGACGTCCTCTGAGATTGTGTGGGGCTGTGGCCATTTTCCTCTGGAACTCTTTCTAGGAATTTAAGTCTCATTAAACGTCCTGGTAGTGAGATGAGGAAAACCTATGGACATCGGATTCCCTTCAGGAAAGGAGGTTGCAAGGGCCCAGGCAGTCGGCAATCTCTGATTTTAGGAAGAGAAGGATACCTTGTTTGGAAATCCCAGGCTTTAGTAGGAGCAGACGGTGCTATACTACAGACCTTTACCTTTCCATTTGGGGAACTTTGAAGCTTATAATATGACCTCCATAGCTTGTGATACTCTCTTGCCTTCTTGCTTCCCTTTCTTCTTTTCATTGTCCCCAGCTTGAGGTTTATCCCCTGTTCTTCCTTGCCCTTCACTCCCCCCACCCCCACTCCAGCACTACCACTGAAGCAGAATCTTCCAGCAGATTTTGCTCCTCATGTTTTCCAGAGTCTAGAAGCCTTGAAGACCGCTTATTGCTAGCATAAGTTGACAGAAGCTGTGGTGCCCTTTGAGGAGAGATTAATCCAGAAATTTCTAACTTTAGAGTCTTGGCCCTTTGGGCAGCTAACTGCTGATGGAAGATCCCGGAGTTGCATGAAAGCAATGTTCCCTTTCAAGTCAGCTCACCTGAGAAGCTTCTTTCACAGAGAAGAATCAGCTTACAAATGGCTTGGCTTGTTGGAGGCTGGACTTGGGAAGCTTGGAGGCCCTGTATAGCATTTGTCTAGTTGGGTGCCACCCTCCACCCCCACCCCTCTCCAGGGAATCTCATTTACTTTCAAGCTGGTGATTAAAAGGGTGACTAGGGTATGAGAAGGTAGTTAGCAACACTAGATGTTGGTCTTGGATCCCACTGACCTGACACACGTTTTGGGAGCTCACTTGGTGCTTCAGGTCTTTTCCCAGTCATCCCATGGTGAAAGCAGCCAGCACCAATGACATATCAGTAACCTTTGCAGATAAGGTAGTGTCTTAGAAGCCAGGTACAGACAATCTCTTGCTTTCATGCATAGCATGTTTCTAAAATGTATTTTTCTAACAGTCTAAAATGCAAGCCAATAATCCCATGGATTTTTAAGTTGGGTGGCCTAATACTTATTGTGCAAATTGAGACATTTTGGGGTGTGAAGGGTGCAGGCATTGATAATTATGCCCAGGCTACAGGAGCAATGAGGGCTGTTCTGGGGCGTGTGCTTACCCTAGTTATGAAGCGGAGTCCCTTCTCAGAGAACGGAAAGTCCAAGTTCTAAAAGAATTATACCTCTATATCTTAGGCATGATTAGTTGAAAACATTTTCCAGTGTTGTATACGTGTTCTTTAATTTTGCACATCCTGTCACTCAAGTCCAGCAGACAGCCCCTGAGAATAAACAGCTGGCCCTGATGTCCCTGTTGATTTCTGACTGTCCTCATATTTATGAGCCCTTACTTTTTATCGCTAGAATTTGTACTCCTAATTTCTCCATTTTCCACTAAGTTTTAAAAGAGAAAACAGACACAATGCACTAAAACATCCTGGTAGTTGCCCAAACATTGCTGCACAAAGACAGCGACCTCTTCTTGGTCAGCAGGCAGCATCACTGTGTGGCTTTCTAGGTGTTTCCCGGCTGGTCCTGGAAGTTCACATAAAGACGTGGATGCCTACGGGGCTCTTTGTGGGCTGTTCAGTCAAGGACAACTTCAAAATGTTGCACAAGAAATGGGGTTTGGGGTCAAAATCTTGACAATCCATCTTTACAGGGGGGCTGCCACTGGGAATCAACCTGGGGAAAAATAAGACCTCGGTGGATGCTGCTGCGGACTACACGGAGGGGGTTCGAGTCCTGGGCCCCTTGGCTGACTACCTGGTAGTGAACGTGTCCAGTCCCAACACCGCAGGGCTACGGAGCCTTCAGGGAAAGGCTGAGCTGCGCCACCTGCTGACCAAGGTAGGAAATTATAACTCCAGGCTCCATTCCACCAGCCCATCATACCCACTACTTTCCTGTTTATTCTTCAGGGGAAAGCTTTAGTGTCACTGTCCAGGAGCTGTCCTTAGCACCTGGAACAGATAGGACCCCTTGCTATACCTGTAATCCCCTATCATAACACTGATTATGCTTAACAGTAATTAATGACTCAGTTACCTGTCCCTGTGTTAAACCATAAACCCTGTGAAAGCAGGGCCTGTCTCTCTCTGTCCCTAGCATTGAGCACACTGAATTAATAAATTGGGTGATACTTTTTTTTGTTAAAAAAAATTTTTTTTAATTAAAAAAAAAATTTTTTAAGTAGACCTCATGCCCAATGTGGGGCTTGAACTCATGACCCTGAGATCTGAGATCAAGAATTGCGGGAGCCAGTGCAGCACCCCTGGATGACTCTCTATCAAACAGTACTTGTCACAGTATTTCCTTATTCTCTCTTTTAGGAAAAAAAGTCTAAATAAACCTTAATACATTAGCCAATGCCAGTGACCGCATTAGGGACTTAATCTTAGGGAGCCCTTTGTTCAAGAGAATCAGATCCGTGGCGGTGGGTCTTTGGCATAACCGAGAGCTGTGTTTTCTGCAAAGGAGAAGTTGCTGGTGCTTCAGCATGCGAACATGCTGCTCTGTGCTCCGGCCTCAGGGTCCCCTCTCTGGCCTTGCGTTGCTCTAGGTGCTGCAGGAGAGGGATGCCCTGCAGGGAGCGCGCAAACCCGCTGTGCTCGTGAAGATTGCACCCGACCTCACAGCCCAGGACAAGGAGGATATCGCTAGTGTGGTGAGAGAGGTAGGAGTCGGGCTGGGCCCTGGGATGCCTCTGGCCGCCTGGGGGAAGGGGGGGCATCTGGCCAGCTGGGCTAGCCTGTGCCTTCCTTTCTGTGATGGTGAGAGATCTGTCATGATGTTCCTCATCTATGAAAAGCTCAGTCGGTTGAGCATCCAACTCTTGATTTTGGCTCAGGTCATGACCTCACAGTTTGTGGGTTCGAGCCCCACACTGTCTGAGCTGACAGTGTGGAGCCTGCTAGGGATTCTCTCTCTCCTCCCCTGCTCATGCTCTCTCTGAAAATAATAAACTTTATTTTTTTTTTTTCAAATGATTCTTTTTTTTTTTTTTTAATGTTTTTTATTTATTTTTAGGAGAGAGACAGCGTGAGCAGGGGAGGGTCAGAGAGAGAGGGAGTCACAGGCTGAAACAGGCTCCAGGCTCTGAGCTGGCAGTCAGCACAGAGCCCGACGCGGGGCTCGAACCCACGAACCGCGAGATCATGACCCAAGCGAAAGTCGGACACTTAACCGACTAAGCCACCCAGGCGCCCCTGAAAATAATAAACTTTAAAAAAAATTTAGAAAACCAAATGTTTAGATGAGTCATTTACTTGTAATCCTTCCCTGGTCTCTTTCCTCACATTCATCCAGCAAGGGCTCTAAGGTTGGTGCCTGCAGGCTTGGTCAGACTGTCCTGTCACTCTCGCCAGTCTAACCCCAGGCCCCTGAGAGAGTGGTGGAGACACAGACTGAACCTGGCAGTCCTGGGTTCAAGTCCTAGTTCCACCACATACTACCTGGGGGCCTCGGACAAGACTAAAGTGGGTGGATCTAAGGATTAAACCCTGTCCTAGTGGAACATTATGGGTGGTTGATATGTGATGGCTGCTGCTGTTATTTTGAGGCTCATCCAGACCCTTGTTCTAGAAGCATAGTGAGCTGTGGTATAGCTCTTGCTTCCGGGGGCTGTAGTGTGGGCACCTGGCCCAGCTGCTGTCTCAGCCCCCAGGGAAGCTACTCCAGGTGCATCGTGCCACAGCTGGAAGGCTCTTTCTGTCTCACACTGCAGTTGGGCATCGATGGACTGATTATCACGAACACCACAGTCAGCCGCCCTGCCGGCCTCCAGGGCGCCCTGCGCTCTGAAACAGGAGGGCTGAGTGGGAAGCCCCTCCGGGATTTATCAACTCAAACCATCCGGGAGATGTATGCACTCACCAAAGGCAAGAATTCGGTGCCTGTGTCTTCAGATCTGTGTGTGGCTCGGGCTCTGGGGTTTGATCCGAATCAGTGTTCCCTGAACTGCTGCATTCAAACGGGCTTGGAGGGGGACGCCAAACTAAGGGTCTCACGTTGCCTGCCCTTCCTCACGATGTTGCGTGTGCTTCTTGCAGGCAGAGTCCCCATCATTGGCGTTGGCGGTGTCAGCAGTGGGCAGGATGCCCTGGAGAAGATCCGGGCAGGGGCCTCTCTGGTGCAGCTGTACACGGCCCTCACCTACCGGGGGCCGCCCGTGGTGGGCAGGGTCAAGCGGGAGCTGGAGGCCCTTTTGAAGTGAGTGGGGCCACGTGTGGCTTGACACAGGTGAAGTTAATGTGGCATCAATTCAGGATGACTCAAAGGGAGGGGGAGATGCTATTTACCTATTTATTCCTCATTCACAAAGGATTCAAAAATGCAGAGGAAAATTACTGTTTCTTCTAAGACAGAGAACAGACAGGGCTAAGGAGGTCAAGATTAACTTCCAAGGCAGTGGTGTTCCTTGGCCTGAGGGGTTCTGGCAGCATCCCTGCTCAGGAACATTGGCTTGATGTCAGAGAGCTGTGAGTACCTGAAATCCATTCCTTTCCTGGTGTGAAGACCTAGGTGGAAGTACCTCTAGGTTCCTGGGTGAAGACAGTGTAGAAGGCAGGAGGCACGGCTCTGGGGGAGACACACGCAGGTACCGTTATGGAGCTGACAGCCTAGGTGAACGTGGGCTTCCAGCGAGAACAGGGCCTGTCCTTCCCCATTTGGTGAAATTGCTTTTCCTCTTTTTTCAGGGAGCAGGGTTTTACCAGAATCACAGATGCCATTGGAGCAGATCATCGGAAGTGAGGACGTTTTCAGTAGGAAGCCTGATCTGCAATCTCCCCGCTAAATCAGACGGGCCTTTGTGGCTGGATCGAGAGAAGAGAGCCACATCCGCCGAACCACAACCGCCCTTCCTCCGGCCCAACTGTAAAAGCCAATCAGAAGCATCACCAGAATCAATACATGGCTTTCTTTAATCACTTGTCGGACCATGAACTGCATTCATGAGTCTTTCTAGACTCAAATCCCTTTAATATTGCAAGGACATTAAATATTTGAGGGAACATATCATGGAAAAAATAAAGCCATTTAAAACCTGGATTTAGGGGCAACTGGGTGGCGACTGACTTTGCCTCAGGTCATGATCTCACAGTCTGTGAGTTTGAGCCCCACATTGGGCTCTGTGCTGACAACTTAGAACCTGGAGCCTGCTTCTGATGCTATGTGTCTCTCTGTCTCTGCCCCTCTCCCGCTTGTGCTCTCTCTCTCTCTCTCAAAATAAATAATAGACATTAAAAAAAAAAAGTTTAAAACCTGGATTTAAATCCCAGCCCCCGGTGGAGTGACAGTGACACAGGCTTCGCACAGATGCTAAAGGTCCTTCCGGGCCTCTGCTGCCTGGGGTCTGCGGTCCAAGGAGCTTGGCTCTCTTTCATTCTGACTTTACTTTTGTTTGGTTTAAGTTTTTGGCTTTACTTTGAAAATATTTCAGACATAGAGCTGCAAGAATAGGGCTTGGGGGTGGCCATCCTCTGTCTTCACATCGTCTTCTCTCCGTGAACCTGGGTCCTCATCTTTTCTTATAAGGATGCCAGTCTTATTGCAGTAGCCCTGCTCCTGATGACCTCAGTTTAATTTGATGACCTTGGTAAAGACCCTGTCACCAAATAAAGGCATGTTGCGAAGTTCTAGGGATTAGGATTTTAACATGTCAGTTTTGGGGAGACACAATTCAACTCATCACAGGAAAATGGCCTTGCTGTGCCCTTTATTATCTGTGACTTGGGGTGCTATTTGGCAGACAGCTTCTCAAGGTGCTTGAAGACATTAGACAAGATGTGAAAGAGGTGTAGTCATTAAAGAGAGAGCCGCACAGGTCTTTTCGATACTGGAAAGCGAATGGGGAAGAGAGGCTGGAAACCTTGTCCGGGAAGCGCTGTTGATGTGTGGCAGGGCCTCACAGCCAGCAGAGAATTACCTTTGTTCCCATCACCTTAGTACAGATTTTTATTCTAAATTCGATTTCTCGGTAGCTCTGCGAGAGGCCTGGAACTGTAACGGGTAACACGTTTTCTTGCCTCATCATTTAATCCTTGGCCTCCGCCTGGACCCCCCTCCTTGTGTTCACTCACGCTTTGCCACAAAGCCAGCAGCCAGTCTCCTGCTGTCCAGAGATCAGTCTCCTGTTTTGTTTTGTTGTTTTTACTTTTTAAATTTATTTTTTAGATGTTTACTTGAGAGAGAGAGAATCCCAAACAGGCTCTGTGCTGATCATGACCCAAGCCAAAATCAAGATGCTTAACTGACTGAGCCACCCAGATAACCTTTTTTTTGTTTGTTTTTAAAAAAACAACCCCCCAATAAAAGTTGTGTACCTTTTTTCTCTTAAGTAACTCCATTTCTCACAGGTAATCATAGATAACTTTTGTATCTATCTTCCTAGATTTTTCCAGATATTTTTGTTATGTACAAACACATGTAATCCATAGCTATTTTTTTAATGTATCTGCATGCTTATGTATAGAAAAAAAATTAGGAAAATAATACAAAGAACTATTTTTTAATAATAAGTCATATGAGAGTAAATTTGCTGGTCTGATTCTCCATCCCGAATATTTGCGTGCAAATTTCTTGCAAACAAGTATATTCTGCTACACAACCACAAGACAACCGTCAAAAATCAGGAGATCAGCACTGATATATCAGTTCATCCTCAGACTGTGAGGCAGGCAGAATTTCTAGAATGCCTTCCCCCTCCCCAGTGCCCTGTCCTAATCTCTGGAACCCAGCAATGTGATGAGCTACCCCTCTGTGACGGTTATGTTACATGGCTTAACATAGGAACCTCCTTGAAGGTAGGTTATTCAGGTGGGTCCAGTCTGATCACATGAGTCCCTTTAAAAGCAAGCGTTTTCTCTGCATAAGAAGCATAAGAAGGGATCAAAGTGTTGCCGTTTTGAAGACTAGGTTGGGGGGATGAGAAGAAAGGTATTGGCCCTTAGCTGACAGCCAGCAGGGAAACAGATCTCAGACCTATGGCCACAAAGAGCTGGATTTTGCCAACAACTTGAGCCAGATTGGAGGCAGATTTCCTGCCAAAGTGTCTGCGTAAGAATCCAATCTGTCCAACACCTTGATCCTGGCCTGCTGACACCCTGAGTCTAGAACCCAGCTGAGCCTCAACTACTGCTGCAGAATGGAGCTAACAGTTACTGCGGTTCAAACCAGCTGAGTTTGTGGACTGTGTTACACATGAGAGAGAATGAACGCAGGCCAGTCTCATGGCTCACCAGTTGTCTGGTCATGTCCTTCACTGAAGACGAATCCAGTTCAGAATCACAGGTTGCATTTGGTTGTCATGTCTCTTTCGTGTTATGTCTGGAAAAGTTCCTTCTGGTTCTTGACTTCATGTCCTTGACACTTCTGAAGACGACAGGCTGACTGTTGTGTAGAATTTCCCTCATTTGGGTTTGTCTGGTGTTGTGATTGGAGTCAGGCTATGCAGCTGTGGCAGGAACATCCAGCAGCAGTGCCGTGTCACTGTGTCCTGCCAGGTGGCATAAGTGTCAGTTTGTCCCAGTGCTGGTAATGTTCACATGGTCTGTCCCACTTGTCCACTATAAAGTTACCCATTTTTGTTTGTAATTAATAAGGACTTTATAGGGAGTTTCTTTGAAACCATGTACTGATCCTGTTGCTCATCAAACCTTCATTTTATTCATTTATATTACTGTGGCCTCATAGTTTTCAATTTTATTGAATGGCTCAAAATCTATTATCCTATTTTGATGACCAATAGTCTTATATTTGGCCAGTGGATGCCTCTTCAGGTGGCTTGTGTGTCCTGTTTATATGTCTTCATTACTCTTTCAGCATCTCCTTGCTTTCTGGCACAAGATGCTCCAGGCTTATCAGATAACGTCCCTGTCCTAGCCCAGGAACCAGCTATTCTACAAGGAACCCTGGGTTCCTTCTCTTGTAGAGTGAGGTTTAGAAACCAACATCTGGATGCGGGGAGTGCTCATTGCCACTGGGGGGTTGCTGCTCCCAGGCTGCTGCAGTGAACAGAGCTAGGGAATAAGTATGTGTGTAAACACATGCACACACACACACACACACACACACCTATATTTCTATGTCTTTATATATTGGAAATCACGAGTTCAGACTGATACCTTCAAATCCAATCCCAAACCACAACATTCATTTTAGTTTCTTCCCTTCCTCTATTTGTAACTCCCTTCTCTGACAAGGGAAACTGGTGGCTCTCTTAAAATGTATTCTATTTTCTTATTTGATCCATAGTCTCCTATGGAACTTACTTCCAGTTTCTACCCCCTGCAGTATGTGGACACCTCTTCCCTTGCTTGGGGCCTGACACTCTCCACCATCCCCCACACCCTCCTGACTTTGTGCAGCTCTGACACCTGCTCCAGGCTGTTCCCTGCAGTAGACATTGTCTTCACACCACTTAGGTTCAGACCCGTGTGTTGGCCTGTCCCGCCGTGTGGTCACTTTCCTTTTTAGCTGCGGTTCTGATGCTGCACTGCAAGTGCCCCACTCCACTTAGTGTACACCCTCCTCATCCTGTGTGGGCTGTGGTTCTCTCAGCCACCTGCTCATCTTTTGCCGCATGGCAGGCACCTGCCTTCTCTGTGCCACCTGATGCTTTATGACTAACTGCGCAGGAAAGGGAGGCGGTGAGGAAGGTTCTGTTGGAGACTGACATTCTGTCAGCACAGCTGTAGCACGCTGCTGTTTCTCCCTTGAGGACCAGAGTAAGTAGGTGGCTTGCATTCAGGGGCCATGTGGTACAAGGAGTACCCATTGTTCTGAATTCTCAAAACCACGCTCGGAGCCCAGAGAAGCTCACAGTGCTGGGAGACACGGACCGCCGGTGCCCAGGTAGCCCTCTGGGGCTCAGGATCATTGAGTGGAATGATGCACAGAGTTGCTAATACCATTTACATTGTTCACTATTACATTTTGTGTTCTGTGCATAAATAATTAGCATGGTCATTTCACATTAGTTAAATATAAGCAGTTAATAAGCTAAATCTTATTTGCCAGTTTGCTTTTTTCATGTATCATCATGGAGTTTCTCAATGTTCTTGCCTCAGATCTGTGTGTTTTCTAACACAACTGTGGTTTTCCACAGCACAAACATACCAGCGTGACTTGTGGCCGGACGTGTAGGCTGTCTTCACTGTTCCGCATCACAGGCAGTGCTGGAGGGGTCTCTTGGTTCATGTATCTTTGTACTCTTCCAGCAGAATTCCTGTAAAATAGACTCCCAGAAGTACTATTGCTTGGGCAAAGGTTATATACACTTAAATTGTTAGTTAGGTACTGCTAAATTGCTAATAGAGAGAAAATTGCCAAGTTATACTTTCTCTCCAACTTCGTAAGAGAGGGTCCCCTTTCCTCTTAATGTCCCACACTGGAATTTAAAGTATGGGTCTGGAATAAGCTGCTCTTCCTTCTCTACTTTCTCCCTGGGACTAGTTGACATTATATCTCTTCCTTGTGGAAAAAGAAAAAAGGAATTGGGGGTTTAGCAAGCTACTTTGGGCTGCAGCCAGAGTGATTGCCACATCCATTTCTGTGTGTATGTGTGTGTGTGTGTGCGTGTGTGTGTGTGAGAGAGAGAGAGAGAGAAAGAGAGAGGGAGAGGCTTCCACTAAGTTAGACCCCAGGGAAAGAAAACAGAAGGGGACTCGTTTTCCCTGGCTTCTCCCATTCTTATTGCTCAGGTCACCCTCCGGACAGTGGGGCCGACAAGCAGGCATTTCTCTGTGTCAGGAGCTGGAGTTCTTTCTGGCAGCAGTTTCCTTCAAAGGGGTAGATACATTAAGTCACACACATCCAGTGTTTTGAAAAAAAAAATCCATATCTCTGCTGACCTTCTGATAGGCTGTCCTGGCTCAGGTTCTGTAGTCGATACTCTGTCCAGTTTTCCATGAGGACAGGATGCTCTCCTCTCAAGGTCAAGCAGAAGACTGAGACACAGAGCTGAGATGATTTGCTCACTTTCATCTCAGGGCCAAGGGTGTAACTGGGATAGCTCTGGGGGTTATTGGTGGCATTCAATCAGTGCCTCTTGGCAGGAACATCGAGTGTGCAGGACACTGAGGGCCTGTCATGTCTACCGTCAGTAGTGGATGGGAGGGCACAGGCTCCATCTTGAAAGAGACTGTACTCCTCTGCTCCAGAGACTTGCCACCTAAGAGGTCCAGCCAGCATCTCCTTTGATCAGAGAATGCAGAAATCTGCATGTTTTGTGTGGCAGCTCCTGTGTTTAAAATCTGAGCTGATGTTGTTACCGGTTCATTAAAACTGATCTGTGGACCAGATGGGAATCAAGGCCTCCAGGTGAGGTGTCTGGCCCATTCCATCCTGTGGCAGCAATTAGAAACTCCCATGAGCCAGGAGCACCCGGGGGAAGGTTGCGGGGGGTGGAGGAATAATACCAGGAGAATGGCCTCCGCGGCCAGGGTGAGGGCCGTGAGGGACCAGGGAGCGCTGTCCACCCCGGGACTCACTGTGGTCGGGGAGGGGGGCGCAGATGTTGGAGTTCGGCCTTGGGAGATCCGCTTATCCTGCTTGATGCTCCATTCTTTTCACCTGGAAAAATAATGGCTTGGAGAATTTAATGATATCCTAATAGCAATTTTTACAAAAGTGTGTACTATGTGTCAGACACATTAGGTACTTTTTAGCTGTGGGCAGTCATGTTAATTTCCTCAGTTTCCCAACTGTAAAAGGAAGAGAAGGACATTATCCATCTCAAAGGGTTGTACAGGGATTAAATATAAAGTGTAGCAGTGCCACCTGCCTAAAAACATTATTTTCAATATTTCTAATCACCATAGAAGTCTGGCAAATCAGTATTATTTTGCCTGTACTTGTAAATAAATCTAGGGAATGAGAGACTAAATAACTTCTCTAAACCAAGTAGCCAGAACCAGCAGAATTTAGCCCCAGGGTTGAAGTATCTTCTTCTGAGACAGGTAAAAGGTCTCACAGGACCTCTGAAAAGTATTGCTTGTTCTTTTTCACTATTTCTTTCCTCTCAAAAGTTCATCTTCTTTTAACTTTCTGCTGTGGACTGTTAATGTTTTAAAAAGTCTTTAGAGGTACTTGTCCTGGGCACTGGATTGGTCTGAAATAAGGTGGTAGAATGGGGTATGGTGATCAAAGCTTGGAGTCTGGGAGAGGTGGAGAACCTTCTGTAGAAGCCTCAGTGCCAGCCAGGGCTGGGCCCGGGGCTCCAAACTGTAGCAACTGGAAACAACAATCATTTATTACCCCCACACAGTGTCTCAGGAGCAGCTTAGGAGGGTGGTTCTGGCTCAGGGTCTGTCATGAGATTATAACCAAGACATTGGCTGGGGCTGCAGTCAGCTGAGGCTTAACTGGGGCTGGAGCCACTTCCAGATGGTTCACCCATGTGGCTCGTGAGTAGGTGTTGGCTGTTGGCAGGACATGTCAGCAGTCTCTCCATAGGATTGCCCGCATATCCTCAAACCATGGCATTTGGCTTCTAGAGGGAGTGATGTAAGATGGAGCAAGGTAGAGGCTACAATACCTTTTATGAGCTCGTCTTGGAGTCCTATACCATTACTTATGCACTTCATTCTGTTCATTAGAATAGGGCTGCCAGTATTAGCAAAGCTAAAAAACTAAAGCAACAGGATACTCAGTTTAATTTGAATTCCAGATTTAAAAAATGAATAAACTTTTAGTATAAGTATATCCCATGCAATATTTGGGACATACTTACACTAAAAATTGTTGTTCATCTGAAATTCAAATTTAATTGGGTATCATGTATTTTATCTGGTGACCCTCTGTTAGAAGCAAGTCATTTGGTCCAGTCTACACTCAAGGGAAGGGGAATTTGTTTCCAATTTTGGAGGGAGGAAGGAATTTGTGGAGATATTTCCAAACCACTACGAGCAGCATTTTAGAAACTTTCATTTGATCCTGGTACTTGTTGGTACCTGCATGGGAACCTAAGGGAGATGAAGAAGTTCTGGACAAGAAAGGTCACCTTTCTAATAACCTTGTACATTTGTAAGTTTACAGAAAATTGCACACAATACCTTCTTTTCCCCTCAGACAGCCCTGTGAGGTAGATGAAGCAGTGATCCTGATCCTCACTTTACAGGTGAGAAAACTGAAATGCCTGCTCCAAGATGTTACGGGAAGAAAAGGTAGAGGGAGGAAAGATTCTTCTAGCATCAAGCCTAGCATTTGTTCTACTTGACCCAGTGGTGTCCTGATACACTACAGACGCCTTCACAATAGAAGGTGCCTTTATGTAGTGGACTCATGTTCTACCTCCCGCCATGTTGTTATCTCAAATGGGTGATGGCATTTGTGGATCCTCGCTGCCGTGCTATATTCTGGGTAACGGGGAGGACCTTGGAGAAGCTGAGGGCCAAGATGCAGTCCTTTCTCCACAACCACAAGTTCTGGGATCCACCCTGGCTGACTGTGGAGATCCAACCCATTACAGACCCTTTGAACTGCGTGACTCAAGGAGTCATGGGTACATCATTCCCTTTCTCCAGGAGGCAGCCAACCTCACATGAAAGACTGTGGGATAGCCAGACCAAATGGAGAATTACTCTAGCCTAATTTTTATTATAAGAAATGTAGATGTATAGAAAAGTTGGAAGAATAGAATAAGAAATATACATACCCCTCTACTTAGGTTCAGTAATTCTTACTATCTTTTCCATGTTTTCTCTAATGACATTCTTACCCATTGATATATTGCACTTTGATGTACCATTTTGAAGGAAGTGGTAGATGTCAGGACATTTCATTCCTAAGTACTTCATAGCCTGAATGTTCTAAAAATAAGGACATGCTCCTGTGAAGCCATAATTCTAAGATCACACCTAAGGAAATGATCCAGGATTCTCAAATATCCTCTGACATTCAGTCCATATTCCAGTTGTTCTTATTGTCTTCAAAATATCTTCCATAGTCAGTCAAGGCTCACATTCTACATTTATTCCCAAAATAATAGTATATTTCCTATAGCCTTTGAGCTCCATTTCATCTGGGCGTGAATATATGACCATATCCTACTGAAAGCGATAAAAGTGAAAGTATTGTGTGAACTTCTGGGAAGCCTTCTACTGCCTGGAACATGAGTGTGATGGCAGGAGCTCTGGCAGCCACCTTCCATATGAGAATCAAGATCACCTCAGAGGAAAAAGCTGGAAAGGGCTTCATTGAACTTCCAACACCAGCTCTGTCTGCTTATTCCCCACCTCTTTTGAGAAAAGTAAAACCTTGTATGCTTAAGTCTCTGTTAATTGGGGTTTTCTTTCATATGTATCCAAATTTAATCCCAGCTAATAAGCCAGACTACAACCTACTGTAGTCTTATATTTGCCTGAAAGATGTTATCTGCTTTCTACTTGGCTAAGACATATTTCAGGATTTCTCTTTCCTTCAGGTGCAGATCTCTGGTACCAGTGTGCTGTGAGAATGTGCTCAAACTATTATGTTACCTAACTTCTAGTGCTGAATGAATCTTGGCAGTCAGCAAAATTTTCTATGAGAATTTTGTGGTTATAAATGTGAGAAATGAAGTGAGCATGGCTTGTCATGTGTAAGAGACCACCAGGGGAGTGTGTGTGCAGAGTGAGAATGATCTGGAATTGGCACAAAGCAAGTCTGTGAAATATAAACCTGAGAAGCAACACTGGGGCAAGGCTCCAAAGGACAGGGCCTTTAGGAGAGAAAAAGCACTGGATGTTGTATGCAAGTGATGCGTCATGGGAACCTACCCACAAAACCAAGAGCACACTGTATACACTGTATGTTAGCTAACTTGACAATAAATTCTACATATAAAACAAAAAACAAAACAAAAACAAAACCTGAAGCATAATGACAGAGAAAAAATAAAAGAATAAATAATGGCACAAAAGAGTTAATGTGTACAGGACCAAGGAGTATAAGAAAGAAAAAAATGCCTATTTCTGGGACATAATGTATAGTATCTCATTCCTACAATAAAATATACATATTTAAGACAATTAAAAAAACAAAAACAAAAACAAGCAAAAACCTTGTAACCTTGGTGCTGTTATTTCAGTCCTTGATTATTTGAGAAGCTGGCCAGCCTTTTGAGCTTCGACTACTCTCTTGGATGTTGAATTTAGTCTTAGAATGAATGCAGTGACATCTTCCTACCTCAACAGGACAAAAAGTATGGATTCTATGTCTTGGTTACATGTCTTCCATAGGCCTGGGGTGGGGAGGTCTAGCTGACCCAGAAACCATGGGACCCTCCAGGCACAGCTTTGTTCCTGGACCCATTAAGTCAATCCTAGTGGTTAATGGGGATCAATGGTGCAACCAGATTGCTTCACATGCTGTAACTCCTTTTGTTTCCTTTGGGACACTCCCCAAAGAAATTCTGGTTAGGGCAGGATTTCAAATATATTTGAGACTCTGATACAACCACTGAAACACACACACACACGTATATGTGTGTGTGCGCACGCGCGCGTTTGTTTGCATGTGAGAGAGACAGGGGGAGAGAATAAGGCTGACCTATATTCTTTTGTTCTTTCACTCATTCATTCTTCCAAGAACCATTTATTGAGATTCTGCTTCCTGCCAGTGGTTGTGCTGCATATTGGGGATGAAGATAACGGAATTTTCTTTAAAAAAATTCTTTAATGTTTTATTTATTTCTGAGAGAGAGAGAGAGAGAGAGATTGAGTGAGCAGAGGAGGCTCAGAGAGAGAGAGAGAGAGAGATACAGAATCTGGAACAGGCTCCAGGCTCTGAGCTGGCAGTCAGCACAGAGCCCGACGTGGGGCTCGAACCCACGAACCACGAGATCATGACCTGAGCCGAAATCAGACGCTTAACCGACTGAGCCACCCAGGCACCTCAAGACAACTGAATTTTCTACCGTCTCTCCGTGTCTCAGAAGAGACAAATACAAACACGACTGACAGAATCCAGTGGGGACTCTCCACAGCAGTGGGAGGAGCCCAGTGCTTCCCTAGCAGAAAGGAGTCACTGCGGGCACAGCCTCACACAGCTGCAGAGATTTCTCTGTGTGGCTAGGACTCATTTCATACTATTTCCTGGGGTTATCATTATGCAAATTCCTAATTTCTTAGAGCCTGACATAGAATTTTTACACCATTCCTTCTAGAAAGATCTGTCATGGGACCAGAATGGATAGCTCAACTCTTCCTGGAACCTGGCTGGCACTCAGGACACTGTTCCCAAATGCTTTGCCAGGCAGTTTCCTTGATCTATTTCCTAATGCATTTGCAGTCATGGCCCACGTGGTCTTTGCCTGCTTCCCGGCTGTGATGCCCCCAGGGCCTGGAGTGCGGCTGGGTACCAGCGAGGGGAGGTGGGAAAGCTGGGGCTGGGGATTGTATCATCTTAAAAGTACCCAATAGGGGCACGTGGGTGGCTCAGTCGGTTGAGTGTCCGACTTCGGCTCAGGTCATGATCTCACAGTTTGTGGGTTCGGGCCCCACGTCGGGTTCTGTGCTGACAGCTCGGAGTCTGGATCCTGCTTCAGATTCTGTGTCTCCCTCTCTCTCTGACCCTCCCCTGCTCACTCTGCCTCATTCTCTCTCTCTCAGAAATAGATTAAAAAAAAAAAAAGTACCCTCTACTTTGCAACATCAGGCTTCTCCAGCTCTGAGTGACAGTGCTTTGGGGTCTTCCCTGAAAAACAGATGTGGAGCCCCTTTTGAGTTCAGTCTCTTTCTCACTGTCTCCAAGGGCCATGAATTCCTCTCTATTTGAGCTTCACTCTTTTCCTCAAGTTCCCGATCTAATTGGCTTTCCAAAATGGGGTCAGTCCACAATCACTGGAGGCTCGAGCCAAGTGCCAGTCCTTAGCTCTTGGTTCAGTGTGCAACTCCACACTGAAATCCTGTCCCCAGTTCTAGTCCGCAGGCTCCGCTTACTGGGGTTTGCTGGTATAGTCCTTTCCCCAGTTCCAGTCTGCTATTTCCATTAATGGAGTTTGCTGACTTAGTCCACACTGGAAACTGCTGGAGGTGCACACAAGGGGATTATTCTATTACAATAATGTCAAAAAAAAGAAACAAGCTCCAAATGGAGTAATATCCCCCACCCTTCCCCGAAACAAACCAAGACTTAATTACAGTTTCAACCCATTCCAGGAATGTGACTTTTTAGCAATCAATCTGAAATTTCCTGATCAGCACTGGTGAGATCATCTGTATAATGAAAACCCTGCCTGTTCCCTTTATCCAAAGAAGATGTCCTGGCCAGAAACAATCATATTCTCCTTCTCTCTCTTCATTTTTCTTTTTTTCTTTCTTTTTTGAAAATGACTTCTTTGCCCACCCTTCTTGCTATAAAAACCCTCCATTTTGTACAACTCCCTAGAGCATGCTTTCTACTTGCTAGATGGGACGCTGCCTGATTCATGAATCACCTAATAAAGCTAATTCAACTCTGAAATTTACTGGTTGAATTTTGTTCTTTAACAATATCTTCATACCTTTGACCTCTGGCCAGTTTCAGACTGGCAGGTTATATTTGAAGTTTTGGCAGACTCTGGGTTTACCAGGTCTGGTTGGCTGTCTTACTGATAGAAGCTGGTTTGAAGATAATCTTTGGTTTAAAAGCTTGGAACTTAGAAAGAAGTTCCTCATGTATAAAGTGTCAGGGTTGATACTCCTTTTTAATCTATTTTTTATTTTTTATTTTTAGGGTTGAGCTCCTTTTGAGAGGCTTTTTTAAAAGCTTGAAAAATCAGTATGTATGTCTGCCAGTGACCCAGTTTTCAAGAAGAGAATTGGCAAGGGGTGCCTGGGTGGCTGAGTCGGTTGGGTGTCCGACTTCGGCTCGGGTCATGATCTCGCAGTTCGTGGGTTCGAACCCCACATCGGGCTCTGTGCCGACAGCTCAGAGCCTGGAGCCTGCTTCAGATTCTGTGTCTCCCTCTCTCTGCCCCTCCCCCACTCGTGCTCTGTTTCTCTCTGTCTCAATAATAAATTAAAAAAAAAAAAAGAGAGAATTGGCAGAACTAAGGAGTTCCAGCCGAGAACCAATGTCCATGTTCCTGGCACAGCAGGATCACAGAGGCCTTGCTCCCCAGTGACGGAGGGAAAGTGAGATAACCTAGAAAGAGGCAGAAGAATGTGGACATCTTTGTTTAATTTTCTTAATGAGACAAACTGAAATTTTGAACAACATGTGCTGTTCTGAATTCAACACTCATTCATTCTGTTCTAAGGTCATGTACACTCCTGGGAAAATTCAGGGGCTCTCGTTCCACGGCTGCTCATGCACTTGTGCCCACAGTGTTCCACCACTTCTGAAATGCTGATTATTTTTCATTTTTGGCATCTCTGAAGTTGAGATGCATCTTAAACTGATGGCATCTTAAGCATTTTATCAGAGTTTAATTGGCAGAGTTTTCTCTTTCTTATAATTCATAGCATACTAAATGTGATGAAATATGCCAGTGGTTCCTGATGCAGGGCCATCAAGCGCAATGGCCAAGAATTCTTGGGATGTTTTATAGTGCAAAAAGCTATTTTTATTGTAGTATGGGGACAGGAACTGTGGGCAGAAAGAGCTGCACTTGTGTTTGTGAAGAGTGACTGATTGTATAGTTTTAAGTTTGTGGAGGAAGGATGGGTAGAGATAACTACCCATCCAAGGAATTTCTTTATGGTGAAAGTAGGGTCTACAGGATTTTGGAGGGCTGGCTATTGTCAAGATAAGGTTGCTTTTAGTTTCTAATGAAACGTCAGTATGAAGGCAATCAAGAGCTCCTTGAGCAATGTCACACCCTGCGTGTCTCAGGTATTTATCAGTGGGCTGCAAGTTGTAAGGAGATTTAATTTTAGCTACAATTCTCTTGTCTCTGTTTTCCTCATCGGTTTTCCTACTTTGACTATCTTAAAAAAAGTACTGATGACTGGTACACCACATATGCATTTTTATGTAATAGGGATGGAGTATGATCTGGGCATCAGGATTTTTAGAAGCTCCCAAGAGATTTTAAAGTACATCAAAGTTTGAGAACTGCTAAAATAAGGTATTTCTGCCTTATTCAAGGTTTTTTCCAACTCCTAAGTTTCATGGCCAGCATCCTTACAGATTCTGTTTATTATATACAGTACACTCCTTGTCTCAATTAACCATATCTTTCCAACTCCATCACTGGATCACCCTTTATTTTCTCATTAGAATGTCAACTCCAGGAGGGCAGGAATTTCATCTGATTTGTTCTATTATATCCTCAGCACCTAGATCACCTAGAAACATTGTAGACACTTGATAAAGATTTGATGAATGAATGGATATTTCTTCTTTTATATTCAGTGCCCTGATAAGCTAATTTCTCACACAATTTCCAATTAAAGTGATATTCTGTTTAGGTGATTTCCAAATCTGGTCCTCTTTCCAGTGGTCAACTTTCAAGCCCCAATTTCACATTAAAATTCGTTTAAAAACTTGAGCTCAATGTTTTCTATTCCCATCCAAACTCTAATACCAGCCCATTCTGCCATATGTATCCACAGAATCAGTTTCCTTACTAAGTCTCAAGCTTAATACCTTGAGTCATTTTTAAGTCTTGTCTTCCCCATATTTAGTTACTCACTAAGTTTTGTAATTTGCTTTTCTGAAAATTTTCTTGAATTTGTCCTTTCCTTTAAATTCACACAATGAATTTAAGTCAAGAATGCATATCTTGAAATCTTTGAGATAACCTCTAGAAAAATAATACAAGAATATGTAACAAAATAATAGGGAGAAAACATTTTAAAAATCGAGTAATACAAAAAAAGCAGGAAAAAAATAAAAGAAAATGTATGAGTAAATATAAAACAAAGAGCACAGTGGCAGACTTGAAACCAGCTCTATTAGGAAATAGATTAAATGTAAATGAACTAAACATTTCAGTTAAAAGGTAAAGATTGTCAGAATTGATTAAAAAATCAGTATGGAGAGAAACATTGCTAAGACTAACGTCAAGGAGCTTGTGGTCTATGTTTTCTTCTAGGAGTTTTATTGTTACAAGCCTTACACATTTAAGTCTTTAATCCATTTTTAGTTAATTGGTGTATATGATGTAAGAAAGTGGTTCAGTTTTATTCTTTTGCATGTAGCTATCTAGTTTTCCCAACACCATTTATTAAAGAGACTGTCTTTTCCTCACTGTATATTCTTGCTTCCTTTGTTTTAAATTATCTGATCATATATACATGGGTTTATTTCTGGGCTCTCTAATTGATTCCATTGATCTATGTGTCTATTTTTATGCCAATATCATACTGTTTTGATTACTATAGATTCGTAGTATAGTTTGAAATCAGGGACCATGATACTTCTGGCTTTGTGCTTCTTGTTTTGCCTATTCGAGGTCTTTTGTGTTTCCATACAGATTTTAGAATTATTTGTTCCTGCTCTGTGAAAAATGTCATTGGAATTTTGATAAAGATTGCACTGAATCTGTAGATCACTTTGGGTATCATAGACATTTTAACAATATTAATTCTTCCAATCTATGAGTATGGGATATCTTTCCATTTATTTGTATCTTTTTCAATTCTTTCATCATTGTATTTTTTTTAAAAAAAAGGTCCTTCCTTCCTTCCATTTTTTCCTTATTTGAACATAGTTGACACAAATTGTTAGGTCAGTTTCAGGTGTACAACATACTGATTTGACAAGTTTACACATCAGGCTATGCTCATTACAAGTGTAGCTACCATTTATCATCATACATCATTATTATAATATCCTTGGCCATTCTTTATCCTGTGCCTTTTATTTCTGTGACTTTTTCATTCTAAAACTGGAACCCTGTATCTCCCATTCCCCTTCACCCATTTGCTCATCCCCCCACACCCTCCCCTGTGGCAACCAGCAGTTGGTTTTCTGTGTTTACAGGTCTGATTCTGCTTTTTGTTTATTACTTTTTTTACATCCACATATGAGCGAAATCATATGGTATTTGTCTTCTCAGTCTGACTTATTTCACTTTGCATAATATCCTCTAGATCCTTCTATTTGTCTCAAATAGCAAGATATCCTTTTTTTATGGCTGAATATCCCATTGCATGCATACACACACACACACACACACACACACACACACACACACCCACCCCACATCTTCCTTGTCCATTTGTCTATCAGTGGACACTTAGGTTGTTTACATATCTTGGATACTGTAAACATTGCTGCATAGGGTGCATCATTTTGAATTTGTGTTTTGCTTTCTTTGGTAAGTACCCAACAGTGGAATTATTGGATTATATGCTATTTGTATTTTTAATACCTCTATACTCTCTTCCACAGTGATTATACCAATTTATATTCCCATCAGCAGTATACAGTGTTCCTTTTTTCCACATTTTTGTCAAAACTTTTCAGTTTTTGTTTTTTTTATTTTAGCTATTCTGACAGGTGCAACATGTCCCATTTCATTTCTTATTTTATTTATTTGAGTGCTCTCTCTCTCTTTTTTTTCTTGTGAGTCTAGCTAAAGGTTTGTTGATTTTATCTTTTTGAAGAACCAAATCTTAGTTTCATTAATCTTTTCTTTTTAGTCTTTTTAGTATCTATTTCATTTATTTCTGCTCTGCTTTATTATTTCCTTCCTTCTACTAACTTTGGGCTTCATTTGTTCTTTTTTTAAGTCCCTTTAGGTATAAAGTTATATTGTTTATTTGAAATTTATCTTATTTCTTAGATTTTGGTATGCCATATTTGTTTTCAGTTGTCTCTAGGTATTTTTAAATTTCTTCCTTGACCCAGTAGTTGTTCAGTAACCTGTTGTTTAATCTCAATGTATTTGTAGCTTTTCCAGTTTTCTTATAATTGCTGTCTAGTTTCATATCATTGTAGTCAGAAAAGATCCTTGATATGATTCCAATCTTTTCTGAATTTATTGAAACTTATTTTGTGGCCTAAAGTGTGATCTATCCTGGAGAATGTTCTGTGTGCACTTGAAAAGAATGTGTATTCTGCTGCATTTTTTCCCCTTTAAAGTAATCTCTGTGCCCAACATGGGGCTTGAACTCATGACCCCAAGATTAAGAGTCACATGCTCTCCTGACTGAGGCAGCCAGGTGCCTCTATTCTTCTTTTGGATGGAATGTTCTGTATAAATCTATCACGTTCATCGGTCTAATTTGTCATTTAAAGCTGATGTTTCCTTAATGATTTTCTGTCTGGACGATAAACCCATTGATATAAGTGGGGTGTTAAAATCCCCTACTGTTACTGTATTGCTGTCAATTTCTCTCTTTAGGTCTGTTAATGTTGATTTTACAAATTTTGGTGCTTTTGTGTTGGGTGCATATTTAAGTGTTACATTTTCTTTTTTTTTTTTTTTTAATGTTTTATTTATTTCTAGGAGAGAGAGACAGCGTGAGCAGGGGAGGGTCAGAGAGAGAGGGATTCACAGACTGAAACAGGCTCCAGGCTCTGAGCTGGCAGTCAGCACAGAGCCCGACGCGGGGCTCGAACCCACGAACCGCGAGATCATGACCTAAGCAAAAGTCGGACGCTTAACCAACTAAGCCACCCAGGCGCCCCAAGTGTTACATTTTCTTATAGGATTGACCATTTCATCATTATGTAGTGCCCCTCTTTGTTTTTTATTACAGTCTTTGTTTTAAAGTCTATTTTGTCTGAGTATAGCTGCATCAGTTTTCCTTTTGTTTCCATTTATGTGAGATATTTTTTCCATATCTTCATTTTCAGTTTGTGTGTCTTTATTTCTGAAGTAATTCTCTTCGAGGTAGTATATAGATGTCTTTTTTTAATCCAATCATACACTCCACATCTCTGATCAGAGAATTTAGTTCATTTACACTTAAAGTAATCACTGGTAAGTATGGATTTACTGCCATTTTGTTAATTGTTTCCTGGCTGTTTTTATAGTTCTTTTCTTCTTTTTCTTCACTTTCAGTTTGATGACTTTTTAAAAATATTATGTTTAGATTCCTTTCTTATTTTCTTTTGTGTATTTACTTTGAGGTTACTGTGAGGTTCACATATCTTATCCTATGTTTATAACAGTCTGCCTTAAGTTAACTTAAATTTGAACACATCCAAAAACTACATTTTTATTCCCTCTGATATATAATGTTTTTTGGTGTCAGTTTTTGTTTTAATGTTATGTATCTCTTAGCTAATTATTTTAGTTTTTGTTAATTTTACTATTTTTGTCTTTTAACCTTCTAAATAGCCTTAGAAGTAATTAATCTATTACCTTTATTATATATTTGCTTTTTTCCAGTGAGATTTTTACTTTCATATGTTTTTTTTAAAACTGTTTTAAAATTTGTTTTAAAATTTTTTTAAATTGTTTTTCCCTTTGGCTACTCTGTCTGGGTGAGTTCCATTACTCTATCTTCCAGGTTGCTGATTGATTCTTCTGCTTTCTCCAGTCTACTGATGAACCCCGCTAATGTATTTTTTCAGTTCAGTTTTTGTATTCTTCAGCTCTGTGACTTCTATTTAGTACTCTTCTATGTTTTCTATCTCTTTGTTGAAGTTCTCACTGTGTTCATCCATTTTTCTTCTGAGTTTGGTGAGCATCTTTATAATTACTACTTTCAACTGCATATAAGGTAGATTACTTACCTCCTATCATTAAGGTCTTTTTCTGAGGTTTCATCGTATTCTTTCATTTGGAACACATTTCTTTTCCTGCTGATTTTGCTTGATTCTCTGTGTTTATTTCTATGTATTAGGAAAAAACATCTACCTCTTTGTCTTGAAGGAGTGACCTTCTTTAGGTGATGATCCTTTTCACTCAACCTTGCCCTAGCCCTTGGTTGTCTCTTGAACCTTTGTCTAAACTGCCTGATTTATTCTTATTTATTTATTTATTTAGAGAGTGTGAGTAGGGGACAGGGGCAGAGGGAGGGAGAGACAGACAGACAGACAGACAGACAGAAAGAGAGAATGAATCCCAAGCAGGCTCCATGCTCAGTGCAGGCAGCCTGATGCGGGGTTTGATCCCATGACCCTGGGATCATGACCTAAGCCAAAATCAAGAACTGGACACTTAAAAGACAGAGCCACTCAAGCACCTTTAAACTGCCTGATTTATTCTTGATATGACCCTGTTAAAGGGGATATGCCAAGATCTGTCAGTGCTCCAAGGGAGGTATTTTCCTTGGCACCTGGTTTCAGGTTGACTGGAAGCCAGACCCTGAGGGGCAGCTTTTAAAGTATGTATATATATACACAGTCCTGTGGGGTTGCAGAAGATCTGGAGGTGCCCCCTGTGTGCCAACTACAAAAATCTGGGCTCCAGATGAGTGTATAAGACTTCTGGGAAGTCTTGTTGAGCTGTAGCAAGGCCAAGGGGGTATGGAAGGATGGTGTCTCCGTGTTTACGTTCCCTGGGCGTGCCTCCTTAGCCTCTAGGTTTTGGGAAACCTGAAGCCTGCATCAGGCTGAAGCTCCAGGCTGAGGAAACAGGCTTTTTCAGAGGAAGACTGGGATTAAGTTTCGGTCTGCTGTCTAAGGAGCACCTTAGGAGTTGTAGCCTGCCAATAACTGTCTCACTGTTACAGTCCTATTGAGCTCTGGAACAGCTCTCTTGGCCACCAGAGCCAGGCAATCAAGGGGTGTCCCTGTGTGGGCTGAGTGTGCCTGTGAGCTTTGGCAGGACTGCTGAAGAGTGTTGGGGGTTGGGCACCCTAGCACCTTCAATGAGGCAACAAGAAAATGTCTTAACTCTTCTCACCTAGGAGCTTTAGCAAAGTGGCAGGATAGTGCCTTGTCAGCCTTCGGCTGAGAGGAGGAGCATGCCATGGCCTCTTGCACTTGCCAGCCCCAGCCACGGGGGAGGGGAGTGTTGCAACCACCTGTGTTTGCAGACTTTAGCTACGGGATGGGCGAGCACTGTGACTAGCCAGGCAGTGGGGGAGTGCTGCAACCACTGTACTCGCTGACCTCAGTAAATGCTATGGCCACAAGGCCCTGACATCCCAGCAAGTTGACAGGACAGTGCTGCCTCTGAGCTCTCCTGCCTGTGAGAGCAGACCATGTGGAAAGAGTGCAGCAATGGTGTCCTCTAGCACCTCCATCTCAGAGAGCATCTCAACTGTCCTCTGCCCCTCTAGCTGATGTCTCCATAGCAGCAAATATATTTGCTTCACGTATGGTCTAGGTGCTTTTCAAACTGCTGTTTTTTTCTGGGTCTTGGGGTGAGAAGAAAGATCGTAGGTGAGCCCTCCAAAAGGGAAATCTCTGTTTCTTATACCACTTTAGGACCTCTGGATGTCAGCCCCATTGGTTTTCCAAATTAGACATTCTGGGGCTTGTCTTTCTGGTGCAGATACCAGAGGCTGGGGTGCCTGATATGGAGCACCAACCTCTTGCTCCTCTAAGAGAAGCATCTGCCTGGTGAGGCCCCTCCCTATTGTGTTCCCGGGTTGGGGGTGGGGTTTTTTGGTGAGACTGTCTCTGACTCTCTTACCCATTTTGATGTGGTTTTTTAATCTTTTGTTTTGCAGAGCAGTTCACTTAGTTTTCAGATCTTTATTCAGAGGTAAATTATCTATATGTAACTGTAGATTTGGTATGTTCATGGGAGGACATGAGTGCAGGATCTTCCCGTGCCACCATCTTGGACCCTTCCCCCGAACCCATTTCTAATCTTCCCATAAGAGAACCACAGGTTTATATGACCTCACTGGAAAATTCCCTCAAACAATTAAGAAAAATTATATCAATCTTACACAAACTCTTTCATGTAATAGAAAAATAGGGAACACTCGCCATATTGCTTTAAGAGATCAACCTAAACTTAATATTAAATCCTGATGCAAATACTGCCAGAAAGGAAATTTACAGACTGGTATTTCTTATTTCTTATGAACTGGTGGAAAAATCCTAAAAAATAATCAACAAATAAAATTCAGCAATATATAAAAATTATATTAGGTCATGAGAAATTGAAATTTATTCCAGAAGTGCAAGGTTGGTTTAACATTCTAAAACTGAGCAATATGATTCTCCACATTAACAAAATCAATAATTTTATCAATAAAGAAAAATATTTGACACCTCTTTATGTTAAAAAATAACTCAACAAATTAGGAATAGAAAGAAACTTCCTTAATCTGTTAAATGATATCTATAAAAAGAAACAACAAACACAACAAACAAAACAAAAAAGCCTAGAACTAACATAATACTTAAGAGTGAAACTTTGAATGCTTTTCATCTCCCTGAGTTTGGGAAGAGACAAAGATGCTCACTTCCCACTTATACCTAACATTGTAACAAAAATTCTAATTAGTGCAATAGGGTGAGAAAAATAAATACACGACATGAAGATTAGAAAAGAAGAGGTAAAAGAGCTGTTATTTGCAGATGACATAACTGTGTACCTAAAAAAAATTGATTAATGAAACTATTAGATTTAATTAGTGAATTTACCAAGGCTCCTGGATATAACATCAATACACTAAAATCAAGCATACTTTTCTACCTTCATTATAAACAATTAACAAATTAAATGAAAATGTCATTTATAGTAGCCATAAAAATTGCATACTTAGTAGTAAATCTAATAAAAGAGGTTCAAGAGATCCATCCTAAAATGTACAAGGCACTGAAATTAAAGACAAGTTAAATAAGTGAGGGGATATACCATGTTTAGGGATTGGAAGACTCAATGTTGTCAAAATGTCAATTCTCCCCAAATTGATCTAGAGATTTAATGCAATCCCAGTCAAAATCCTAGTACGACATTTTCAAATCAATAAGTAAAAGACATTTCATAAAGAAGATATCTAAATGGACCAATAACAATATAAAAAGTGATCTATAGGGGTGCCTGGTTGGCTCAGTCTTAGTATCCAACTTTTGGTTTTGGGTCAGGTCATGATCCCAGGGTCATGGGAACGAGCTCTATGTTAGGCTCTGCCCTGAGTGTGGAGCCTGCTTAAGATACTCTCTCTTCCTGCCTCTGCTTCTCTCCCTCTCTTGCACTCTCTCTCTCTTAAAAAAATGTGAAATTGTCAGAGAAAGACAAATATCATATGACTTCACTCATATGAGGAACTTAAGATACAAAACAGATGAACATAAGGAAAGGAAGCAAAAATAATATAAAAACAGAGAGGGGGACAAAACATAAGAGATTCTTAAATATAGAGAACAAACAGAGGATTGCTGGAGGGCTTGTGGGGGGGGTGACCTAAACGGGAAAGGGGCATTAAGTTAGACACTTGTTGGGACAAGCACTGGGTGTTATACATAGGGGATGAATCACTGGATTCTACTCCTGAAACCATTGTTGTACTATATGCTAACTAACTTGGATGTAAATTAAAAGATAAACAAACAAACAAATAAATACAAATTATTTTTAAAAAACGGGCAAATTATTTGAACCAACACTTTTCAAAAGAAAATACACAAATGACCAATAAGCACATGATAAGATGCTCAACATCAATGGAAATATCATTAGGGAAATGCACATCAAAACCACAGGATGCTGAGGCACCTGGCTGGCTCAGTCAGAAGAGTATGTGACTCTCAATCTCAGGGTCATGAGTTCAAGTCCCACATGGGGTGTAGAAATTACTTAAAAACATTGAGTAAAAAAAGCACAGGATGGCACTCATTCCTATGTAGGATGGCTACAATCAAACATATATATATGTTAGGCACCTGGGTGGCTCAGTCAGTTGAGCTTCCAACTCTTGACTTTGGCTCAGGTCATGATCTCTCAAGTTCGTGGGATCAAGCCCCATGTCAGGCCCTGGGCTGATAGCACGGACCCTGCTTGGGATTCTCTCTCTCTCTCTCTCTCTCTGCCCCTTCCTTGCTCGCATGTGTGCATGCTATCACTCTCAAAATAAACAATAACATATAATAAATATATATTAAAATATATATGTATTTATATGTATAAAATAAGTGTTGGCAAGGGTGTGAGTCGGAACTGCCATGCACTGCTGTAGGGAATACAAAGTGGTGTAGTCTCTGTGGAAAACACTATGACGGTTCCTCAAAAAGCTAAACATAGAATTGTCGTATGACCCAGCCCTTCTACTTCTAAGTCTATAGCCAAAGTAATTGAAAATAGGGACTCTAAAAGATTCTCGTACACCAGTGTTCATGACAGCGTTATTCACAATAGCCAGAAGACAGAAACAATCCAAGTGTCCTTCAACAAATGAATGGATAAACAAAACGTGGCATATACATACAATGGACTACTGTTCATCCATAAAAAGTTCTGGCACATGCTACGGCATGAATGAGCTTTGAGAATATTATGCTAAGTGAAAGAAGTCAGACCCAAAAAGACACATATTGTATGATTCTACTTCTATGAAATATCTAGAAAAGGCAAATTCATGGACACAAAGTAGATTAGAGGTTACCAGGGACTGAGGGAGGGGTCAGAGGAGTATTATTGCTTAACAATAATTTATTCAAGATATTTATTCAAGAAAATGAGTGCATGTATCCATCGAAAGACATGTGCAAGAAAGTTCATAGTAGCTTTATTTATAATAGTCCAAACTGCAATAAATTCAAACATCCATAAACAGAGAATGGATAAATCAACTGTGGTTTATTCATACAGTGGAATACTTCTCAGGAATAAAAAGGAAGCAAACTAACATGACAATATGGAGGATTCTTACAAATGTAATGATGGGCAAAAGAAGCCAGGAACAAGTGACTACTATTTGGTTCTATTTATATGAAGTTCAAGATCAGTCAAAACTATTCTATCATGACAGAAGTCAGCATAGTAGTTACCTTTTGAGGGTGGGTGTTTATTGCAAAGAACTTAAAATAGTCTTCTGGGTGCTAGAAATATTTTTTATCTTGATCTGATATTTTAAGATTTGGTGTGTGTCTAAGATCTGATGTGTTTAGTAAATGATGCTGGATCAATTGTATATTTATATGGAACAAAATTAGCCTGGTGTCCTACCTCACTTCCCTGAATTTGTGGAAGATATTTATAACAGACAATTTAGAATCATAAAATCTCAACAATGAGGGAATATTTAAAGTATATATGACATGTCTTTAAGTTAGGACTATGATGTGGCTTTAAAAGTGTTTTCAAGAGCTTGCTATAACATGGAAAATGCCTATAACATTGGGTAAAAAAGGCAGACCACAAAAATTCTGTATAAGGAATTATCAAAACTATGTACAAGAATGTACAGAGAAAAGCTTGGAAGAAAGTGACACTAAAGTGTTAATAATGTTATCGGTTGTCTTGGGGTTGGCAAAATAATGGGAAGATTTTTTCCTATTTTTATTTTTCTGTAGCTTGCAAAATTTCAAGACTTCAATAATGGCAGAACAGACTTTTAAAAAAATATTTTTTTCCTTCCTAAATCAAAACTCTACCTTTCAAGTTTCTCTGCCAACTGCTGTCCTGCTTTATTAATCTTTTAAGCTTTTCTGCTTTCTGTTCTCACCACAAAATGTGTTCACTACTTCCGGTGGCTGGCTACTCTGAGGCTTCTCAGTGGCCAACTCCTCATTTTGTCCCATCCCTAATTCCAAGTCAGAAGGGCCTTTGGGTTGGATATTCTTTATTGTCAAGTTAATAAAGGATGCCTGAGGCAGAGAAGCTGTGAACTCTCCCTTCTTGCCCAACACAAGGGGTAGGTGTGATAGAGTTCAGGTTTTGTTCACAGGCAAATGCAAATTTTCATGCACCTAGTGGGGTAAGCATTGATTCTACTGTGGTGGTGAGAAATGTCTCGTTTTAGATATTCTAGGAGGGGCAATTGCGGCCCCAGAGAAAAGCTCCCCCTCCTCCGCTTCACAGGGTCACAGAGCAGCGCAGTCTTGCCGCAGCACGTATACTGGGTGGGAGAGGTTCTGGACATTTGTAATCCAGATTCTCAGCTTCCTCTCAGATTTACTGGATTAAATCTCTGGAAAGAGGGGCCTGGGCTTTGCCTCTTAGTGTCTGTCAGGTGACTCTACCCCACCCTCCTTCATTTTTTAAATGTTATTTGATACTTACGTACATTTTGAAAAATAATTTATGTATTCATTCTTACTCTATTTTATTCTATTTTGTTTTTTAGAGAGACAGTGTGAGTGGGGGAGACATGCAGAGGGAGAGAGCCCAAAACTGGATCATTAACAATAATTTATTTATATTTATCTATGTGATTCTCTCTTATGCCTTCCTCCTGCCTCCCTAGAGAGGTAACATTTTATGTTTTGTGTTTTGCATTCTGTTAAAATATTTAAAAATATAGTTTTTGTCTCCTTGGCATCTATGCCTATAAAACATTGTTTAGTTTTGCTTGCTTTTTAAAAAAATGTTTGGCCTCAAGAGAAAGAATTTTTTTCTAATGAATTTTTTGTGATAAAGTATATATAACATAAATTTCTTGGTTTTAACAGTTCTAAAGCGTACAATTCAATGGCATTAATTACATGTGCAATGTTGTGTAACCATCACTACCATTTCCAAAACGTTTTCATCACTGCAAACAGAAACTCTGTACCCATTAAGCAATAATACTCCTCTGACCCCTCCCTCAGTCCCTGGTAACCTCTAATCTACTTTGTGTCCATGAATTTGCCTTTTCTAGATATTTCATAGAAGTAGAATCATACAATATGTGTCTTTTTGGGTCTGACTTCTTTCACTTAGCATAATATTCTCAAAGCTCATTCATGCCGTAGCATGTGCCAGAACTTTTTATGGATGAACAGTAGTCCATTGTATGTATATGCCACGTTTTGTTTATCCATTCATTTGTTGAAGGACACTTGGATTGTTTCTGTCTTCTGGCTATTGTGAATAACGCTGTCATGAACACTGGTGTACGAGAATCTTTTAGAGTCCTTATTTTCAATTACTTTGGCTGTAGACTTTGAAGTAGAAGGGCTGGGTCATACGACAATTCTATGTTTAGCTTTTTGAGGAACCGTCATAGTGTTTTTCACAGAGACTACACCACTTTGTATTCCCTACAGCAGTGCATGGCAGTTCCGACTCACACCCTTGCCAACACTTATTTTATACATATAAGTACATATATATTTTTAAATATATATTTATTGTATTGTGTTGTTTATTTTCAGAGTGATAGCACGCACACATGCGAGCAAGGAAAGGGCAGAGAGAGAGAGAGAATCCCAAGCAGGGTCCGTGCTATCAGCCCAGGGCCTGACATGGGGCTTGATCACATGAACTTGAGATCATAACCTGAGCCAAAGTCAAGAGTTGCATGCTCAACTGACTGAACCACCCAGGTGCCCAACATATCTATATATTTAATTGTAGCCATCCTAGGTAGGTAGGAGTGTCATCCTGTTTTTAAGATGGTTTGGCTTAATGAGTTTTTTCTTTCCTCCTTTTTTAAAAAGTATAGTTGACATACAATACTCTATTAGTTTTAGATACATAATGATTAAACATTTGTATACAGTATGAAATGCTTATCATGGTAAGTATAGTTATTATCTGTCACCAAAGTTATTCCAATATTATTGAGTATATTTCCTATGCTTTATATGACATCCTGGTGACTTAATTTATAACTGAAAGTTAATATCTCTTAATCCCATCACCTACCTCACTTAGCTCATCACCACTGACTTCTGATTTTTTGACTTTATGATGGTATGAAAGCAGTATGTAGTCAGTAGGAACTGTACTTTGAATTTTGAATTCTGATCTTTGCCCGTGTGAGTGATATTCAGGACGACAGTCTCTTGTGATGCTTGACAGTTTCCAGTCAGCTACACGATCATGAAGGTAAACGATCAATACACTTAATGACTGTTCTTTACCCACATAACCATTTTGTTTTTCATTTTCAGTGCAGTATTAAATAAGTTACATGAGATATTCAACACTTGATTATAAAGCAGACTTTGAGTGAGATGATTTTCCCCAACTGTAGGCCAGTATGATTGTTCTGACCACATTTAAGGTGGGCCGGGCTAAATTTTGATGTTTTTGACCTACGTCAAAATGTATTAAAACCTATGTCAGGTGTATTAAATAAAATTTTGACTTACAATATTTTCATCTTAAGATGGTTTATCAGGCTGCAGTCCCATGACAAACTGAGGAAGATCTCTATTTCTTTATAGGAATATTCTGAGTATAGTTGACACACAATGTTACATGAGTTTCAGGTGGACAACATAGTGAGTCAACATCTCTATATGTTATGTTGTGCTCACCAGAAGCGTAACATTGGTCACCTTCTAACACTATTACAATATCATTAACTATATTCCCTATGCTGTGCCTTTTACTCCCATGACCTATTCTTTCCATAACCGGAAGCTGTATCTCCCTCTTTCCGTCACCCATTTTGTTCATCCTCTCAATCCCTTCCCTCTGGAAGCCATCACTTTGTTCTCAGTATTTATAGGTCTAATTCTGCTTTTTGCTTGTTTGTACCCATTCCCCTCCTGATGGACATGTGTCTGGTTTCCAGTTATCTTGCTGCTACATCAGTGCCACCCCCAATATCTCAAAGTGATTCTTTTGTACATTCTAACTTAAGAAACACTGACCTGTTTTTGGGGTTTTTTTTGTTTGTTTGTTTGTTTTTTGTTTTTTAATGAACAAAACAGTATTTTACTGAGTTGCTACTAAATTTCAATTGAGTAAGACCTGGAATATAGAGGTGCAGACATTTGATTGAAGCGTATTGATTTTCCTCACCTGCTATTTGTATGAATTACTGGATTATAATATCGTGAGAACTGCTGCCATCGAGCATGGTGTGCATCAGCCTACAGTATAGCTTTAATCATTTTGTGTGATTTTTTGCGAAGAGCTATCACAGAAGACACAATAAGTACATTTTACTGATTTCAGGTTGGAGAAGTTTTAAGCAATAGGGAGATGTCAACACAGGGTGAGGAAGATGACCGTGAAAAGGAAATGCTTTCTTTAGAGCCCTGTCTCAGCTAGGTTGCAGGAACATCTACAAGGGGGTTGAAATAATGCAAAGAAGGGCTTTTTTTTTTTTTTTCAGTGCTGAAAACTCTCCAAAACAAAGAGACACAGATTGATGCTTCCTCCCCCACTCCTGCATTGGCAGATTTCGGGAAGCACTTTGGCAGCTCCAGGGGGTCATGATGTGGCCAGGCTTCTTTGGGGTTTGTAAAGAAACACCAGGGCAACTCAGGCGTGAAGCAAGAGCCAGATCTTAACGGGGATATTGTTTGTGGCTCTGTTACCGGAAAATGCAGTGACCTTAACAAGGCCAAAGTTGTGCGGACACAGCAATTACAAAATCGAGAAGGGGGTGGAGTGAGATACTGGAGACATAAAAGCAACAGCAGGTGGCCCCACAGCACTGCTCTTCCATCTGGCAGGACAAACCAAAGATGAGGTGAGTCCATGGTTCCGCCACTTCTCCCCTTTCCTCGCTCATGCCATCTTTCTCTGTGCACATCTACCCACGAGATAGTGCAGGTATGGGAGGGGGGGAACCAAAGGAGAGATGGAAATCAAAAACAAAGAAATAGGGCTACTGGGCTAAACTACAGTGAATTAAGGGGTTCAGTTTAGCGTGCTAAATCTTCTGCTTCTCTGCGTCCATGAGAACATGACTTACTCTAAAGGGTATCGTTTTCCTCGAGGTTACAAAATTTCCATCCTTACAGGGGATGCCAGAGGCTCCCATAGTAGGCTTTCTGGTATCTAAAATGTGTTCATTAGCAGACTTTTTTTTTTGTTGTTGTTGTTTTAAAAATTGTGTAAGACCAATAGTAACACATCTGAGTGACCAATTAAGGCACTGAGATTTTATCAAAGGAAAAAAAACTTTTTTTAAACACTGAAATAACAAGACTACCAACTTAACATAACTAAGCAATCTCTGTGCATTTGGCTTCTGTCAGTGGAACCATTACCTGGTAAGTGTGGCCTGTGCAGTGATGCCCGTGTTGGCGGTCATGCTTTCCAGAAGCCTGTTATCTTCCAGGTGACCTTTTGGCATTTTGCTGTTTCCTGAAGGCAAATTATAAAATAACAGGGAAACTATAGAAACATTTTAAATTCTGTATACTTAAAACCTCTAACTGTGGAAAAATTTAAAAAGTCGAGAATAGCATAAGAAATCCCTACTTTTCCACCTTCAAGTTACCCACATTTTATTGCCCAATATCCTGTACTGCCTTAGGGGTACCTGACAGAGGCTTCTTTTTGTAGGAGAGCTCATATATTATTAGCAACTTAATGTTTCCCAAATGCTGCCAGAAATTGAGGCCTGCAAGCCTATGTACCTTCCAATCTTGGTAGTTCCTCTCTGGGGCTTATGTGGAATTCCCAGCAATACAGAACACACTGGAACCCAGTGGACTGTGTATGTGGGTGGTGGTGGGAGGCAACTTCTCGTCCTGACACTTCCATGTAGCCTCTTCTCTGGCTGGCTAATGGGAGGGGTGTGTGTGTGTGTGTGTGTGTGTGCGCGCGTGCACGTGTGTGTGTGTACGGGAGGGGGGTGTGTGTGTGCATGCATGCGTGTCTGTACGGGAGGGGTGTGTGTGTGTGTGTGTGCGCGCGCGCGCACGCGTGTCTGTGTGAAGCAAGCACCCCTCTTGTCTTCTCTCTGCAGAGCCCTGGGAGCTGTCGTCGCCCTTCTCCTCTGGGGGCAGCTTTCTGCAGTGGACGCTGGCAATGAGACCACGGATAATGCAGGTAGGTCTTTGGTTCAGGTGGGAGCTGGTTGTCCCAGCACTGCTGGGTCTCATTTTGACCCTATCAGATCTGCGCTCTCTCTTTGGGAAGAGCCACTTCCTTCTTCTCGTCTTAGTCTCTGGTATTTCAGTCCTGTGAAGAACACTGGGGAGCCAGCCAGAGGAAAGGGGAGATGGCCTTCCCTTTGTCTGCCCTTTGAGGTGGAGGGCAGGTGATATGCAGAACAGCTTCTTCTCAGCTCTTTTCATGGGTCTCTTGGATGAGTTTCTGGACATGAACCCTCTCTTCCTATTACATTCTCTTTGCAGAGGTCAGCTGCCCAAAACCCCCAGAGATTGCGAATGGCTATGCGGAGCACTTTGTTCGCTACCAGTGTAAGGCCTTCTATAAACTGCGCACCGAAGGAAATGGTAAGACCTGGACAATGTCCCTGCACCCCCCTCCTTCCCGGCCTTTCCACAATGAGTGGAAGCGAGGGGTGATGGGCCAGAAAGCTTACATGTTCTCCTTGGAACCAGAAAAGGTAGATTCTAATAGCAATTTTGTTACCAGTAGCCGTGGCCTTTTGAGCAAATTAACTTTAGCTCCAAGTTTTCTCCTTTGTTAGGGGAGGTGATGCCATGTAGCCTACCCATCTCAGGGTGAGATCTGCATCTCCCAAAGGAGATGTAATAAAGGAACCAAGCGTGGTTCCGGTGATGATGATGAGTGGCCCTTGCCTAGTGAGTACTGTGTTCCCAGCACTATTCGAAGTGCTTGACGTTCATCTGTTTGCTTAGTTCTCACAACATCCTCTGAAGAGATACTGTCACTCTCGTTTTGCTGATGAGGAAGCTGAGGCACAGAGAGGCTCAATAACTTGCTCAAGTTTGGGTAGCCTATAAGATGAACAGACAGAATTTGAACCCTGGTTCCTACTCTGTACTATGTCTCCATGACGACAAATTTGTCCTTCTGGGTTTCACTGCTGCCCCCCACCCCCACACCCGCCCACTTGGCTTCTCATACAGCATTCCTCCCTCCTCCCCTCCCCGTCCCTTCCTTCTCTCTCTGATTCTCTTTAAACACCTTTTCTCCTCATGCTGAGTCCAGATTCAGTGTTTTGTTTTGTTTTGTTTTAACTCCTTTCTTTTCTTT
Organism: Crocuta crocuta; assembly: GCF_008692635.1. Taxonomy (NCBI): domain Eukaryota; kingdom Metazoa; phylum Chordata; class Mammalia; order Carnivora; family Hyaenidae; genus Crocuta; species Crocuta crocuta. The sequence goes on from NW_027528867.1 coordinate 1,624,685, forward strand.
TGGTTTAGGAGAGTATATGTTAAACAGCGAGAAGCACTGGACCAACAAGGCCATTGGAGAGAAACTTCCCGAATGTGAAGCAGGTAGGAAGCCAGGGGCCTTCAGAAGCTGAAGAAGGGTGGGTGTTGAGAGTCTAGTGTGTGGGCAGGCATCTTGGTCGAAGTCTTCTAGAGGCACAATCTTCCTGAGTGGTTTCCTCTGAGCATCTGAGGGCCAAGATGAGGGACCTGGCTGAACCTAAAATGGTCAGGCCGATAAGTGAGCATTTGGGTGATGACTCTCCAAAAAAGCGCACTAAGGATCTTGTTCATTTGGGTCTTCAGGGTATTGACTAATTCACTGTCCACACTGCCCCCAGAGGGTCAGAAGGCCCTGTGTGTACAGAGAGGCTGCCTAGGGGGTCCAGGGTCAATTGCACAGCCAGCTCCAGGAAGAATTAGTCGTGGGAAGACAGAACAAAACTAAACCCATGGAAGTAGGAGGCAGCACGTGGGAAAGGGGTAGGGCTTCTGTTTCCTGTTTTTAGAAAGAGCTGCTCCTCCTCCCCCTTTCCCTGCTGGGAGGGGAGGATTCTGACTGCCCTCTTCTACGATTAGTGGTGCAGATCTGCTAACCTGCCTTCTACCTAAAGTCTGAGTTCCAGCCAACACTGCAACAGATGGCTCTTTATTCAGAATGAATTATTATAGCTTCTCACCTTCACAGTGAATTTTCGGGAGTTGTGGACAGGTCTTTGTTGTGATACATCGTTTAAATATACATCACCTAGGGTTTGAAAATCTCAGCATTACTTTTTTTTTCATGAGTTAGAAAAGCAAGAAATAGAACTGTGTCTTAGTGATGTAAACAACTTTATAAAAAAGAGCCACTTTAAACTGTAAACAATGGAAATGGGAGGAACAGGTGGTAAGGCAAGGCGTGTAAATATTCCTAGCTGTGCAGAAATTAACACGACAGTTTAGACAGCAGCAAGTGCCAACGTTTTGCCCCTTTCCCCACACTGGGAGATTGACACTTCTGCTCGACTTTCTCACTTTCCTTCATAGTGTGCGGAAAGCCCAAGAACCCGGTGGATCAGGTGCAGCGGATCATAGGTGGATCAGTGGACGCCAAAGGCAGCTTTCCCTGGCAGGCCAAGATGGTCTCCCATCATAATCTCACCTCGGGCGCCACACTGATTAGTGAACAATGGCTGCTGACCACGGCTAAAAATCTCTTCCTTGGCCATAAGGATGATGCAAAAGCAAAAGACATTGCCCCAACTTTAAAACTCTATGTGGGGAAAAATCAGCCTGTGGAAATTGAGAAGGTGGTTCTCCACCCTAACTACTCCGATGTAGACATCGGGCTCATCAAACTCAAAGAAAAGGTGCCCATTGATGAGAGAGTAATGCCCATCTGTCTACCTTCAAAAGATTATGCAGAAGTGGGGCGTGTGGGCTACGTGTCTGGCTGGGGGCGAAATGCCAACTTTAATTTCACTGAGCTACTGAAGTATGTCATGCTGCCTGTGGCTGATCAAAACAATTGTGTGAAGCACTACGAAGGCAGCACAGTGCCCGAAAAGAAGTCCTCGAAGAGCCCTGTAGGGGTGCAGCCCATACTGAATGAGCACACCTTCTGTGCTGGCTTGTCCGAGTTTCAGGAAGACACTTGCTATGGTGATGCTGGCAGTGCCTTTGCCATTCACGACCAGGACGATGACACCTGGTACGCAGCTGGAATCCTGAGCTTTGATAAGAGCTGCAGGGTTGCCGAGTATGGTGTGTACGTGAAAGTGCCCTCCATCCTGGCCTGGATTCAGGAGACCACAGCTGGCAACTAATGCTGCCTGGCTGGGAGCCCTAGCCTGACAGCAAGACTTTGCTCTGGAAGAGGAAACTGGATGGGAGGAGGGGGGATAAAACGGGGGATGAGCAGTGCTGAGTCAATCAATAAAGAACTTTCTTTTGAGTCATTTCTGTGCTGTTTTTAGCCTCAGGCCTTTTTTATTCTCTCATTTATGGTACAGCAGCAGCTAAGTGGTATAGACTACTCGGAGTGTGGCAGAAAACACGCCAAGCCAACTTGAAATCGCTAAGATGAAACAACCTGTCCCACCCTAGGGATCATGCTCACTGACTGAGTGCCCACCAAATGGCAGGTCTCAGAAAGGCACTGTTGCCCACGTTTCACAGACACGGAAACAGACTCGGAGAAGTTAAGGGATTTGCTTAAGGCTATACAGCTAGTAGATAATGAGGCTGAATTCACTTAAAATTTTTTTTAAATGTTTTATTTATTTCTGAGAAGGAGGGAGACAACATGAGCAGGGGAGGGTCAGAGAGAGAGGGAGACACAGAATCTGAAACAGGCTCCAGGCTCTGAGCTAGCTGTCAGCACAGAGCCCGACGCGGGGCTCGAACCCACGAACCGTGAGATCATGAACTGAGCCGCTATGACCTGAGACGAAGACGGATGCTTAACCAACTGAGCCACCCAGGCGTCCCAAGGCTGAATTCACTTTGAACCCAGGTCCGTCTGGATGTGACCTTTAGCCCTCTGCACTGCATCTCTTCTTTGAAGTGTTCTGGGGGAAGAGTGTAGGCTGATGAGGAAGACGCTAGCTCACCGTGGGATGAAAAGAAGGGTTTTGGCACAGGCATTATTTTATTTGTGCTCTAACAAACCAGCACTTCGGAAAACAAAGTAAGATGGGGTAAAAGCAGGACTGCTGGACTTGCTGAGTCCAGATCATAGCGTGGTCATACATTTGCCAAGTGCCTTCATTCCCTTGCCATCAGTCTCCGGTTTCCTTCCTGAGAGGCTTGAAATAGATTATGTCTAACGTCCCTATGAACATTCTGGAACTTGCTAAAGAGTTACAAGTCTCTTCCTCAATAGGGTATGCTTTTCCCAGTTGGAAGAAACCTATCCTTTACTAGGGGCCAAATGCAAGCCACCTGAGTCTACCCTTTCACAAAAACAGGGTCTTGCTATGAAGGGTCTCTCAGAAGAAAGGTTTCAGAACCCCTGTAAACAGGAGGCTCTTCTACTATTCCTTCCTGCTATTTAAGCCTTCAGTACACTGACCTTCCATCAATGGACCTTGTGTCCTATGAAAATATGGCCTCTCCTTCTCCTGGTATAAAATGCCTGATGTCGTATTCTCGCACCAGGGTCTGCCCTTCACTGTGAAGTTGTCCCCACGTGTACTCTCCAGGTCCATCAGCACTGTCAACAGGTTAGAGCTAGTAGAGACCAATGAAGATCTTACATCTATATTCTAAAAGCTGTGAAAGAGAGAATAGCCAGAAACGGAGTATTATACAAATGCATAAACAACATGCCTCTCAATATAGTTCTGCCTTTTTCTGCTGGTAGAGCTTCAGCACTAAATATTCTTGAAGAGAAAACCACTCCACTTTTCTTGAAGAACTCTCTGATTGCACCAAGTGGCTTCTGGCCACTGTTCCAAAGGAAAATAAGAGGAAACTTTTGGCACTTTCTCAATTCACTTCTCATCCCTGGCTTCCTCCCCAGCAGCACCTCCTGCCCTCCTGCTCTACCCCTTGGGTTTTCGTGACACGGAACTCCGTGTGGCTCTCTGAACACGTTCTGCTGTCCCCAGAATGGGCTTCTTCCTCCTGGCGCCCTCTCCCGAAATGCCTCCCCCTTTCCACACAAGTACGTCCCATCCTCCTTTCAGGTTCAGGCATTGTCTCCTCTACGAAGCCTTCTCCTATTCAGGAGTCATTTGTTTTCTATAGAATTGAGCGCAGGACAGGGCATTCAGTATGAACTCAGTCAGTACTTATGAAATGGAAAGCAACTAAGATAGGAACAAAAACAATTAAAAGAAAAATCAGGACTTAAGAGAAACATTCCCTAAAGACCTCGGGAAGAAAGAAGATATGAGAATTTTATGCACGCAAGTTCTGAGTTCTGTTGGTACCTGAGCACCTACGACACGTCAAGTACTGTGTGAGTGCAGTTCTGACAGAAATCCAACTAACAGTGACAGGCAATGAAGACATTTTATTCTTTGTACAAGGAGGCAGTCTAGAGTTCACTGAGTAGCTCAGTAGCATCACCAGGGACTTGGGGTTTTATTGTTCGTCTCCGCACGTTCACGTTTCGTCCCAACGCTGGTCCTCACGGTCCTGGGACGGTTGCTGCCAGTTCCCCACATTATTCCTGGAGCGGCTCTCCCCTTTCATCAGCAAAGGACACAAAGGCCACAGCAGCCTTCCTTCTAGGCCACGTCAGTAAGAACGAGGATGCGCGGTCACCTGTTCCTGCAGAAAAGGCTTGGAAAGGAAGTGCTCCGTGAAGGGGAGAGTGAACTTGCAGAGACAGTGCTGGTCTGCACAGAGCAGCGAGGACGCTGCTTCCCGAGCAAGTCGATGCTGCCGGGCGCACTGTGCTCCGGCTCTGCACTTACTCCCCTGTTCCAGAAAGTCAGTATCCAGAGGCTCAGTGAGGTTTTGAGAGAAGCAGGGACTTGCCCAAGTGGTGGCAGGTTATGCCAGGGCTGCTGGAAGTGCAAGAATTCTTCATAAAGTTATTAAAACAGGCAAATATCACAAAGTTGTTATTTCTTTTTAACGATTCTGACATCTCTTTTCAGTCTTGAATCCTTGGAGTAAAATCCTTTGCTTCAGAAAAAGGCAGAACTGGGACTTCTGGGAGAAATCTGCTCCTACTTACTAAGGGTAGTTATTTTTTGTTCAGCTTAAATTGGGTGCTGGATGGTAAAGGTTCGATGTCCCACTTCTTGGGCAATTTAATAACATAAAACCTAGTCAAATGAGCAAATCGGGATACTGTTTAAGTGTAAGCCAGAAAGTTTCCAAAATAAAACATTTTCTCACTCTCAGTATAGAATCATTTATTCCAAGAGAAACTGAGATAACAGGGACTGGAGACAGGAGAGCATGATATACACACACACACGAGTGGAGGAATGGGTGAGGGGAGGGCGTGTGTGTGGGCACATCGAGGGTAGAAAATACGTACTTCTGCTCTTGTGGGAAGTGATTTTCTATTTTACTTGTATATCAAAATAAACATAAATATGCTAGCCAATGTTTAGAAGGATTCCGTATCATCTTAAGGAATAAAGAGAAGCACAATATCAGTTTTAAAAAACTGACCCCGATCGTCTTGACTGTTCTGGGGTTTGCAAGGTACAGACGTTTAAGTATCCCTGCCCACCGCAGGGTCTTCTACTTGGGGGTGGGGGATCTTCTACCCAAGTCAGCACTCTTCTCTGCTGCAACGCTGGGCACATGTCTGAAGGACTCCAGGAAAATGGCACAGCTAGGCTCAGGTACTGTCTCAAGATGTGCTTTTTTTCTTCAACTTTGACAGTACTGAATGCGCTAAATGTCTTGATAGAGAAGGTCATATTTGGGAATATTCTTGGGATCAATAGGACTTTGGACAATAAGCTTTCCCCTCATTGCTCCTCGATAAATTACTTCAACCAAATCTATGAAGTCTTGCTTGGTTTTGAAACTTCCCACAAACTTAGTGTGATCGGGAGACCTAGAGAGCACGGGAGAAAAACAACCGCTCAGAACTTTTAGCAACTTCTCACTGCAGGCCTTCAGGATAAACAAAATGAAGCACAGTTCTGATTCTTTCTGCTCATCATGGAGATTTCAGACGTAAGTCCGACATCTGATCTCTCCGTTTGTGATTACAGGGCCTATTTGATACAGGACTAAAAGCAGAGCTGTGAGCCACTGGGAGGGCACGCAGGTGCTACCATGTGAAGAGCCTCCACTTCAAAAATCTACTTTAATCTCTTCGCAGCTCCTTATCAAGTACAATGCCCTGGGCACTGGCGTGGGCGTAGTTTGTTGCTGCTGCTGTTGGCTACACTGTGCAGAGCCCGTTAACTGGTCACTGTCTGTGAGTTCCCCTCATTTATACATTTGAGTAGGGAGTATGAAATCATTTTTTTCCCTCCTATTTCAAGCATCAGTTATGTTTACTGCAGGAAAAAAACATTACCAGTGAGGCCAAAGGCCACATTTTAGTACATATTCTTCGAGTGTATGTGTGTGTGCGCACACACATGTGCATTTCTGTTTTCAAAAATCATGGTAGTTATATCATGCAAACTATTTTGTAATGTTCCAAATAACATAAAACCTACTTCTTTCAAAGTCATTAAACCTGTATCTACAACATCATATGAAATTGACATCTAGTATCCCTCTGGGGACATCCAGGTTCTTTCCAAGTATTTTGCTTCCTAAATAATGGTAGGATGAATATTCATGCAGCCAATTTTGCCCACTTTCAAGATTATTTTCCTTTAGATAAATTCCTAGAAATGCAATTGCTAGGTTAACATTTTTACATATTAAAGTTGGCCAATAGTGTCATAAATCACCTTTTAAAAAGACTGCCCACATGGCTCAGTGGTTTAACTGTCTGACTCTTGATTTCAGCTCTGGTCATGATCTCACGGTTCAGGAGACTGAGCCCCATGTTGGGCTCTGTGCTGATGGTGCAGAGCCAGCTTGGGATTCTCTCTCTCTCCTCTGTCTCTGGCCCCCACCCCCACCCCCGGCCACTTGCACACGCATGGGCGCTCTCTTATCAAAATAAATAAACTAAAAAACAAAACAAAACAAAAAAGATTGCACAGGGGAACCTCGGTGGCTCAGTTGGTTAAAAGTCTGACTCTTGATTTCAGCTAGGTCTTGATCTTATGGTTGTGACTGCTGTGAAGGGCTCCACATTGGGCATGGAGCCTGCTTAAGATTCTCTCTTATTCTCTCTTTCCCTCTGCCTCTCCCTACCTCAAGCATGCTCTCTCTCTTAAAGAAAAAAAAAAGATTGCACCAAATTAATACATCACCTGTATCCTAGGAGAATAAATAGCTTTAAAATACTTAAAACAGGTAATGTTTAATGCACTTTCAAGTAGATAATGACAAAACAGATACACAGATCTAGATAAGCAGACACCTCAACCACAGTGAGAAATGATAAGAATTATGGACACACTGAAAACACATGTTGAGTACTGGGATGCTGACTGGATACAGTGGAAGGTGTTAAAGATTTCACGGTACATATTCTTTTTCTTTTTTTTTTTTTTTTAAAGATTTTTATTTATTTCTAGGAGAGAGAGAGACAGCATGAGCAGGGGAGGGTCAGAGAGAGAGGGAGATAGAGACTCTGAAATAGGCTCCAGGCTCTGAGCTGGCAGTCAGCACAGAGCCCGACGCGGGGCTCAAACCCACGAACCGCGAGATCATGACCTAAGCGAAAGTCGGACGCTTAACCGACTAAGGCACCCAGGCGCCCCTCACGGTACATATTCTTGACAGAATTGTTTGGAGAGTGACATCAGTGTTCTCTGAGTGGCAGAAGACAGGACACTTGGCCAGAGAGAAACATGTCTCAGTTTTCCAGAAGGAACACTTCTTTTATAAATGCAGCCTACCAGTCCCAAAAGTTTAAGAACAATGACATATTTTGTTTTAAATGAAATTCCTAGGAAACTTTTAAAAAGCTGTTCTAATATTTTTCACACCGAAGGGTAGTTAGTGCTGCACAAACTGTATAATTCTTTCCTACTTAAGTAGGATAGTAAAAGTTGCCAATCATACTGGAAACGCTCTCGTTTTTGCGCCAAAGTTTCACATGACCAAGGAGTGGGTCAGCTGGGGACACAGCACCTACACAGGGCTCACAGAGCCACCCTCACAGGCAGGTGAGTTACTGGAACCACTTGGGTGAAAGAACCTCTCACGGCTGCAATGACTTCAGGTCAATCTAACTTACCCATAATCCACTTTCATGTGCTGCCCATTGAAGAAAAACACAGTAGATGGAATATAACTGATGTCAAAATACTGCGTGTAAACCGGAGTTCGGTCCACGTCGACCAGATATATAGCAGACATTTTACTCAGGTCAGAAGAGGTCTTAGAAAGCTGCGAACAGAGAGAGGCATGTAGGTTACAATGGGAGAGGCAGCTAAGGTTTCTTCTGTGAAACTTTTTACTGCATATTGTTTGAAAAAAGTTCCTGGGGTGAGAATCTCCCGAGTTCCACATTAGACACAATGTAACCTTATCATTCAGACAGGGTCCTGGGTAAACCGTGTGAATACATTTCTCTTTTTTAAAAAAAAATAGATTTTTGGTTGTAAAAAGCTTTTATAAGCTTTTTATAGGTTTATGAAATCCATGTTCGCATAAAGAAAAACAACTCATAAATATGTACGCCAGACACTGAAATTCCCCCAAATCTCCTTCCTTCCAGTTCCCCTGTAAATGATAATCATAATAAAAACAGTGAATACAAGTGTGGCGGTTATTATGTGCTAAATGTCCAAAGTGCGTTATACTTATTAACTCATTTGATCCTTACAACACTCCTATGAGATTATTATTGTCCCCATTTCTTAGATCAGAAAACTGGGTAATGTGCCCCTGGTCACACAGCTGTAAGCAGCACAGCTGGGATTTGGACGTGGACAGCTTGGTTTCAGTCTATACTCTTGGCCTCTGATATTCCCTTTCCTCTATGGCTGAGAGTAAAATCCTCTGGCCCTTTTCTCCCTCAGATTAACGCATCACACATTCATTTTTAATCACAGAAACAGATTCTTATACTGGATCCACACTGTGGGTGGCAGCAATAGAAATGGTGGGAAGAGGTGTTAGTTCTGGGGTAAGTCTCTCTCTATAACAGACAGAGACAAGAATAAACACATTTTGTCCTATTCTCGCCCCCCCTACTCATCAGAGTATGAAGATGTGTTACGAAATCAGAGATTAACATCAGGCACACACTGAAGGCAACACACTAGAAAGGCTTATCTGCAGGCAGAGAAAACGAAGTTCGAACCCCAGCTCTGCAAGTTGGTCTGTCCTGTGGGAAGTCACTTGGCCTCCCTGGCATTCATCTCTCTGTGTGGGAGTAGTAATAGTGATGGTAATTATTCCACTGTTGTGAGCACTACGTGTTTCTGGTCCTCCACTGCCTTGTTAGTGAAATTGAAGTTGGATGGCTGCTGGTGGGGAGGGACGTCTAGGACAGATCCAGCATGATCACGGGTCTGGAGGCTTAGCTCAGGGCAGGCACATGACCAGCTCCTAGTGAAAGCGTGCATCAGTATTTCCGGGCCCGGCCACTACCTTTCATGCACTTTGTAGATGTTGAAGTGAGAACATATAGATTTTCAATGAAAACGATTTATTTTAAAAATTCACTTACAATATCATCTAGCTGCAGACAGACAGGATCCTCGTCTCTCCCAAACCTGAGAACCAACACCTTCTCTGCAGTGCTTTTTATTGCGTGGTCTACTTCTTTTTTGCTAGTTAGCTTGGGCAATAGGAAGCTCATCTTGACATAATCCAAATATTTTATCCTCACTGTCAGTCCTGAAATACAGTTGCAATATTTAAAGACAGATTAAGTGCATGGGTCCTAATATAAAAAAAAAAAAAAAAAATTCTGGAGTAGGTAATACACATATATTTTATTCTCAGAGGAAAGAAATAGTTTCATACAACACAGTATCAAAACAGTAAAAGAAACACACTAAATGCACAAACTGGTGGCAAGTCCACCAGCTTAAAAAGAAACACAAATGTAAAAAGGCATATTGTGAAAAATCTCGCTCCGTTTGTCTGTCCTCCACTGGCCCTGTTCGTACTGGCCTGTTCCTCCCCACACAGCACGTAGCTACTTTCATTAGCTTCTCATGTATCTTCCAGCTTTGTTATGCATTCCTATGTTTTTTCCCTCTTTTACCCCAAAGATAGCCTATTCTATTGGCCAGTGTTCCAGCAGAAGAAAGATGACATTCTCAAATTTGGTAATTTCAAGAGATTTTCATTAAGGCAGGGTACAGGGCTGTACTCGGGCTGGTAGGAGCAGCGTGCTGTTCCCACGCCTAGGCCCGAAAGAGCTACAGGAGGGAGTAGTTTGAAGTGTGTGGTGGGGCACGTGGGGTGGAGAAGGCTGTTGTATAGGAGGTCAGCCTGCAGTTAAGGGATGCAGCCGCTCTTCTCCCCCCATCTGATCCCCTCCTAATGCATCCACTGGCTGACTCCCACTGGAACCAGAGGGCAGGGGAGATGCAGAAGGCAGCCAATTCTCGTGGTCCCGGAGCATTCTAGAGAAGGACAAGGGTGGATCTGGAGAGGCAAATGACAGATGTCCAACGCATATACTTTACCCACTCTTTTGCACTTTGCACTTTTTTTTTTTTACCTAGAATGCACAGACCTTCCCATATCTCTACACAAGTTATCACAGAGACATATTATTTCACACAGGTACCACACTTCTAAAACAGTCTTTTATTGATGAAGCATTATCATGAGTCTTGGCTTAAAGATTCTTGGTGCATATCTTATTAGGTGCACTCCATCATATGGCAAACAGATGATTAAGAGGTTGTGTGAAAACCACACACACAAAATAAACAAATCATAAAATACTCAGATAAAAGGGAACTGATCCAATTCCCTCCTTTTATAGACTTGTTGGCTTATAGTTTTGGTTCTAGCTACAGCAAGGACTAGAATCCAAGCCACCATTTCTTTTCTTCTAAAATTTTTAAATTTTATTTTAGAGGGAGAGAGAGCACGTGCAAGTGGGGAGAGAGAATTTTAAGCAAGCTCCACACTCAGCACAGAGCCCAACGTGGGCTGGATTGCATGATCCTGGGATCATGACCTGAGCTGAAATCAAGAGATATGGATGCTCAACTGCCTGAGCCACCCAGGTGTCCCCAAGCCACCAAATTTCCAGTGTAGGTTCCTTCTGCTATAATAAGCTCCTATTTTTATGGTTAAGAAACTCTATTTTTGAGTTCGTCCAGAAGAAAACTCCACTGAGATACTTGATATTTTAAATTTGGCCCCCAAGTTGGCTAATGCTAGGAAAAGGGAGGATTTCTGTGTGTGTGTGTGTGTGTGTGTGTGCGCATGTGTGTGAGAGAGTGAGAGAGAGACAGAGAGAGAGAGAGGTGTCACATTTTAATATTAGGAATTAATAAAAATGTATATAGGAAATGAAATTGTTCCTATAATGAGTCATACTTTAAAAGGCAAGCTGATTGTTAGGAAGGACTTCATTAAATGTCAGTAGCAGAACAAATTACTGATAAAGGGAAACTCAAAGAGAGGATGGATCAATTCCACACTAGAATTCAAAGAGCAACTCCAGTGCCGATAAAGAGGAGTAAAACTAATGCGACACCTGAGAAAATGGTTATAGCAAGGGATACCAAAAGAGACTTCACAAAAGAAGAGGTACAAATGGGCAAAAATATTTGAAAAGTTAACCTTTACTAGTAAACAAAGAAAAGCAAATAAAAGATTATTTAACAAAGCCATTAAGTGGGTAAAGATGAAACAAACTTGCAAGAGTGTGAATAAAGGGCCACACATTCTTACTCCCTGCTAGAATGCAGAGAAGCAAAAACTCTTCCAGAAAGAAAACAATTTGAGCAACAACTCCATTTCTGAGAATTAACTCAAGTCCACAATGATTTATCACATTTTTTTAAATGTTTTTTTAAATTTATTTCTAGGAGAGAGAAAGACAGCGTGAGCAGGAGAGGGTCAGAGAGAGAGGGAGTGACAGACTCTGACACAGGCTCCAGGCTCTGAGCTGGCAGTCAGCACAGAGCCCGACGCGGGGCTCGAACCCGCGAACCGCGAGATCATGACCTAAGCGAAAGTCGGACACTTAACCGACTAAGCCACCCAGGCGCCCCTGATTTATCACATTTTTAAGGTGAAAAACTGGAAACAACCTAAATGGCCCAAAATAAGGGATTGGAAAAAATGAATGATAGTACTGTCCTGCAACACAGTATTACACAGCTGCCAAGTACTGTTACCGATGAACATTTCACATACTGAAAAGTTGTCATGATAAAAAAAGTTACAAAACAACATATACAGTGGGATCCCACTGCTGTACAAAACCTAATATAAACGTATACATTTACATGGGAAAATAACTGGAAATAAATATCCCAAAACCCCGTCAGTGGCTCTCCACCAGTGGACAGGTGATTTTTATTTACATCGGAGTGAGAGTCCTTCTTCCAAACTATTCGATATACATGCATACTTAACATACATATGCTTAACGATGCCTGTGGTTGGGCTACTCCTGACCCACAACCGCTACAATAAAAAATACTTACTTTACTTGTCTAAGTTATCGTCTCTTCCACTTGAAGAGTGTCCGCAACCCCGACCACTTCTCCAAAAGGTCGGTACACCGGCAGTTCCCTTCTTTTCCGCCAGCAGCGACCCTAGCTCAAAGAGTTGCCTTCCAACTCTCGGCGGACCACTTAAAAAAAACGGAACCGGAAGAAGAAAACTCACTGGCCAGTAGAAAAACTTGCAGTCCTTCCCCTCAGGGGTCCAACAAATCGATGAGATTATTCGTTATTCTAGTCACCGCCCACTTTCCCTGGCTTTGACAGGAAGCAACGTCACTTCCGCCCTTATTAAACATGCCCGACCTTCTGCCCTTTCCTCTCGGAGCCGAGGCGGAGCCTCGCCTCTCAGACTATGATTGGTCGCGATGAGACTCGGAAATGTCTCTGATCAGGGCCCCAGAGGAGGATACTCTAGCGTTGGTTGCTTTCTATCGCACACTTGGCGCCAGGAATTGACGGTTTCCGGGCTGCTCTCGATGGTTATCTTTGGAGGGATAGAGGGGCTCTCGCAGGTTATTATGGGACAATAATGGCTGCGCTCAAGGTTTGGGGTTGGACGTCTAAGGCGGTTTGAGTGAGGGGCGGCGGTGCCGGCGCCTCAGAATCTGGGACACGAGGTCCCAAGAGTCGGGTTTGGTGAGGTGAGTGTCCCTTCTTTCTTCCTGACCTGCCCTTCGCCAATTATGGCAGCTCCAAGCGGCAGATACGGGTTCTTCGCTCAGGTTCCGGTCCGGGTTTGCAAAGTCTCGTTCCTGTCACCTAGCTTGCCTTTCTCACCCTCGGGATCCTGCGCCGGTCCGGCCTGTCCCGTCCTTTCTCCTTGATCTGATCAGATCCTGCTGCCTGGCGGGGCCTGTGGTCCAGGGATGCTGCCCAGGGGTTACCCTGTACTCTTCTTTAGGCCTCTGCATTGGCCCCCTCCGGGGCAGAGGCCGAGCCTAAGTAGGGCTCCTTGTGTTTTTCTCTTCTGTGTCATAGTGGTATCTTTAGTAGGCGATCTCCTCTACTAGAATGTGGACTCCAAGAGGGCGGGATTTCTTGTCTGTTTTCTTCTTCTTCTATTCCTATTGCCTAGAACAGTGATTGGCTCACAGAAGGTATTCAATGAAAAATTGTTTAATGAGTAAATCTAGTTTTTCTAAATTGTTTTTCTATTCCTACTTGGCTTCTTTCCCATTAATCATTCTCCACAACCCAGCCCCTTAACTCCTTCTTTGTTCTCAGCAGCTAGTTATGTCTTGTGAGACTCCTTGTCTTGTGCTGTTGGGATCTTCCTTTGCTGTCTCTAGATGTGTTTCGTTTCCTGTTTTCCATTAATCAGTTTAAGTTCATTCATCCATTTATTCACCATTTATTTCACTAGGCACTGGCTGTAGTAAGGTTCTCTTCAGCATCCTAGGGGTATAATTTTTAGTTCATACTGCTGTTGCGCATAGCATATATATGCTTATCTTACTGTTTAGATTTCTTCATATGCACACAGATGTCACCAATATGCAACTCCGTCTTTTCTCCTATGCCTAATGGCATTTCCTTCCTTCCTTTCTTTCTTTCTTTCTTTCTTTCTTTTTAATATAGGGTATTGTCAAGTTAGTTTCCATGTAACACCCAGTGCTCATCCCAACAAGTGCCCTCCTCCATGTCTGATGGCATTTTTCAAAATGCAACTCTTGTGTCTGTGTTGATATTATATTTGACAAAATTTCTCTACAGAGCTGTTCATGTTAATTAGAACTGGGCAAAACATCCTGGATTCTGGTGGTACCCTACACCTTGACAGTTCCTTTGCTTCACTGACTTGATGAAAGAGGAAAATTATCCAAGCACCTAGAATCAGTGTATGTTTATAAGTGGATGGTGTGTATGGGAAGTAAAGAGGAATTTGTTGAGTGTCAGAAAATCTTATAATCACCTTAATACTTTTTGGGAACACCATTTCATAACCTCGTGTTTCTCATCAGTATTTTTGGTGAACACGGATTGTTATTAAACAGATTCCAACTGCTGTGAGGTAATTCTTTTCTACAAAACACATGTGGTCCAAAAAACTCCCTAGTATATGGATCACGTAGTATATGGTAGCCTTATACCTCAGCATGCCTACTTTGCTGTATCTGTAGTTTAAAGGGCCGGAGAGGTAGAATAACTCATTTAGAAAATGTTGAGCCTCAATTAGTATAGAGTAGCATAGCAAATAGAATAACGTAACAGTTACTTTTACGTACAGCCTTATGGTTACAGAGAGCTTTCACGTGCACTTTATTTTTCATAGTAACTCCACGGACTAAGTAAAGCAAAAAGTATTTCTATTTCACAGATATAGAAATTATGCCTGACCAAATATTAAGTTAACTGCTTCTAGTACAAGTAGAACATGTCAAAAGCTTGTACTCTAATTGAGGATTCTGACTTCAAATCTAGTGGTATTTCCCCTACAGTGGCTTTCTAGATGCCATCATGTTCTAGTTAAGTGTCCTTAGTATAGGTACTGCCTGGCTGGTACCCTCTTGGATCCCAGTGTTTGGTGGGTGCGTGAATGTGGGTCTCTGTTTCTGATGTGTATTGGGGTGGGAGTAGGAGGATCTTTTGAGATTGTCATTGACATAATGGAAAGATCTTGGCAAGAGGTAGGTAAGCAAATCCTGGTCTTGGTGGGGAGGTTAACTCCCTGAATATCCCTATAACTACAGTTATCTTGGGATGTGGCAGAGCTGCACCTTTCCTCCTTGTGTATCCAATACAAAATGGGTTGTCTTCCTTCCACAGAAGTCCCAGAGCCTGTCATGGAGGACACCAGCGAGGATGCCTCGATCCATCGATTGGAAGGCACTGATCTGGACTCTCAGGTTGGCGGTCTTATTTGCAAGACCAAAAGTGCGGCCAGTGAGCAGCATGTCTTCAAGGCCCCTGCCCCCCGCCCTTCCTTGCTGGGACTGGACTTGTTGGCTTCCCTGAAACGAAGGGAGCGAGAGGAGAAGGACGATGGGGAGGACAAGAAGAAGTCCAGAATCTCTTCCTACAAGGACTGGGAAGAGAGCAAGGATGACCAGAGAGATGCTGAGGAGGAGGATGGCGACCAGGCTGGCCGACACAGCCGAAAAGACAGGTAAAGCCTTATGGATGGGTTGACCAAAAGGGAATGAGAATGGAGGCCAGGGAATAACATCCCTTGTTTATTTCTGTTTTCTTGTTGGACATACAGACCTTTATGATTTTATTTGATTTCGTAATATTGAAGTAGATAGGAAGTGGTATTTTCTTCCGATGCGTGGGGAGCATTCAAAGGTGACTAAAGAGTAGAGCATGGAGGTTAGAAATGCCTGGTTGTTGTGATAAGTAAGCCTGTAGGGAGATTAGTTGGAAAAGGACATGTCACCCAGCAGCCCCGTTTTGGCGGCAAGGTCTTTCTCCTCTGGAAGGGCCTTTTACCAGTTACCCTCCTTGTTTCAGGCATTATCGATCTGCTCGGGTAGAGACTCCATCCCATCCTGGTGGTGTGAGTGAAGAGTTTTGGGAACGCAGTCGGCAGAGAGAGCGGGAGCGGCGGGAACATGGTGTCTATGCCTCGTCCAAGGAAGAAAAGGATCGGAAGAAAGAGAGATCACGGGATCGAGACTCTGACCGGAAGAGAGACAGAGGTAACCAGCCCAGCATAGTTCCTATGGCCCAATAAGCGTTTGAACATGTCAGCCTCTTTCCTGTTGCAGGAGTTTTTCCAATGCCCAATAATTAGGGAGCCCTGCTGGTGTTGATGGGGTTGGGGTTGGGGATAATTTAAGAACTGTCATTTGCAGCATTGCTGCTTTGCTTGAATGCGTGGTTCTTGATTAATTATGAAAATTGGTGATAAAGGTGTTAACAGGCAGGGTGTATAAGAAACCAGAATTTACAGTAGTGTCAGTGATAGAGAAAGGGCAGTGCTGTTGAGCAAAGCTAGACATAAAATCCAGTGCTGGCTTTGCTCAGTATTGTTTAAGTTTTGTAGCTTATAGACTACTATTAGTAGCTATTCACTGTAGACTTATAACTATTGTTTTTTGAATTCTTGCAGGAAAATAACTGTTACTGTGAGTTTGAAACTTTGTAGCCAGTAACTAATTTTTCCCTTGAAAGAATGGGGATATGTGAGTTTCAGGAGCCCATGGATCGCATTAGAACAGTGCAGGTTGCACCTGTGAGTGAGTGGGAAGGCCTGTCCTTTCTCTAGGGTGAAGACGGGTGGAAGTTAGGATGGGACACACATTTTCTAAGCTCTCCACGTGGCTCTTAACAGATGAGCGGGACAGAAGCAGACACAGCAGCAGATCTGAGCGGGATGGAGGGTCAGAGCGCAGCAGAAGAAATGAACCTGAGAGCCCGAGACACCGACCTAAAGGTAGATTGAGCTGTTTCTTGTGCTAATTTGTCAGGGGTCAAGTGTATAAAAGGCAGCGTCCTCAATTGATTTGCTGTGGGCAGAGTCAAAACTGCCCATTCCACCATGAACTTCTTGGAATACTTGGTTCTGAGTTAGGTGGGAAGGCCCTGGACCTCCCTGTTGAGATGGATATGCTCCTGTAAGTTGATAGGCTGGTTGGCTGATTGGCTGGTTTTCCAAATGTCAGGAAAGAATAGGGAGCTGGGTAACAGAAGTATTTATTAAAAAGAATTATTTAGAGGCACCTGGGCGGCTTACTTAGTTAAGCATCCGACTTTGGCTCAGGTCATGATCTTACAGTTCATGGATAAGATCGAGCCCCATCTTGTTCTCTGTGTTGGCAGTATGGAGCCTGCCTGAGATTCTTTCTCTCTGTCTCTGTCTCTCTTTTTGTCTCTCTCCCCTCTCCCATTTGTGCACACACAACATACACTCTCTCAAAATAAATAAATAAACTTAAAAAAAGAATTATTTATATTCAAGAGGAGTATGTTTGCTGAGAGAAATTGGATATTCCTTAGGGTGTTGTAAACACACGTTAAAAAAAAAAAACAAGAGGGGTGCCTGGGTGGCTTAGTTGGTTAAGCGTCCGACTTTCGCTTAGGTCATGATTTCGCGGTTCGTGGGTTCGAGCCCCGCGTCGGGCTCTGTGCTGACTGCCAGCTCAGAGCCTGGAGCCTGTTACAGTCTGTGACTCCCTCTGTCTCTGACCCTCCCCTGCTCAGGCTGTCTCTCTCTCTGTATCCTAGAAATAAATAAACATTTAAAAAAAAAAAAAAACAACAACAAGAAAAATGTTATAAATACAAGAAAACTGGCCCATTAAAGTCCAGGTATCCTAAAAAACTGTCGAGATTGTCTTACCTGTTACAAGTCGGTGTAAAGTCTGCCAACAGTGAAAGAAAGAAATTTGGGGAATTAACTTTTGGCTGATAGCCTTGAGCTGCGTCATGGTTAAGTTGGAGGTTTCCCTGGATGTGTTCTCTGTGGCCCCAGATGCAGCTACCCCTTCAAGGTCTACCTGGGAGGAAGAGGACAGTGGCTACGGCTCCTCAAGGCGCTCGCAGTGGGAGTCACCCTCCCCGACACCTTCCTATCGAGATTCTGAGCGGAGCCATCGGCAGTCCAGTCGAGATCGCGATAGGTGATGTTCTGGGCAGAGCAGCCCAGTTTCTCTTGGTGGGTGGCAAAGGGTAGAAGTGATGAGGGCAAAGCATCCTGGGCTGGGGGAGCAAATGGCAGCTGGGGAACATGTCTCAGCTTAGTGACTTAGTGATGCTGGTTGTGCTGTCTCCCAGGTCTGTGAGGAGCAGGTACTCAGATGACACACCTCTGCCAACTCCATCCTACAAATATAACGAGTGGGCCGATGACCGGAGACACTTGGGGTCCACGCCCCGTCTGTCCAGGGGCCGAGGTAAGGCAGGGTGGGGGGAGGGGACAGGGAAGTAGGAGCACTCGTCCCAGGGAGGCTGAGCAAAGCTGGGCTTCTGGAGCTGTGCGGCTTTGCGGGGCTCTTGGTGGCCACTGGGGGCGTTTGGACTGACCTGCTACGTGTTCTCCTTCAGGAAGACGGGAGGATGGTGAAGAAGGAATTTCATTTGACACAGAAGAGGAACGGCAACAGTGGGAAGATGACCAGAGGGTAAAACCTTACGTCTTTGAGGCTCTGAACGAGGGGTGGTGGACCTCCGCCGGTGAATGGGCCACGAGTGACGCTCTAGTGGAATTGGACTTCGATGAGGGTAGTCAGCTCTGGAGACTGTCCTATTAGAGCCCTATTCAGTCCTGAAGCCCTGGAGTCTCTCAGGAAGCACAGGCTCCTAGGTGAAAGTTTTCACCTGATGCAGGGCAGACCTGTTTTAGTTAAGCGTTGGTGCCACCGTGTGGTGAATGTAAGAAGTGCTGTCACGATGGGTGGCCATAGAGTCCTTCCCTGCCTCTCTCCTCCGCATGGCTCGTCCTAGAGCAGGGTGGTCTTGTTCCTGCACCTCCCACAAGCATTGCTCCACCGCACCAGTGACGTCTCACCAGACACCTCTCCTCTGGTCTTGTCTTGCACGTAGACTCGATCTGTCCCTTGTTCTCACTGCTCTGTCTCTCGCTGCAGCAAGCTGACCGGGACTGGTACATGATGGATGAGGGATACGATGAGTTCCACAACCCCCTGGCCTACTCGTCCGAGGACTACGTGAGGAGGCGGGAGCAGCACCTGCATAAACAGAAGCAGAAGCGCATTTCGGCTCAGCGGAGGCAGATCAATGAGGTGGGCTGCTGAGGGTAGCAGGGGTGGACCCAGCTGGCGTTGGGCATGTGGGAGAAGTGCAGACCTCGTGCACATGGTGGCAGCACAGCTGGCCTCTTGTCGCTGAAGTACCAAGTGTCACTGTGCCTCTGGAGTCGGAGGAGGGTGGGCGTGGAGCCTTTCCGTGGTGGTCTCCTAACCTCTTTCTCTTTCACTCCTTCCTTGAGGGGTGCTGGGATGGGAACTGGTAGGGTGTGACCTGCTCTATGTTGTGTGTCTGCGTGGGGTCGGGGACACTCGCCGTTTTCCGTGTGGAGGTTCTGACTCACATATAAAGGGCTGCTGCTTGGAAAAAATACCACTGGTGGCTTGGGATCAGTGACTCTTCTTAGGAGCTGCAGGGTACAGAAGCCTGTGACTCATCTGCGGCCCTGGCCTCACATGGCCCTTCTCTCAGGACTTGATGTGTGGACTCGCCCGGTGACCTTTCAGGATGGCTTGTGATTGCATTCTGAGCATGGCCCCCTGTTGTGTCCTCACAGGACAACGAGCGCTGGGAGACCAACCGCATGCTCACCAGCGGGGTGGTCCATCGGCTAGAGGTGGACGAGGACTTTGAGGAGGACAGTGCAGCCAAGGTGCATCTGATGGTGCACAACCTGGTCCCTCCCTTCCTTGATGGGCGCATCGTCTTCACCAAGCAGGTGAGGCCTCTGGGGCCTGAGAGAAGAAAGCTCAGATAGAACTGAGCTGAGAAAGGGGAAAAAAGAGGGAAAAAAAGCCCCCACCCCAATAGGATAGAAATCCTTTCATTTACTAGGGTTGTCATGAAGTGGTCCCTCTTGTTGAGGTTAATGATCAGTGGAGAATTCCTTTTTCCCCAACCTTCTACAGCCAGAGCCTGTGATTCCAGTCAAGGATGCCACTTCTGACCTGGCCATAATTGCCCGGAAAGGCAGTCAGACAGTGCGGAAGCACAGGGAACAGAAGGAACGCAAGAAGGTTGGTTTCTTGTCCTTTGGGGTTGGGGAGAAATTGTATGAGACTTCACGGGTAGAGTTCCTCTTGGAAGTTAGAGGACCCTCACAGAGCAAGAACCAGTTGTTGGAGGAGGGCTTCGTGTTCCTCCACCAAGGCCCTCATTAAGAGAACCTCAGGGCCTGATGCTCTGATGGCTTGGGGTAGAAGAAGGGCATGTGGGCGCTGGGCCACCGTGGCCCTGTGGGAATTTATCACCTGCTAGATGGAGCCTCCTTTTCAAGTGGGATTGGTTTTCCATTGACCACAGTCATGTTACACAATGGAGCTGATTTTTCGTATATTTCTCTAGGCTCAACACAAACACTGGGAACTGGCTGGAACCAAGCTGGGAGATATAATGGGTGTCAAAAAAGAGGAAGAGCCAGATAAAGCTTTGACAGAAGACGGTAAAGTGGACTATAGGTAGGAGTCTTGGTCAGCAGTGGGCCGTCTCCTGAGCCTGGGGCCCTCAAGGACACTTGCTGGGGAACTGATGGAATTTGTGGCTCGTGAACAGGAAAATTGGGTCACTTTGGGTCTTCTGTTCTCTTCTGGTCCCTTCCTCCTGGTTTCTCTCCTACCATCTTCAGCTTGTCCTGGATATTCTTGCTATCACCACCGCTACTGCTATAGGAGTGACCTTGGTGCCTGCTGGCGTTAAATGCCTTATAGATATTCACTGAATTCTCATGGCAATCCCATGAGACAGGTGCTCTCCGTCCTGTTTCTCGTGTGCAGGCCTAGGGAGCTTAAGTAACTTGTTTGAGGTCACCCAGCTGTAAATGGAGTGATGCTCAGACCCAGACAGTGTAGCTTTGGAGCCTGGTGACCTGGTGTCTTAGTCATGGTGCTAAAGTGCTCTTCTGACATTCAGTGTTGGGAGGTGGGCTTTGCCCCCTTAGATTTCAGTTTAATGGAAGAAAGAACCACTTTTAACAGTGGTTTGAAAATAGAGGGGCACCTGGGTGGCTAAGTTGGTTAAGTGTCTTACTTCGGCTCAGGTCATGATCTCATGGTTCATGGGTTCAAGCCCCACATTGGGCTCAGTGCAGACAGCTCAGAGCCTGGAGCTTGCTTCAGATTCTGTATCTCCCTCTTTCTCTGCCCCTCTCCCACTTGCACTCTGATTCTCAAAAATAAATAAATGTTAAAAAAAATTGAAAATAGAAAAGATTGTTTTTATCAGGGAGTGGCTTCCCTGTTTATAGAGGTATTTAAGCAGATGGTAGATAGCTGCCTCTTAGGGGTCCCATGTTGGGTAGATGGCTGCACTCAGATGTCCCTCCTAAATCTCATTCTTTGAACATATGCAAGTCTTACTGAGCTGGGATCTGAGTGACTAATTCCCTTCACCCCTCTGAGAAATAACCCAAATGAGAAGTCAGTACTGTTGGTCAGTCTTTGTTAGTTTCTTAATGTAATCCCATAGACATTAATTGTTAGCTGACCGGGAATGATGGAGAAATTAGAATAGGAAGGCTGACAGGGTGTGGGGGAGGTCTGAAGGGGGACAGGTCTCTCTGGGAGAGTGGTAGGCGGCAGACGTGGACACCCACCAGCAACACGGAAGCGCTCTCTCTTTCCTCTGCAGTCTTGGGGAAATTACATAGTGCTTTCGAGTCTAGCCGTGTGTGCATGTGTCAGGTATTTGTGTGCTTTAGTAGAAGCTGGAGATCACTACTAAGTGGGACTTTTTGTTCTCACAATTCTTTGAAAATGAAGCTTTACAGACCATGCCGTCCTGCCAGGAGGAGAAAGGAGGTTTGACCCCTGTCAGGACTCTGCAGCCGTGACTCCTCCTTTTAGCCTTTCGAGCATTGAGTGTTGTGCCGAAATTGCCCAAGGGTATTCTGTACAAGATAATGACCTGGCGATCTCAGCTCCTCTCCTGGTTGAGCTTTTGGGGGCAGAGAACTGGCTCATTTGCCGACCTGAACTCTGAGTCATGCTTAGCTCTCTTTGCCCCGGGAATGTTGGGTATGTTTTGGATGGTGGATTCTCAGACCACAGTTCTAGTCCCTTAGGCCAGAGGAGAGGAGAAGCATCTTGGGTCACCTGTCTGATCTAGTGTCCCAAAGATTTCTTGCATCTTGTTGGGGTGGTTCTTGTTCTTGGGTGTAGGAAGAAGGGCAGTAACCCAGACAGGAAGAACAGTGTGGGAAATCGTGTAGGGTGCTTAGGCTGCCGTGTGTTCTCAGGACGGAGCAGAAGTTTGCGGATCACATGAAGAAAAAGAGTGAAGCGAGCAGCGAATTTGCCAAAAAGAAGTCGATTCTGGAGCAAAGGCAGTACCTGCCCATCTTTGCTGTACAGCAGGAGCTACTCACTATTATCAGGTAACTTGCTGGAGAATTCCAGTGTTGACTTGGGTGTCCCTTGGGTCCCTTGCGTTTACTCAGCAGCTCTTTTACTTTGGGCCATTGCATCTGGTGGAGAAGGGAAGGAATTTTTTCTTACCTGACCTGGGTACCCTGGGCTACTTTGCTTGAAGTAATAAGCAAGATGGCGTTATTTTGTTGTATTTCATTTGTTTAAACCTCACCATCTTTTTTTTTTAATGTTTTATCTGTTTATTTTGAGAGAGGCAGGGGGCACGGGCAGGTAAGGGGCAGAGAGAAAGAATCTCAAGCAGGCTCTGTGCTGTCCACACAGAGCCTGATGTGGGGCTTGATCTCACAGTGAGATCATGACCTGAGCTGAAACGAAGAGTCAGATGCTTAACCAGATGAGCCACCTAGATGCCCCTAAACCTTACCATCTTCTAGACATTGTGGGGGTGTCTCGGTTCAGGACTGTTTTCCCAGGGCAATCCACCTTTAAGCAGTCATGCTCCTTGGATAGCCAGACATGGGCATAGGAGGCAGCAGCGTCTTGTCGGAGGATCGGAGGTGGCCATCCCTCTGGCCTGATTTGCCCTTCGTCTTCTCTCCCTTGTAGAGATAACAGCATCGTGATTGTGGTTGGAGAGACGGGGAGCGGTAAGACCACCCAGCTGACACAGTACTTACATGAAGATGGTTACACGGACTATGGGATGATTGGGTGCACCCAGCCTCGGCGTGTGGCTGCCATGTCGGTGGCCAAGAGAGTCAGTGAAGAAATGGGGGGAAACCTTGGTGAGGAGGTGAGTGGGCATGAGGGCTGAGCTATACAGCTTCTGTCCTTTTGAGTTGACCTGCTCAGGCCTGGGCCCGGCACGGGGTATGCTGGCGGTGAGCTGGGGCCCAGAGCTTCTGAGCCGTCTCTCCCTGACCTTCAGGTGGGTTATGCCATCCGCTTTGAAGACTGCACTTCAGAGAACACCTTGATCAAATACATGACCGATGGGATCCTGCTCAGGGAGTCCCTCCGGGAAGCAGACCTGGATCACTATAGCGCCATCATCATGGACGAGGCCCACGAGCGCTCCCTCAACACCGATGTGCTCTTTGGGCTGCTGCGGGAGGTGAGGACGGTGGGCATGGTCTGTCTGCGCCCGTGGGGCTTTGACGCGTGCCTTATTGGTAGTTTGTGACCAAGGTGCTTCAGGTGGGCTGGGGTCTTGCCTGGGGGAGCCGAGAAGCTCTCTGAGAGGCTCGAGTTTCCTGAGGCCTCCAGGTTGCCAGGTTGAGACCTGAGTTGTCATTGACTCTGTTCTTGCTCAGCTGAGAGATCCTGGTTCTCTTGGCCATGGCTCTATGGGTTCGGTCCTCAGGACTCTTAGGAATCTAACGTGCCGGTCTGTCTGCTTCAGCCTGTTTCATCTAGGAGTAATGTTGATGAGACTGGAGGGCGGGAGCCAAGGGTTCCAAATCTATGGGGAAGCCTCGGATTGACCTCTTCTCTTAGGTGGTGGCTCGGCGCTCAGACCTGAAGCTCATTGTCACATCGGCCACTATGGATGCAGAGAAATTTGCTGCCTTTTTCGGGAATGTTCCTATCTTCCACATCCCTGGTCGTACCTTCCCTGTTGACATTCTTTTCAGCAAGGTACTAGGCCTCCTTTTTGAACCAGTTCTGACCTCTGATGAGAAGCCAGTTGGAGGGCGGGCTGGGAAAGGTTTTGGGGTTACATGGGGCAGGTGGAGCAGCCTGTAGCTCTAAGGCTGAGACACAAAGGACTGTATTCCGGGGGAGATCTAGTTTTATTCTTTTGTTAGAGCAGCAGTGCACGGTCCAAGGAGGGCAGTCGGGCCCATCTGTTGCCCTGAAAGTCCACTGGATCTATCCCTACACCGTGACTGGCCACCAGTTCTTGAGGGGTGTGCAGCCTGCATTTCCCTTGATGCTTCCCTCTGACCATGTCTCTGACTGGTGTTGCAGACGCCACAGGAGGATTACGTGGAGGCCGCGGTGAAGCAGTCCTTACAGGTCCACCTGTCGGGGGCCCCCGGGGACATCCTTATCTTTATGCCTGGCCAGGAGGACATCGAGGTACGTGCCTTGTCATGACTATGATCAGCGGGTAGGATCCTGCGTAGGAGAGTTTAGGGCTCTGGTATCTCATGGCTCCTCTCTGTGCCCTTAGGTGACCTCAGACCAGATTGTGGAACATCTGGAGGAACTGGAGAATGCACCTGCCTTGGCTGTGCTGCCCATCTACTCCCAGCTGCCTTCTGACCTCCAGGCCAAAATTTTCCAGAAGGTGAGATAGCAGGAACATCTGTTTTGGGT
Source organism: Crocuta crocuta (assembly GCF_008692635.1). NCBI lineage: Eukaryota > Metazoa > Chordata > Mammalia > Carnivora > Hyaenidae > Crocuta > Crocuta crocuta. The sequence continues at coordinate 1,649,225 of NW_027528867.1, forward strand.
CCCGGCCTTTGGGTCTCCCTGGATTCTCCCAAGGGAGAACCTAGAGGCATGGGTGGGGTATGCTCTTTCCCCTGTGGAGTCTTTCCTACCTGAGGGTCTACAGCCCTTTCCTCCTTGTACATCCTGCCTGGTTCTAGGCTCCAGATGGCGTTCGGAAGTGTATTGTTGCCACCAACATTGCTGAGACATCTTTGACTGTCGATGGCATCATGTTTGTTATTGATTCTGGTTATTGCAAATTAAAGGTAAGAAAAGACACAGGCATTAGGGCCCTGGGCCTTTACCTGAAGCTAATTCAGTTTAGTAGGTGGGGAGGTAGGCCCTGGGTCTTCAGCCCTTACATGAGGGATGGACTTGGAAGTGGTGGTGGTATTTAAGAGGCTAACATTTGAGTGCTGTTTTTGCTATCCACTTCACTGACTTAATCTTTGTGATAATGCCTGAGTTAGATGATTTAATAACTCCATGGACATCACAGAACTGGTATTTGTGGGGAAATTTCTTAAGGTTCCTGGTTTCAAAAGGATGGCTGCCAGGGCACCTGGCTTGGTACGGGTTAAGCGACTGACTTGTGATCTCAGCTCAGGTCTTGATCTCAGGGACATGAGTTCAAACCCCGTGTTGGGCTCCACACTGGACATGAAGCCTACCTAATAAGGGAAAAGGATAGCTGTCCTGCCTTGCTAAAACAACTGTACTTTGTGCTTGTAGCAGCCAGGGTTTGTCTTTCTTTGTCTCAAGGTTCCCTCCCCTTTGCCCCTTACTCTGTCCTTAATCAGCTCTTTACTGTCCCCTCCTAGGTCTTCAACCCCAGGATTGGCATGGATGCTCTACAGATCTACCCCATCAGCCAGGCCAATGCCAACCAGAGGTCAGGGCGAGCCGGCAGGACAGGCCCAGGTCAGTGCTTCAGGTAGGAGCCCTGTGCTAGCCTGCTTTCTGGGGCAGCCCTAGGATTGCTGAGTGTGGAGCCTGGGCTGGGGCAGCAGGGACTGGACCCTGATCCAGCAGAGGGATGCTGGCCCTAGGACCCCCAAGGCTCGGGACTGATGGTGAGGCTGCCACTTGGGGTCTTCTCATATGCTGCTGAGCTGAGGGAGGAGCCTTTCCAGGCACCTCAGAGGTCTGCGCAGCTTTCGGTGTTGGGCAGAGCTGTGTTGAACGTACCTGCACCGGAAGACCTGCAGAGACGAAGTCTGAGCATATTACATCATAGCTCCTGTTTTCCTTCTGTAGTTTTGTTTTTGATTTTTAAAAAAGTAACGTATGGACTACAGAAATTCAGAAAATACAGAAGAGCATAAAGAAAACAAAACCGAGCCATAAATCTAGTCCCAGGCTCGCTGGTTCCAGAAGTGAAACACGTAGGAGACTCCAGCAGAAGAGTGAATTGGCAGGACTGATTAGAAAGGGTGGAAACCCAGGATTCAGAGAGAACAAGGAAGGTGGGGGAAGAGATGAGAACTTCCCTCCCTGCCCATGGCTTTCATCCATGAATCAGCTACTGGTCTCTGTGGGGCACAGGTGCAGGGCAAAGCCTGTGTAGTGTTCTGTCTCCCACCACAAGGACCTCTGCGCGGGCAGCCGGGCCCCGAAGCGGTAGGTATAGCAGAGCGCGGTCTTCTTCCCGGCAGGCTGTACACCCAGAGCGCCTATAAGAACGAGCTCCTGACCACCACGGTGCCCGAGATCCAGAGGACCAACCTAGCCAACGTGGTGCTGCTGCTCAAGTCCCTTGGGGTGCAGGACCTGCTGCAGTTCCACTTCATGGACCCGCCCCCTGAGGACAACATGCTCAACTCCATGTATCAGCTCTGGATCCTCGGGGCCCTGGACAACACAGGTGCCGAGGCCCAGGAGCCAGAGGGGTGGGGGTGGGTGCTCACGGGCTCTGGCAATTGGTTTCTTTCCTTGTTTACGTCACTGTGTCTGCTGAATGTCTGGATTTGCTCCTCTCCCAGGTGGGCTGACCTCGACTGGGCGACTGATGGTGGAGTTCCCACTGGACCCGGCCCTGTCCAAGATGCTCATCGTGTCCTGTGACATGGGCTGCAGCTCCGAGATCCTGCTCATTGTGTCCATGCTCTCGGTGCCAGCCATCTTCTACAGGCCCAAGGTGGGCAGTGGTGACCGCTCTGCTCTCCTCCTCAAAGCTATAGGGGCTTTACCAGTTTGAGGAAGGGTGAGAGGGGACTGATTTCTTTTAAAATGGAACGGAGGCATGGGAGTCTCAAGTTCCCAAAGAATGGTTATTGCTCTTTTCTGTTAAGCAGGTTGGGGTAGAGGAAAGCATGGGCTAGATCAGTGGTTCTCAGGTGATTTGGAAATTTGCAGGAGTATTTGTCTTCTGGTATAGTTGGGCCTGAGCCGTCACGTTTTAGAGTAAGTATTTTGTCATAAGCTATGTTATTTTCCCTGGATCGTTAGGGTAACACACCGATGTGTTTGAAGCTGCATGTGCAGGCAGGTGACAGAGAGTGTGAAAAGCTCCAGGAACCTTGCAGTGGGCCTGGACTCCCTGTGCTTACAGTTAGGGTCCTTTTCCCTTCCTAGGGCCGAGAGGAGGAGAGCGATCAAATCCGGGAGAAGTTTGCTGTCCCCGAGAGTGATCATTTGACCTACCTGAATGTCTACCTGCAGTGGAAGAATAATAATTATAGCACCATCTGGTGTAATGATCATTTCATCCATGCCAAGGCCATGCGGAAGGTATGGACAGTCGCCCAGATAAGCAGGATGTTGGGGTGAAGCGGGGAGGGGAGAAGGAGGGCTCCATCCTTGTCCGCCCTGTGTCCTGCTCCAGGTGCGGGAAGTGCGGGCTCAACTCAAGGACATCATGGTGCAGCAGCGGATGAGCCTGGCCTCGTGTGGCACTGACTGGGACATCGTCAGGAAGTGTATCTGTGCTGCCTATTTCCACCAGGCAGCCAAGCTCAAGGTGAGCCTAGAAGATTCTGGGGGAGTTGTGGCCCTTTCCTGGCCTGATAATTGTACCGGTGCAGACTTCTTGCTTTCTCCTTGCACAGTCCTGTGGATCTGGGCTTTCCCCACCAAGGCCTGTGTCAAGGTCGGGGATAGGGTGGCTGCCCCGGCGAGCAGCGTTGTCCTACTGTGGCCACCTGTTGTGTCTCTTCCCTAGGGAATCGGGGAGTATGTGAATATCCGGACGGGGATGCCTTGCCACTTGCACCCCACCAGCTCCCTCTTCGGAATGGGCTACACCCCAGACTACATAGTGTATCACGAGCTGGTCATGACCACCAAGGTGAGTCTTCTCTGATGCAGTTTGCTTGATGTGGGCCTACCTGGCTGGGCTGGGCCTTTGTAACCCTTCCTTGCCTTCCCGTGTGAGCTTTGAGCCTGGGAGACTTGAGGCCACAGAGTTGTTTTGAGACGAGTTGAGAGATTGGTTTTCAGTTGGGTTAGGGGACGCTGACAGGGAGTTAACCTTCAGATGCCAGTGGCCTCGGCTGTGCCAGCAGGATTATCTGTTTCTTGCTGCTGGTGATGAGCAACCCCTCTTGGTGTTATTAGAAGGGCTGTCTGAGGGGTTAGGCCTTTTGTCTTGGATATTAAGGGGGCATTTTTTCAAGCATGGAGGGATTTGGGAGAAAGGATTACGATTCCAGTGTCTGAGGCTTGTGTCTGCCTTTTTCGGCCTCACAGAGCTGGGGGTCAGGCCCTTCCGACGTAGGTCCTGATTGTGGAACTGCTTGGGGAGGGACAGCCCAAAGCATTGGCCCTCCTGTGACCACCACTTTGTGACCCTTCTGCCTGCAGGAGTACATGCAGTGTGTGACTGCCGTGGATGGAGAGTGGCTGGCGGAGCTGGGCCCCATGTTCTACAGTGTGAAACAGGCGGGAAAGTCTCGGCAGGTAAGGATCCCGCGCTTGCCATGGAGGTGCTGTTTGCCCGTGGGACCCACTTTGCCGTCAGCCTGGGGTGGAAGGCACGTCATCGTCTGACCCCTGCCCTCCTTACTTCTCTCTCAGACATAAAAGCTGTGATGGAGCCAGGTTCATCCGGTAGATTTCCTCCCATCTGCTCCACCTGCTTTTAAAAAAACCTTATTATTGAAAGTCCAACTATTCATAAGAGTACAAAAAACAGTATAGGGAGCCGTCATATATTCCTCACCAAATCTCCATAATGATCAACACTTTGGCCAGTCTTAATTTGGCTTATTCCTACTCTTCTCCACACGCTGACTTTTTTTTCCTGGAAAAAATTTTAAAACCTATCTCTGATACTATTTCACTGATGAGTAAGCTTCTCTAGAAGGACTGGTTTTTAAAATGTAACCTTTATGTTATTATCAGTCAACAGAATTAATCCTTAATATCTTCTAGTCCTTGTTTGTATTTTTTCATTTGTCTCAAAGATAAACTCTTATGATTTCATTTGCTCAAATCAGGATCTGAACATTACAGTTAGTTGGCGTACGTGAATGTGCTTTGTCCTCATTCTTTATTATGGCATTGGTTTATTGGAGAAACCGGGTCACTTGTAGAATGTTCCATTTTCTGTATTTGGCCGATTGCTTTTTCATGATGGCATTTATTTATTTATTTATTTTTTTAAATTTTTTTTTTTTTTAATGTTTTATTTATTTCTAGGAGAGAGAGAGAGACAGCGTGAGCAGGGGAGGGTCAGAGAGAGAGGGAGTCACAGACTGAAACAGGCTCCAGGCTCTGAGCTGGCAGTCAGCACAGAGCCCGACGCGGGGCTCGAACCCACGAACCGCGAGATCATGACCCAAGCGAAAGTCAGACGCTTAACCGACTAAGCCACCCAGGCGCCCCTCATGATGGCATTTAACTTGTGCCTCTATCCTATGTTCTTTCTGTAAACTAGTAATTAATCCACAGGCCTGATAAGATTCAGGTTCAGCCGTGTTGGGCAAAGATGCACAAATGCGTGTGGTGCTGTGAACTTCAAGAGCCTGTCCGGAAGCACATAGGGCTGGTGGCCCTGCTTTTGAGGAGGCTGAGCATGGTTGGTGGTTCTGCCTGATCCCTCTGGTAGAGATTCTCTCCTGCCACTCCACCTCCGCATGGTCTTCGAGTCCATGGGTGGCCGCTGCCTCAAGCTGTCCTTCAGGGCTGCAGACTGTGGGGACGTTCCTTCCTCTCTTGTCCATACTCTCCACCGGGTCTGTGCACACCTTCCTTATATCTGTTCTTCTCAGCCAGGTGATCATGTTTCCCCTATTTCTTGTACTCCCTGGCATCCCTGTGAACTCGGTAAGAGAGTGAAAGTACTTACCGAATTGAGTGGAGAGCTGAGACACGACAGGGTCCGGACCGAATCGTGTAGTGCCTGTCTTGAATCCGTGAATCTGCCTCAGAAGAAAAGATGGCCTTGGCGTTGGGGCAGGGAGCCATGTGGCTCCGCCTCTGGAAGCTGGCACTGTGTATACAGCCTGGCTTCTGGCAGGGAGGTGGGTGCGGACAGGGCTTCTCACCAGCTGGTCGAGAGGTCCCCAAGNCGTGGCTCCGCCTCTGGAAGCTGGCACTGTGTATACAGCACCTGGCTTCTGGCAGGGAGGTGGGTGCGGACAGGGCTTCTCACCAGCTGGTCGAGAGGTCCCCAAGACCCGTCCCTCCCTTTTCTAGGAGAACCGCCGACGGGCCAAAGAGGAAGCGTCTGCCATGGAGGAGGAGATGGCGCTGGCTGAGGAGCAGCTGCGAGCCCGCCGACAGGAACAGGAGAAGCGCAGCCCCCTGGGCAGTGTCAGGTGGGCTGCGGCCGCGGGACCCCTGGCTGGGCTGGTGCCTGCCCCTGGGAGGCTCTGGGGACCAGCCTGATAGACTGAACAGGCCGCCGTGCAGGCTGGTGATCTAAGAAAATTGGAGTGTGAGGAGCTGAGCTGGTGACAGAAGTTGACTGGTGCCATGTGGAGGCATGAGAGGCATACTCTCAAGGGGCAGTGATACATCTGCCACTCCTGGTCATCGTCACGCTGTACTGAGGCCTGCGATGGGCTGGAGAAGTAGGCAGGGCTTGCAGCTCTACCGACAAACTAGGGCTTGGAAGTCACAGTGGAGACAGGAGGAGAGTCTTGGGCTTCTCTGTCTGCCGGTGCCTGGAGTTCGGTCAGACTTCACAGGGGAAGGGCACAGGTCTCCACAAGCCTGCCTTCACTTTGGACTCTGCAACTTGGGGTGTGCCCTAGGTCCCTCTCAATTCTGATCAACTTGCTACAAATTTGGGGATTTGCACGGACTCTCCCCACACTCAATAACTCACAGAACTCAGGAAAGTACGATGTTTGAGATCACAGTTTTATTATGGCAAAAGGTAACAAATCAGAACCAGCCCACAGGAGAGATGCATAGAGTGAGGTCTGGGATGGTCCCAGATGTGAAGCTCCCGCTGTCCTCAGAGCTGCATCACCCTCCTGGCCTGCTGGTGTGCGATAGTATGCACAGAGCATTGCCAGCCAGGGAAGCTTCAGTGTCCAGTGCTTTACCGGGGTTTACATTGTCATGAGTGGTTGAGTAAGTATCCATGTGACTGATTCAGTCTCCAGCTTCCTTTCCATAGAGGCTGAGCTGATATCACGAGGCTCAAAGTATAGCCTCCTGATCATGTAGTTGGTCTTTCTAGCTGGGCCAGCCCTTGTCCTGAGTCATCTTGTTAGATTAAACTGTCAGATGTTACCATGTGTAACATCAATCCCTCGGGAAATCTCCATGGTTTAGAGATGACCTCCTAGGACCTGGGGACTAAGGCCAGCCAGGTTCTTCTTTAGCAAGTGGAGTGGCAGTCTGGTAAGGTGGCTGGAGACTGCCTCCAGAGCTCACCTGGGAGGCATGAGAGGACTTGTTAAAAAAATCTACCTCCCAGCAGTCCTTGGTGGATATCAGAATCAGGTGGTAGTGTTATTCTGCTCCCCCTCAGGAAGGGGAAGGCAGCAGAGGTGAAATGTGCTGGGGGAGAAGACCCTTCAGCCCCAAAGCCTGCTCACACACCAGTTAGAAAGAGCAAGGCCTCAGGCTCCTCGCTGTGCTCTGCATCCTGGTTGGAGTGGAATAGCAGTGTGATTCCTCACCCCTCTTTCCGTGTCTCCAGGTCTACAAAGATCTACACTCCAGGTCGGAAGGAGCAAGGAGAACCCATGACCCCTCGCCGCACACCAGCCCGCTTTGGGCTCTGAGCCGAGGCTTTCCTTGCAGAGGACGCAGCATATGTTGAGTCCTGAGCCCTGTGGCCAGGGCAGCGGGGCCTGCCAACAAAACCCCTTCATCTGCGCGCATTCGTCTGTGGACATCATGGCTCCCCGGGGGAAGCTTCTGCAGGGGCCAGCTCTACAGCAGAGGGAGTGGGAGGTCCTCGGTGCAGGGGTGCCGGCCCGGGTGCCGAGCAGCGAGAGCTGCCAGGGCAGTGAGAGGTGGCCAGACCCACTGTGTCCAAATAAACCATTCCTGGGATGCTTGGTGTATAAGTGACTTGGCCGTGACTATGGTTTTTTAAAATTCTGTGTAAAGCAGCAAAATAGACCTACAGGGAATTGTAATTTGGTTATAATTCAGGATTTGGAAATAAATTTATTGTTTGTAAAATGTTATTGCATTTTGGACTGTTCCTTTTTCCCTCGCTGCCCTAAATTGCCTAATAATATAAGATGGGCAGGATGCCGACTTGACTTTAGGTGGCTCCTTCTAAAACCTCAGCTCACCTCATTTCTGTTCTCCAGCCAGTGCCTCTTAGGGTTGGCAGGGTGGGACACAGCTGGTAGGGACAGATAATGGCCTGGGGCACTGGGTGGGCCAAACTCAGAGGGTGCTTGGTTGTTCCCAAGGCTGGTGGGCGGGACGAGGCGGGCCAGTGGCCAAGTGGGAGGGAGGCGAGTAGCCATGCGCCCTCTGCCCTTCCCCAGGGGTGGGTTGCCTGCTTTATTGCTCAGAATGGCAGAAGTTTCTGCTCTGCGTGTGTAAAGGTGCTGTGTTGGCAAAAAATAGTGTAAAATATTGCTTGATTTTTGTGTAAAAGATGATCCTTGCACTGAAATCACTAAGCTTTTATCTTGTTAAGCAGCCTATATCTGCTGAGGTGGCTCTTTGGGTATTTGGCCCTTTGCATCACACAAGGTTCTTATTTTGTGATCCCCTGGGGCTGGGCTTCTGCCTGGTGTGCTGGTTGCAAGGTTTTGTGTCGGCGCTGAATCACTGATGGGCGTGGCTTGGGGCTCAGAAGCACCTCCATCCCCGGCCAGCACTCAGCTGGAGCCCCTTGGGTCACGCTGCTATTACTTCTATTCCCTTTCTCACCTTGTTCCTGGGATGTGAATTTAAAATTTACGTCAATTTTATGGATGAATTTGGAAGCCTGGCTTTGCCAGCCAGCACCAGCCACCACCTCTACTTCCATTCTTTTTTACCTCTAACTGCCTTTATTGGGAATTCATGTAGAAACGGACTTCATGGCTCTGCAGTGAAGAGAGGGCTTCTGGCTGCTCCTCTGGGAGGGAAGGCTTCTAATCTCGGCACCGAGTTGAAGGGCTAGCAGAAGGTGTCTACCTGCTCTGTGGAAAGAAGTGGGAAATGTGATCTATTTACAGATGTGGGCTCGGGATGCAAAAGAATGGGGGAAAATCGAGGTTCCAAGGAATGGCTTTGTTACCAACACACAGGCTGTGACTTTGGTCATGAACTTATCTTCAAATTCCTTAGATCACAAACATGAAGCCAGAGATTATGAAAACCATGGGTCAACCCGACCTTCTCATTTAAAAACAAGGAGCATCTGGCAAGGACACCTGCCACACACAGGTGCCACAGGATGCTTGGGGAGGTTCCCTGCCCCCCAGCAGTGCTTCCCAAATCTGCTTTGGTATTGGTACTTCTGGACAAGAGTCTGTCCGGACCTCTGCTCTAATACTTTCTTTTAAATTTTGGGCGATTTCCATTCAGATCCACCTTAAAGTTCCTTCCAGCTTTAATGTTCTGATTCTTACCACCTCTTCCTCAGATAATAACCGGTTTCCACCCCCAGGGATACAAAAGCATTTCTCTGAAAAAAGCCCTGAAGTGGGTTCTAGAGACTGTTTATCAGGCTTCCTGGTGTGAAGGGACAGTGAAGCTGTTGAACTGGACATCTTTCTGGGGGTTCCCTGTTGCTTACAGTCACGGGCATCTATGCTTAAATGCCTAGTTGATGGTAATGGTACTTTAGACACGTGTTGGCAGTTGAGGGTCTTTGGGCTGAGATGGGGGTTCATTCTGGGGACCCCAGAGCTTGTTTGTCAGGCCCTGTCTATGGCAGGAAACTTCTTCCTCAGTTGGGCTGTGTAGAGAAGGTGCAAAAGACAAGTGCTTATAGGGCAACATGGTGGTTACAATGAGCTTCTCCTTCCCTTCAGTAAGGAGACACACTGAGGGTGGCTGATGTTTGCTCTGGGTTTCTTCAGCTCAGTGGAGAAAATTATACTCCAGGTGGATAAAAGAGGATCTGCTGTAAAGGATTCTGTGGGTTCCAGGTATCAGAATCTGAGTGACATCTTCCCAATGGGTGGCTGAAGCACTAATTTTTGGGGGGGGGGTGGTTACTTTCTAGGGCAGTTTCAGGTGTGCTGCAGCAAAATTGGGCAGGAAGTACAGAAATTTCCTATATGCCCTTTGCTCCCACACATACACAGCCTTCCCCACCAGAGTGGTTCACTTATTACAACTGATGAACCTATGTTGACACATGATCCCACAGAACTCAAAGTTTACATTAGGCTTCACTCTTGGTGGTACACATCCGATGGGTTTGGACAAATGTATGATGAACCAAGTATCCACCATTACTATATCCTACAGACACCATTTCTAATATCACTATTCAAATACCTTTCAGAAACCCCTTTGGTTATTTCTTAAAGAACAGGCAGCTTCCCTGTCCTTTGTCTTATCTTTAGAGAAACTAAATTTCCATAAATTCAACTCCTCTACCCCATCAGATCTCCTGCCTGGCTGGGCTCACAAGGCCAGATGGCTGGGGTGACATATCTGTGATTTGCTGCTCTGTTGCCACTTTGCTCCCCATAGTCCACTACCTGCCATGCTCTGGTGTAGTCACCCCACAGGAAGCAAAAGATAACTTTGAAAAGATGTACAACATTCAAAGTATCCAGCTATTGGGGCACCTGGGTGGCTCAGTCAGTTGGGCATTCAACCCTTGATCTTAGTTGGGTCATGATCTCACAATTGTGAGATTGAGCCCCGTGTTGGGCTCCATGCTGGGTGTGGAGCCTATTGAGATTCTCTCTCCTTTCCCTCGCCCTCATGCACTTTCTCTCTCTTTCAAAAAAAAAAAAAAAAGTATCCAACTATTATTGTCTTGGCCAACATATATGAAAGCTTTTCATAAATATAGACACAAAATGTCTTTTTTTAGTCGATTGTACTAGGGATTTTAATGACACTGAACTTTTGTTTGAATAAATGGGCTGCAGGCTAGAAGCAGGAAACCATTTCATTAGTACTAGATGATTCAAACTTTGTTTACTCTACAAAATATATCCTTACGCTAAACCCATTGGGGGTACATAGTTACAAATAACCATAAACAAACAGACAACTGTCAAAGCAGAGCCCATCAGAGATGCCCGTCACTCCTGCCTCATATTGTGTTTCTGGTATGTGCTTTTCCCAGGTACTGACAGGGGCATCCTATGCAACATGTCCCTGTTAGGAATGAACTTTCTTAGCTTTTGTTTGGCTGCAGAGTGAGGCAAGAATATTAAGAATCCTTACCAACTAGTGGGTTTCTTCCCTCACTTCTCCTGTCCCCACCCCGAGAGGCTAGCTCTTTCATTTCTTTCTCTAACTTTATCTTAGTAGCTTTTTTCCTCAATCTCCTACAGACGAGGAATATAAATTCCAGACATGTATGCAGTTTAACAAAATCCTGCCACGATAAAATAGTTTGGCTGTCCTTGGAGTTTGTTATAATGGAATTTTACTTGTATTGAGCCAGCTGGGGAGAAAAATAAAAGTGTTAGAAGGAGAAATGGAATATGGCAGCCAGGGGGAAAGCAGATGGCTCTCTCTCCCTCTTCCATTTGGAAAATGCATCACTCATTTCTATTCCTTTCTTTTGGGTCTCAGGATTACTTTCATTTTTGAGGTTTTTAGATATCTTTTTTCTTAAAATTCCAGACATATGGAAATAAAGGAGTTAATTATCTCTTGTAGTTTTAAAAACTAATACAGATAATCCAGAAGCTTGCTTTGGGAGTAAGAGCTTCCCTATATCTGTGAAAGAGAATGTATCTTTTAGAATACAGAGAAAACAGGGACTAGCATGTTTCTGGGGGCTTGAGTGGGGCAGAGATGTCTGCAAGACGCCAAGAGCTCACTGACACTGCTATGCTCATGTCTTTATTTTAGAGTTTGGGTCTGGGGACGGTAGTTTGGTTCCAATGCTCACTCCACTGCAGAAAGTGGACAAAAGTCAATAAAATGTTAGCATCTTGCAAAATAGGCTGGGACCTTGATCCATTCCCATAAGAGCTTATTCAAGAGAGAGGGGCAGGAAATCACTGTCCTCTGAAAAATGTGTGTGGAAATGATGCTCAGAGCAAAGGTACTGATTCTAGCAAAATGAGGAACCTGAGGGAACAGGGAGGAAATGACAGTCTTGATTTGAGGAGGAATTAATGAGGTGATTCCTCAAGGACTGGCCTCATGGCTAGGCAGCTCAGCTGTGGGGTGACTTCTTCCCTTGGGGGTAACATGGAATCTGTAGGTGACAGAAAAGGTAGCAATGGACCCAGACTGAACAGGGGACTGGGCTGCTCTTGTGAGGTTTCTAGAACATATTAGGGGAGGAAGATGTCTAGTCTGCCTGTTTCCCCCTTGTCCCTACACTTCCCAAAAGGGACTGGGTCGGAGGGAGGGATAGGGATGACATGTAAGGCCATTGGGTATCATCAAAGAGTCTTAAGATCAGAACGAACCTTAATTCACTCACCTCTTCCCTCTATAGACGAGGAAACAATTATCTCTAGTCCAGAGTAGCTAAGCAAAATATCTGTCCCTCAGCTCCCACTTTGAATTCCCAATGTAGTGATCCCTTGAAAAATAATATTAGACTGTTGCTATTTTTTTGAACTGTGGGACTAAGCGAGATGACATCATACAAGTAGCAAAAGACAAATGGCAGAATACCTGAACAGTGGGGAATCCTGACAAACTTGGTGATGTCCATTCTTTGGCTCATGTCCTGGGATGTCCCCCTCCAGCCCAAGGTGGCACATGCTTTTCCCTTTGGTATGGGCTCCGTTTTGCTTGGGCCTAGGGCTTTGGTGCATAGCCTTGGGTGCCCGGTTTTCAGCTTCTTCTCCTCTATCTCAGTCTTCAGTTTCTTGTTTTCCTGCTGCAAATGGACCATTACATTGTGGAGGTGGCTGGGGAAGGAGAGGAAAGGACAGAGGATGTTCAGTCTGCTGCCACTCCTGGGTTTCCCACCAGGAAGGACAGATAAACATGCCCCCGGAAGGAGGGTCAGGGACATCCAGGTCCTTTCAGAGCCAGGGCTCTCATGTTCCATAGAAATGAGGGCCTATGTGTGCCCTCTGGAAGAAGCTCCGGCCTGGGGTTGGGGGGGACCCAGAACCAGTACACCTGAGCCATTGTGTCATGTCAGCTCAGGGCCTGTTTTCATATCTGTCAGATGGGGACAGTTGAACCTGATCTGCCCTCTGTGCTTCATAGAAAGATCCAGTTTGACAAATGTTAGAAATTTGATTTGAAAAGCCAGAGGCTGTTATGAACAATCACATGTGCTTGGGCTGTCTGGCTGGCCATGCCTGGGAAACACTCTCATCCAGTTCTGATGCCAAAGCCCAGGTTCTTTTGCCTCCCTTTGCTGGAAGGTTGAGAGGACAGGGGATCCCAGCTCTGATGAGAGCTTGGACAAGTAACTTATCCCCATTTTACAGATGAGGAAACGGTGGTGGCAATGTAGGTGAGGTGGAAGAACCTAGCATATCTCCTGTAGCTCAATAAATGGTCATATTTCTCCAAACCAATGCTGAGGGCAGTGGGTGACAGTGGGCTCTGGGACTAGACTTCCTGAGTTGGAATTCTGGCTCTGCCATTTACTACTTGTGAGTTATTTAGCCTCTGGCTTCCTCTCTTTCTTCATCCATGATGGTTTTTATGGTTTTATGATTTTAATGGTACTGAACTCATGAGTTCTTATAAGATTAAATAAATTAATACATAGAAATCACTCAGAACAGGGGCGCCTGGGTGGCTTAGTCGGTTAAGCGTCCGACTTTCGCTCAGGTCATGATCTCGCGGTTCGTGGGTTCGAGCNTAGGTTCACTTAAGAATGAGTTCTTTGTGAAAGAGAACTTCCTGGAACTTGGCACAATATAAGAAAAAGGCTGAAATGCTTTTTTCTGTTACCTTCAGATTCTTACAATTTTTCTTTCAGTTAATCCCTTTTAGAAAATGCTTTTGTCCTAGTGAAAAATTTCATGGTCTTTTCTAGAAGAAATCAAAGAATTCATTCTCAACTTCTCTGGGCCTGTGCTTTGCCCTCTTGCTCTCTATAAACCTGGCTGGTGTTCAAGACACCTATTTCCTTGAAGTCCTACATGTCATTGCCACACTCCATATGCCACTGGACCTGGAGGTGGGGCCCTCACAACGCCTTCATTCCCTGGCTCTCTGCCACTCTCTCTGGTCCACTTTTGTCAGCATTCCCAAGTGCCTTCAACATTCTGTACTTTCTGTCTAAGTCCTGGCCTCTCAGTTACTTGACTTATGTATTCCATTGATCTTATCTTGACCTTAAACTTAGCCACCCTCCTAAGGTCGCAGCTCAGAACAGNTCCTCACAACGCCTTCATTCCCTGGCTCTCTGCCACTCTCTCTGGCATTCCCAAGTGCCTTCAACATCCTGTACTTTCTGTCTAAGTCCTGGCCTCTCAGTTACTTGACTTATGTATTCCATTGATCTTATCTTGACCTTAAACTTAGCCACCCTCCTAAGGTCGCAGCTCAGAACAGAGCTTTCCAACTGGGGCTGAGATACGGCCACCCTCAGCTCTTGGGGCAGCCACTGGTTGGTCAGCTTTGTCGTAAATAACCTGTCCCAAATCCTTCCACTGTGCCAAACAAGTGTGGTTATTTTCTAAGTGTTTCTTGACAAAGGGTTGGAAGCACTGCCCTGGAGCTTATTATCTGTTACCTGTACCATCTCCAAATTTTTGGCTTTAGACGTCTATACATTCACCTCTGTTCCCAAACTTCCAACACTCCTCCCACATGTCACTCTGTTGACCTAGCTCTGACCAGGAGGGTGAAATAAGGCCACAGGGGAGATTGGAGCAGCAAGTAGAAGGAGCCTTGGTCCCCAAATGCCCATGGGGGACAGAGGAACCCCACCAACCTGGACTGTTCACTTCCTAGGGATGTTCCTTCCATGTTCTATACCCCTTCATTCAGAGGTCTCTTTGTTATAGTAGCTTAGTCTCTACCCTAACTAGCAGTGTCTACCTTTCAGTTCCTGTTTCCTTCTGTGACCTCTGAGAATCACAGAAGGTAACAGTGGGATAGAGACCATTAACTTCTTCCTGTATTGTTGGCGAGGGAACAAAGGCCCAAAGAGGTAGTAATGTGCCCAAGGTCACATAAATGCAGATTCACTACTCAGAATCTTTGCAAAGTCCCAACTCTTTCCTGAGGTCAGATGTAGGTCCTAATGGTAAAACTAGCCCTGGCTCATGCCTGACGCTTCTCCTTGGGGCCCAAGCAGCAGCTCGGGTGGTATGGGATGACTTACTCCTTTTCTCCAGTCAGCTTGGCAATATATTTGACCTGTTCACGAAGCCTGTTTCCTAGTTTCTCGTTGGCGATCCTGTAATAAAATCCAAAAGAGAAACAGTTCCCAGACTTCCATGAGGAAGGGCATGAACTGGCTGGATGGAATGTTGGTGTTTTCAGCAAGGTGTCTGCTGAGCCCTAGACCCTGCTCATCACCCGGTCCCCAGAGCTAAAGCCTCCTTAGCACCTGGCAATTAAGGGGACTCTCCATTCTGAAACTCCTATGCAAGATCACCACAGTCTCAGGTGATTCAAGGGATTCAGGGAGTGAAGCCAGATTCCAGGTTAGGAAGAGGAAATATGACCCATAACAAAGCATCTCTTTTATCTTGGAGCTGCTCGGTTTCTAAGTCAGCAGGTCTTCCTGATTCTGCCTGAAGAATTGAGGCCCCTCCATCTTATACCCAGCCCTTGAATGTGAACTGATACTGGATCCATGTCCCTATGGGCAGTGTGTGTGTGTGTGTGTGTGTGTGTGTGTGTGTGTGTGTGTGTGTGTGTCTATTCTATGGCACATGTGTAGTTTCTCAGCTCAGCCCAGGCCTTGGAACCCTGCCTTACTGTTTCTTCCTTACTTACTTCTGCTCTTTTGCCCACTGCTCCATGTTGGACATAATCTGATCATTCTCTTGGCGCAGCCTACAGGTAGTATCTTTAGGTGCAGGCCGCTGGGACACATGACAGGGCTTTGGTACAAGAAGAAAAGTAAATGGTTAGGGGTGGGAGCACAGGCCTGTCACCTCCATACTTCTAAATCAGGCCTCATCTCTCTTCCTGGAAGAAGAAACATTGATTTTGCCATCCAACCGCTAGGCCAAAGCTGAGACTGCCACAGCAGGACCTCTGCCTCCGGCAGTGCAGGCACACGAAGGTGACATCTGTGTCAGGGCATGTGTACACTTACAATAATGATTTTCTGGCAAAGGCATTAAAACAGCTTGTTCTAAAAAAGCAATACATTAAGCCATTTTTTTTAACAGATGGAAAAAAGTATCTTGAGGAATGGATGCCCTTTTTCTGATGCAAGCTAAGGCCTGTGGCTACCCTGAGATATCCTGTGGCCTCCTACCATGAACTTCACTGTTCAGGGACCAGGGCATAGGGCATGCCCAAAGATCTTTTAGCAGATTCTAATATAGGGTAAGTGAGAGTGTCAGGATGGGCTCTGGAGGGGAACTGCTCCATGGGTTATCTAAGTCAGGGGCAGCTGGTATACCTGACAGGGCAATGGCACTCTCTTCTCTGGAATGGGCCTTTGTTCTGCTCAATATTTCTGTACAAAGGCACAGGAAGACAGTTGGGTCAAGACAACTGCTATGGGCCTTAGAACACTGAGACCCTGCTTTATACTGATTAGAGTGCGGGCTGGGGTGTCCTTTCCTCGCTCTTAGGTGCCCCCATCCCCACCAAGGGCTGTTTGGCATCCTGGTGGTCGTGGATGTGTTGGGAGGGTCTGGGAGGAAGTGGTCAGAAGCTGAGGAGTGCCCACCTCCTTCTCATCTGCCAGGAGGTTCTCTTTCAGGGCGGCCATTTCCTCCTGGAAGGCTCTGAGCTGCTCCTCTTTAGCTGCCAGCATCTTGAGGTCGCTCTGGTGCTGCTTCTGCCACTGCAGCACCTGGTTGCTCATCTCCTCCAGCTTCTTGTCAAAGGCGTGCACCTACTCAGGGGTGCAAAGTGAGAAGGGAGACCTTGGCTTGCGGCCCTGACCCCAGAGCACCCGTGACAAGGCCTAAGGGCGCTTTCTCAGCTTCGGGAGACTCCTCAGGGAGCAGTTTACTTGCAGTACCAGCAGAGGGAGGCCCTGCTCTGATGGTTGCCTCCTCTGCCCGAGGCTTGCAGAGCCAGGCAAGTGGAGGGAACTGATTAGCCAAAGGCAATGGCTCAGTGCTAGAGTTCTGGGGGTGAGAGGAGACCTTGGGGGGCCTGGAACAAGAAGGCAGCCTGAGCTCCTGACTGCTCCTCACCTCTAGCTCACTCTGCTCATGGAAGCCCTGCAGTTTTCTTAATTCCATGTTGAGCTTTTTCATCCTTTCCTCATAAGCAATGATTTCATCTTCCAGCTGAACTTTCCTCTCTTGGGCCTGTGCCAAGCTTCGGTGCAGGCTCTTGGTCTCTGAGGTCGCATGATTGAGCTTCCGCAAAGACAAAGGAGATGAGAGTGGCTGTCAGAGCCATTTAGCCCTTTCTGTTGAGTACTGAATGGAGAAGGGTTCCAGACCCTCCCCATCCTCTCTGTTCAGGGTGCCAGAGACACCTGGTCACTTGCCTAGCATCCCAGAGAGGGGTGGGAAGTGACAGTGGTTGGTTTTCTACATCCTCCCTCTCTTCCCCTGTTTCCTCTTTTTCCAGTTCTATGAACTGATCAGCTAAGCGTGATTGGCACTGCGTGCAGCACAAATTACCCAGATAACCTAGGTTTTGTGAAAATCTTGCCCCCTCAGTAAGAGCAAGCAGGCCTTCTCTGGAAGGACATCCAGCTCATGCAAGGATTTCCAGATGGTCCTGGTGGTAGCCAGTCACACAGGGGATCAACTCCTGCATCTCTCACACTATTCAGATGTTTCTTTGCCCAAAACAGTCCTGGAGATGAGAGGGTGTGACTTACCTTCTCCAGAGCTTGTGTCAGGTCATCTTGGCAGGCAGCTGACTTTCTGGACAATTCGTCATAGGCTTCTTTACTGACCATGGTCTGAAGATATTGCTTCTCTTTCTGTACAGTCTTGTCCAGTTGGAACTGCAGACTCTCTAAGGCCTCCTTCTGAAGGACTAGCTTTAGGGAGGGGAAATATTGCCGTTAAGATTCATGCCTGTAGAGCTGGGCTCTCTTCTCTCTGCACTAATCTGCAAAGCAGTCTGTGATGAGGCCCACACCCTCCCCTCACTGTTATAAAAGGAACAGCTGCCTTTCCAGGCTCTTCTTCACCCCTCTCCTGACACTTTCCCTTCTAAGTTAGCAGGTCCCCCACATGCAAAGAGTACTGGCATTTCTGGACCATGATGTATCAAGCACATGAATAGTTCCTTTCACAGACTCTGTAACCTGGAATTCAATTCTAGGTTAAGAGACATGATACAACATTTCATTTGTACATTTTATGCCTTCCTTAGTTCCTGACATAATCCACTAGACTTGATGCACCAGGAAAGAGGGACTGTGTGTGCTTCCTTCACTGTTTTATCCCCACTGCCTATTGTAGCTCAGGGCATGGCACATAATATGTGCTCAGTAAATCCTAAATAATTTTTTTTTGATTGAATGAAATATAATGTGTGGCGATGTTTGGAATTATAGATCCAGTGAACATATAGTTCTGTTCACTATATGTAGTAGTAGTGTGTTTAAAAACTGAAGTCCTTGTCTTAAACTTAGTATTCATGCTATAGTTAAAAGGAATTAAGATCTGGAGTTAGAGGTCCTGGTTCTGTCATTTACTTAATCTCTCTTAGCCTCAATTTCCTCTTCTGCAAACGAGGATACCTCTTTTTTTTTTGGTGAGTAATAAAATATTAAAAAAAATAATTTATTGTCAAATTGGTTTCCATACAATACCCAGTGCTGATCCCAACAACTGCCCTCCTCAATGCCCACCACCCACTTTCCCCTCTCCTCCACCCCTCATCAACCCTCAGTTCTCATTCTTAAGCCAGGATACTTTCAGTGGTTTCATAGAATTTTGGTGATGATAAGATGAGATTATGCAGGTATATGTAGGTAAAAAGGGCTTATTAGTGAGGTATAAATTACTATGTAGCTGTGAGTATGATCATGAATATGCTAGGTAACTAGCCATTTTATTAAATACTTCTAAGTACAGGGCAGAGATCTACTTCCAAGTCTGGAAGCAGGAGAGAGACCTTAGAAATTCATATGCCCAACTTCTGTTCTTTGATATTTTATCTGTTCTTTAGTATTTCAGTTACACCCACATCCTCTATATGGCCATATACACAGAAACACACTCTGCTGGGTTTTCTTCAGTAGCTGCTCAGGACTTGAAGTTTATTATTGTCTCAGATGGAATTTTGAGTATCTTCAACTCTAGGAATTAGATGAGAAGTGTTAGACTGTACTTCTGATCCTATATTTACATGTTCTAGGAGTGAAAACATTGCTAAAGATAGAATAATTTGGTCTTCTCGTAAAATAAGTGCATCTTTTTTGGGGACTTCTGAAAACATGGAGTCATCTGGGTCTCCCCAGTATACCAGGGGAATCACTGAAGAAAGTGCAATTCATTGTAAGTTTTTGATAAATGGTGGCCAAGTCAAGAAGTGTAACCACAGAGGTGAGATATTAAAAAGAAGGGTGGGACAAAAATCACAATGATGCTAGAAGCTAAAACAGAAGCCTAATTAAATTAATTAATTTTGTGTTATTTATTTATATGTAAAAATATATATTACTTATTACTTATTTATTTATTGCTTTATTTACTTTTTAAAATTTTACCAGCAAAAGATGAGTTTATTTGGGAATGAAAGAGAATTGCAATCTAGGACAAACAAGCTGTGTCAAAACCATAGGCAAGTCTGGGGAACAAAGAAGAGGTATGCTTATTAAAGGAGAAAGGGGTAAGTTGGGAGGGCTGTTATGAACTAAAAGTCCACTGGAGTTTGGAGGCTTTATTTTAAATTTCTCTAATATCAACGGTTTAGCTTGGAGAAAGATACTGAAAACCTATATGTAGTTATACATAAATTATAGAATGAAGGAGTTTTAATAAGAGTTATCATAAAGATATATACTCTTTTCCTTGTCAAAGGCAATAGGCCTAGGTGGTATTACAGGTGAGTTCCACTAGGTCATCCTTGATTCCTCTCTTCTCACATTTAGTCCATTGTTAGTCTGGTTAATTTTGCTGCTAAAACACATCATGAATTTGCTAAATTGTGTCTTCATTGATGACACTTTAGCTTGAATGGCAATAGCCTCCTAACTGGATTCCTTCCTTCCTTCCTTCTCCTCCTCTCTGCAATCCATTTCCACACATTAGTCAGAGTTATGTTTTGAAAACTTAGATCAAATCACCTCTCTTGCCCCTCTGAAGAAATGTCATCAATGTCCTTTCATTGCTCTAATAATAAAATCCCAAATTGCTTAACAGAAGCCATAATGTCCACCCCTCACTATCTTTCTACTTTTATCCTATACTAACATTCTTCTTGATTACTACACTCCAGTCATACTGCCTTTATTTTACTTCCTAGAATATTCCAAGTATTATATTAAAAGAGTAATACTTGGGGCGCCTGGGTGGCTTAGTCGGTTAAGCGTCCGACTTTCGCGTAGGTCATGATCCCGCGGTGCGTGGGTTCGAGCCCCGTGTCGGGCTCTGTGCTGACTGCCAGCTCAGAGCCTGGAGCCTGTTTCAGAGTCTATGACTCCCTCTCTCTCTGACCCTCCCCTGCTCACGCTGTCTCTCTCTCTCTCTCCTAGAAATAAATAAAACATTAAAAAAAAAAAGAGTAATACTTGACACATAGTTAGGACTCGTACTAGGAATGTAAAGATGGGCCAAAATTAGGATCAATTTATTAATTTCATTCACCACATTACAAAGAACATCATACTGAAACGGATTCCATTAATGTTCAAAGCAAAAGGATCCTGCTGTTGAACACCAAACTACAGGTAATGTCTAATGCAATAATAAAATAAAATAAAATAAAATAAGAATAAATATTACAGAGGTTTAGAAAATTGTTGTTGCTTGTAAATGAAATAATCATCCACATAAAA
>NW_027528867.1:1669829-1672549 GCF_008692635.1 Crocuta crocuta
TGCTTAGCAGTGAGTTCAATAAGATGTCCAAATATATAAAATAAATTTGTTTTCTTATTAACAGTAATTAATTATAAAATATGGTGGAAAAATGTCCTAGAATCAAAGAGATGAAGAAGAATCTCAGGATCTATTACTTTCAAATGAGAAACTGGAAAATTAAGACATGGGTGCTGGTGAAAGAAAATGCATTTCAGAATGTGAAACTAAGCCTCTTTCTAATGACTGTTTCAATTTATAATACATATACTATATGTGGGTATGCTTTTAAAAAGTTGAACATGCTTATACACCAAAAAAAACCCTTCTAGCCTCCTGGTTTTTATCAAAGGAATTCTGAAATTAATGCTTTTACTTCTAATGGCTATCTTTCTTTTGGCAAAAGTGATAATAGGCCCATATTAAATACTTAGTTAACACCCCTTATATTCAGGGAGGTTCCTTAGCAATCTCAGTAGCTCAGAGCTCAACTCTGGACCACAGCAAAGGAGAGATTTATATATCTGGAGGGCAAAACTCCAGAAATGTCAGCCTCTGTGCTGTCTAATATGGTAGCCATAGACACATGAGGCTAGTTAAATTTAAATAAAACTAAAATTAGTTAATATTAAAATTAAAAATTCAGTTCCTGGGGTGCCTGGGTGGCTCAGCTGGTTGAACATCTGACTTCAGCTCAGGTCATGATCTCGAAGTTCATGGGTTTGAGTCCTGTGTTGGGCTCTGTGCTGACAGCTTGGAGCCTGAAACCTGCTTTGGATTCTGTGCCTCCATCTCTCTCTGCCCTCCCCCACTCATGGTCTGTCTCTCTCTCAAAAATAAATAAACATTAAAAAATAATAAAAAATTCAGTTCCTCAGTCATGCTAAGCCATATTCCAAGCACTCAACAGCCACATGTGCTAGTAGATATAGTATACAAGAGGGCTCTAATATAGAATGTTTCCATCATCACAGAAAGTTCTATTAGGCAGTGCTATTCTTTTTTTTAAATATATTTTTTATTGTTTATTTATTTTTGAGAGAGAGAGACTGAGTGCAAGTGGGGGAGGGCAGAGAGAAAGGGAGACACAGAATCCAATAGGCTCCAGGCTGTGAGCTGTCAGCACAGAGACTGATGTGGGGCTCGAACCCACGAATGGTGAGATCATGACCTGAGCTGAAGTCGGATGCTTAACTGACTGAGCCAGCCAGGTGCCCCTGGGCAGTGCTATTCTTATACTTCACATAGTCCATAGCATTTTAAGATTAACATTTTTTTATCTTAAGTTATAAAGGAATGAGGGCTGCTTGATCTTTCATTAGCAACCCAAGAGACCACCTATCAAGATGCTATATTTGTGTCTTGCAGAAAGATGAAATATATTCAGTTGGGGGAAAGTATCGACATTCATGATGAAGGGGTAAGAGGTTAGGTGTGGGAGCTAGATGATCCAGGTTCAAATACTGGTCCATCTCATCAGTTGGTAATCAGTTACTTTGAGCCTCAGCCTTTCTTTTCTTGGTAAAATGAGGATCATAGAAATCTATATGTTGTTGGGAGTAAAGCAGATGGAAGGTACACGAAGGACTTAAGTAGACTGTCAATAAATGATGACTGACGTCAAGCACAGTACCTTGCATATGTTAGATACCATTTACTTTTTTCTGTCCTCTTCATTTGTGTGACGATAAAGAAATGTCTCCCTTTCCGTCCACTTTTTGTGCTTTGGCACTATTTCCCCTAGCAAAGCGCGCCAAGCCATGGAGTCACCCACCTCCGGTCTGAAATGCTGTAGTGGGATACTTGCTATCAAAGCCCTGGTAGTTTGGGAGTGCCAGCAGATATTAAATAAGACCTTCCACATGTGGAAGGAACATTTCTTTGGTGGAGCAAATGAGTGTGGCAGGGTTACCACTTCAAGGAGAGAAGTGGAGCTACAGGAACCACTGGAAGATGCGCGTGGGCTGGGAGGTTGGCTGCCTTTCTGTGGTGGAGGAGAGACAGGTGCGATTTCCGGTCAAGGGTCACAGCATTTAAGTTTCTTACTCCCTCGGGGTTTCTGTCAACTCACCTCATTATTTAGGTCTTGGATCACTTGCTGGGAGGCGCTTTGTTTGCTGAGAGAGGAATCCAGTTGTGTGGAATATTGCAATAACTGTGTTTTGAGATTCTCATTTTCCTCCTCCAATATTCTCAGACTTTCCTTTGTCTGCTCCCCCATTAGAGAACAAAGCCCAGAAAAGAGGTGTTACCTAAGATTCCTTTAGAAGCCTGCTGCCCCTTCCCAGCCTTCTGCACCCTACCTTCTCTCTCTTCATCACCTGCCTTTCTCTCCTTCCCCTCCCCCTTCTCTCCTGAGGTCTGAGTCCCCATGGCCTCTGTATCCTGCCAGGCTCACTGGGGCTCAAGTCTTGCCCTGATTCAGGACACCAGCTCTTCATGGACTCTCCTTCTCACCATCTTTTCTTTCCTTTTTTCCTCCTGTCGGAACGTCTCGAGCTCTTGCTCCAGCAACTTCTCCTGTTCTTTGCTCTTTTTCAACTGCTCCCGTTTCTCCTCCAGTAATCTTGTTACCTCCTGAAGCTCCTCTTCTAGATTGCTTTTGGTGGAAGCTTGCTCCCTATGCTGAGGAGTAAAAAGACTGGCCTGGAACATAGTCTTAAGGCTGTATATTTTTGAAACAAAACAAAAAAATCAAACCAAACCAAATCAAACCACCACCCCCCCCCCCCCCCCCCACC
>NW_027528867.1:1672899-1678241 GCF_008692635.1 Crocuta crocuta
AGAATGGGCAACTCCTTGGTTATTTAGCAGAGATATTAACAAAGATTCCTCTGATGTTCAGCATTTTTTTTGGTTCAATTAAATATACCAACTTATTTTATTTACAGATCCAGTTCCCATAGCATCAACCGTCTCTCTCACTTACTCACTAAATCTTTCCATATAAAAACCTCTTTGAATAAAATTTAAAAAAATCTTAGAAAAGCACAAAAAGAATAATTCAGAGATCAAAGACTTAAAATGACTGACAAGGATAGCTTTTGAATCCTATAAAAAAAATCCCAACATTGTCCTCTGACTGTTTTTAAGCTTAGCCCTTGAAAATGCTTATTATTGGTCATGGAAACTAGAGCTGACAGGCTGGCTTAGCTTTCTAACACAAATTCTGGACAATGAGTTTGAACGGATTGATGGTGGCATCTTCCCAAATAAAGACTAATATATTTAATCTGAAGCAGAGCAAACGCTTGGGCTGGCAGCCTACTTGCCCTTTATACCTGGTGTTGAAGGAGTTTTAGACGGTCTAGCAGGTCAGTCAGCTTTATGTCCTGCTCCGCCATTGTCTTCTGAAACTGTCTCTTTTCCTTTTCGGAAAGTTCAAGCTTCCTGCGGATCTCAGAGAGTTCTGATGTCAGCTCCTCTATCCGTTTCCTAAAGGAAAATGGCAACAACAGAAGGACAGACTTGAGTCTCTGCGTTGGCAGATCATGCGCCGGCTGCACGGGGCTTGCTGGCCCACTCCTGGGCAGCTGCTACAGTGTCCCGGCTGGCTCGCAAGGGACACAGCCTCTCTCTGGAGGCGACACGGTGGTACCTGTTGGGTGCGAGTTCCTCTCCAGCCGTCAAGGAATCCTTCTGCAGCTTCTGAAGTTCTCTCTGCAGCTCCTGGATGGTCTCTGTCTTCTGCTTCTCTATTAATAGGTAGCTTTGCAGTTTCCTCTGGGAATCCTCTAGGTTACTCTTTGCCAGAAGGGCCTCTTCTTTATACTGGGCTGCTTGTTGAGCTGCAGAACACAGGGGACAAGCCAGATACAGGTGCATGTGAGAAGGGACTGTGCGTGAAGACCAGACTCCCAAATAAGACCAGTTAAAAAGTCTGTTCCTTCATTTTGTGCCTTACTTCAATTTCTAGCCTGTCCTTACTTTTCTCCATTTCATTATCACTCCTAAGGAGCTCTGCCAAATTATCTGTCTTCAGCTATGCCCCAGCCATGGACCGCTTCTGGACTATCGTTCAACAAGTCAGTATAAATTGCTCGGTATCTCTTAGGTGGCCTATTCTGTCATTATGGACAAATCTGACCTTAACGGAGTTTAGAGTCTAGTGAGGGAGACATGACTGGCCCACATGACACAGAAGACACAGTAATGTTAAGCGTGCACTCACTGTGAACTCCTGTGAAGCCAGATTGGTGGGGATGGACTTATGGAGGAATAGAGGTTGTGCTGAGCCTGAGAATAAGGAGGAAGGGAATTCCAGATACGGGTATTGTTACAGCAAACACATGGGAAGGGAACAGGGGAGGCATGTGGGAGGAGGATGGGAAGATTGGTTTGACTGGAAAGAAAAGTGGGAACGGGTGCCGGAGACAGGTGAGCAGGGCTTTGGAGGACTTTGAAAGCCAGAGAGAAATATTCAGAGTTAATTAGTGGGTAGTTGAGCAGGGACCTGGCATAAAGAAAAGACTATTTTAGGAAGATTGGAATGTATTCAATGGAGAAAGACTTCCTACCAATATCTTTTTAGTCCATTTCCTTGCTCCTGCTGGGTATAAAGGGAAAACCTCAAATATGTTGCTTCCTGGAGTTTCTCTACACCAGAATATGCTCCTATATACTAAAGTTTCTACTACTGTTTCTATCTTCAACCTTACCCCCATCTCCACTTTTCAGCTTTGGAGACCGGAAGAAAGATGGTATCACTGCAGAAATAATTATATAGCTTGGAAGAAGGAGGAGGAATTTCTGTCTTTAAGCAGGGAAGAGAACAGGAATAAAGAATTAGAGGGAAGGGCGGGCTGGTCTCCAAAACAAGAGGGACCCCACGTGCCAAGTCAGGGTGGGGGCTCTAGGTTCTAGAGTGTCCAGAGAATGAGAGCAGAGGGAGGAGGGCAGAGTATAAGGGGCAGGTGACTACTGCCAGAGAAGGAGGGAAAAGAGGAAACGATGGTGATGTTTGTGAAAGAAGGGACCTGTTACATCTCCAAAGCTGGGAAACAATGGCTGAATGTGGGAGCCCAGCTGCACACAGACACACACTGTCACAGGAGGGGAGGAAGGAGGCCATGCTTTGGACCTTTTCTTCCCCCTGAAATTGATACATTACTCACATAACAAAATTGAACCCTTTAAAGCACACATGCCATTGGTTTCTGGAACACTCACAGAGGTGTGCAACTATCACCAGTGTCTAATTTCTGATCATTTTCATCACCCCAAGAGAAACAAGTTAGCTGCCGCCTCTGAGAAAGCAGTCTCAGCAGCGGAGCAAAGACACAACCTGCAGTGCAGGCTGCGGAGACAGAATACGTTTGGAGACCAAAAGAAAGGGGGTGGAGAGAATGTGTGCAAATCAGGGAGGGGAGAGGTAAACTGTGTGACGAAGGTCCTGGAGAAGATGGGGAGGAAAGCAGTGCACAGGGAGTGTCCTCCCCGGATGGGGAGAGGAGAAGACCTTTAACTGAGGCTGCTGGGAAGGTGGTGGGTATGTGAGCTCAGCAGCCCACTTTCCCAGTTAGGGGGTGTGTGCAGGGGCTTGAGAGGGCATTGTGGTCCCTGGGAGATGTGCCCTGAGGTCACTGAAGGTTTGGAGTGAAGAAGTAGAGGAAGGAGAGGAAAGTGGCCGTTTAGAGAAAGAAGGAGATGGCTCCGGCCCTGTGGGCTTGAAGGGTGCTGGGGACACGGCCTGCCGGGGGCCTCACCAGTCAGCTTCTGTTGCTGTTGCGCATCTTCGAGACAGTCCTTCAGTTTCTGGATCTCGGCCCGCAGGGCCCCACACTCTGCCCTGGACTTATCCTGCTTCACTTCCTGGATGGCGATTTCAAGTTCTGTTGTCATTCGCTGCTGCTTCTCCAACTCCATCTCCTTTTTCATGAGGCTGTTCTGAACCTGGGCCAGTTCCTTCTCGAGCTCGTGCAACATCTCATCTTTCTCTTGGAGGATCTGAGGAAAGTAAAGTGTGACTGCTGATAGAGGCCTGAGCAGTGACCTGGTAAGGCCAGTTTAGAGACTGTCTAGTGTCCTCTCCAGCTGCCATCTTCTCCTGCCTTGGACATCACAGTAGTCTCCTACCTCTGCTTCCTGCCTCAAGTCAGGCTGCTCTCAATGCAGCAGTTGGAGCAAGGGTGGGGGGCGGGGGGGGTGTCTCTGAAAGTGCAGGTCAAGTCTTGTTCTGCTTGTTCTACTCAAACCCTCCGTTGGTTCCTTTCACTTAGTCAAAGGCCAAAGTCCTCACAATGACCTCCCAGGGTGCTCATTATCTGGTCTGAACGTACTCTTGCCACCCCTACCCCTCTCGACTTTAGCTTGTCTACTAGAATATTCTAAGCAGACTCCCATCTAAGGGCTTTCACACTTGCTGCTCCCTCTGCCTGGGAAATTCTTCCTCAAGACCTTTTCCTGGGTGGCACCTTCACTTCATTCAAATCTCTGCCCAAATATTACCTCATCACAGAGGCCTTCCCTGACCACCCTGTGTGAACAAGCCACAAAGCTGTTGTAAGAATTTATTAGTACCTGGCATTGTATTATATATTATTCTGTGATTTGTTTATCATCTGTCTCTTGGTACTAGAATGTACGCTCCAGGGGAGTAGGGATGCTGCATGTGTTATCGTATTCTTTTTAAACAGTGTTTATTTATTTATTTTGAGAGAGAGAGAGAGAGTGAGAGAGAGAGAGAGAGAGAGAGAGAGAGGAAGAGCTTGAGCAGGGGAGGGGCAGAGAGAGAGAGAGAGAATCCCAAGCAGGCCGCAGGCCATCAGCGCAGTGCCTGACAAGGGCCTCGAACCCATGAATGTGAGATCATGACCTGAACCGAAACCAAAAGTCAGTCACCTTAGCCAGCTGAGCCACCCGGATGCCCCTGAGTTATTATACTCTTAATGCCCAGAATGGTGCTTGGCATATCACAGGAAATCTAAAATATTTGTTGACTGAATATATGAATGACTCAAAGCCATTTAACCAGACTCCTTGCCTCTTGTGGTCATCTCTCCAGGTACTTCCATTTTGACTAATGGATCTCCTCTGGACCTTCAATGGGAGGTCTGAATGACCAGCCGATGGGTGGGTTGGATTAGCTCTGACAGTTCAGAGTTGGAACGGAATGGCACTGACTACACAAGCTCACATGTGTTTCACAAACTTTCTGTCCTTACTTCCATTTGTAGGCTTTTCCAGGACCTTGACTTATGTTGGCAATTACATCTTCCAGGGCATAGTTCCATTAGTATTTTCAAGCTGCCTGATTTACATATTCGGAAATTATTTGTAATTTTATAAATTGAAATTTCTTGAAATTCATCATAAGGCTACCTTACAGAATCTCTTTCCACTATCAAGTACAAATAAAAGTATTTTAGTTATTTATTATGTACTGTGAGAAATCCCAGAGAAGTGCTCAGAGTTGCCTCTGGGCCTAAGGACCCCACAGTCCCACTGCTGCTGTGTTGATGTTCCCCCAGCTCAGAGCTGCAGGGCCTGCTCTGGCGGCGGCTCTAACCAGAGAGCTCCTCTTGCCTTACCTTGTCTTTCTTCAAACCCAGCTTCTGGGTCTCAGTGAACTGGATCTGTAGCTCCTGCAGCCGCCGCTGCAGGATGATGACCTCCTTATCCTTCCTCTCCATGTGGGCGGAGGTCTCCTCCCGCAGCCCATGCAGGTCCAGCTCCAGCTTCATCATGTCTACAGCGGAATGGGGCAGCGTGCTTCTTGCTCAGGGTGGGGGGAGGGGGGTCCTCCGGCTTCCTTGTGCCTCTCGCCGCCGCCCCCCACCAGTCCTCGGCTTACCCTTCATGATGTTCTTCTTCTGTTCCGACACCGCCTCTAGCTCCATGCGCAGGTCCTTCACCAGGTTCTGGTACTCCTCCACGTGCAGGCACTGGCTGTCTTTCTGCTCCTGCAAGTGCTTCAGGATCTGGGCAGATGGGAGGGGAGCAAGGCAGGACGCGGATATGGGGGAACATTGCTGCTAACTCTTGGGGCGCCTGCCTGGCTCGGTCGGTTAGGCATCTGACTGATTTCGGTTCAGGTCCTGATCGCATGTTTGTGGGATCGACCCAGTGTCGAGTTCTGCACTGACAGTGCGAAGCCTGCTTGGGATTCTCCTTCTCCCCCCCCCCCA
>NW_027528867.1:1678304-1760666 GCF_008692635.1 Crocuta crocuta
GATACAGGGTTTTGTTTTGGAGTGATGAAAATATTCTGGAATCGTGGGGATGGTGGCCCAACCTTGTGACTATTTTTAAACCACTGAACTGTATACTTTAAATGGTGAGTTTTAAGGTATGTTAATTATTTCTCAATTTAAAAAAATTAAAATAATAAAAAAAAGCATGTGGCAGACTTAGTATCCTCATGTGGAATGTGCACAAAAGCCTTTAGCCCTTCTGCCCTGTAATCATTGACAGTCATTGATGGGGCTTCTGCTATGTGCTAGGCATTGTCCCCTTCTGTCCTGTAACAATTGACAGTCATTGATGGGGCACCTACTATGTGCTAGGCACTGTCCCCTTCTGTCCTATAACAATTGACAGTCATTGATGGGGCACCAACCATGTGCCAGGCACAACCCTATGTGCTGGGGACAGTGGAACCAAAAAAAAAAGCCACAAACATAAATACTTGCTGCCATGGAGCTGACCTTATAGTGAGGTGAGATAGACAAAGAGTATAAATAGTCACTTGTAGACAACGTTAACAG
Organism: Crocuta crocuta; assembly: GCF_008692635.1. Classification (NCBI taxonomy): domain Eukaryota; kingdom Metazoa; phylum Chordata; class Mammalia; order Carnivora; family Hyaenidae; genus Crocuta; species Crocuta crocuta. The sequence continues at coordinate 1,678,839 of NW_027528867.1, forward strand.
TTGATAGGTGCTATGGAAGAAACAGAGCAGTGAAAGGGGAGTCGGGGAGGTGTATGGAGGGATGGGGTTTTCATTATAAATAGAATGGAGATGCTGGCCCCACTGAGAAGGTGTCTCTGAGCAGGGGCTTGTAGGAGGTGAGGGAGTGAGCCATGTTGTAGTGTCTCTAGGTATCTGCAGACAGGAAACTATCCAGTGACCAGACCCTGGGGAGAGAACATGGGGGAGGTCAAGTGGATAGAGGGATAAGTGATGGAGAGAGTAGGCGGACATGAGGTGAGAGATCAGTGAGTCATTGCATCATGGGGGGCTTGTAGTCCTTGGGCAAGGACTTCAGCTTTTACCCTGAAGGAGAGGGGAACGGGCTATAACTAAGAGAGGGTAGGGAGATGTGGTCGAGAAGGAGCAGTTAGTCATCTGGGCATCAAGGGAGTTATGTGATTTCAGTTGTCAGGAAGAGGGGACTGCAGCATGAAGGCGGGGGTGGGGAGCCAGCTGGAGGAATACAGGACAATCACCATATGATGCAGGTGTGGGCAATGCAGAGGCTCAAAGGCTCACTTTATGGGGCGCTGAGGTGGCTCAGTTGATTAGTGTCTAACTTGCGCTCAGGTCATGATCTTGTGGTTTACGAATTGGAGCCCTGGATTGTGCTCTGAACTGACAGTGCGAAGCCTGCTTGGGATTCTCTCTCTCGCAAAATAAATAGATAAACTTAAAAAAAAAAAAGACTCACTCTATGCCTGACCCGCTGGAACCTGGACAGTGCCACTCCTAATAGAATATCCAGGTAACATGAAAGTTTGGGATAGGACACATAAAGCAGCAGGGGAAAGTACAGTCTGTTTTATGGGGAAGTTTGCATCAATTTAAAACATGTACTGGTAAAGAGGCATTAGTGCTTCATAGATATAGAGTTTCGGTTTTGTGAGATGAGAATGTTTTAGAGATCTGTTGCACAACAATGTGAATATAACTTAACATGACTGAAATGTACACTCAAATGTGATTAAGATGGTAAACTTAACGTTATATGGTTTTGTTTTGTTTTTTTGCCACTATAAAAAATAAGAGTATGGAAGAAATAAAGACATTTTTAAGACCAAATAAAACCCCCCAGGAGTGTTATGAGATCTTGTTGTAGGTCAGGACGTGACTAATATGAGACTGACCTTTAAAATAAATATTGACAGATGTCCAAGGAAGAACTTCAAAATTCAATACTGATCCCTCATTCATTTAAACTTTCAGGGATCAGAAAGTCCTGGAAAGAGAAGTCTCCATCTCTCCACAGGAGGACCCTTGGAGAGTGTTTATGTGTTGTTTGCTCTCCCTGCTACCTGCCTTTGCTGCTATATCAGGATTAGCAACCCTGCTTGCCCATAGTATGGCCTCAGGTGGCTAGCTTTGCCTTGAATCTCAGGTTCAGGTATGACTGACTTAAGGTATCACCAAGGAAATGCAAACTGATACAGCCACTGTGTAAAAACAGTATGGAGTTTCCTCAAAAACTTTTTTTTTTAAAGATTTTTAAATGTTTGTTTGTTTGTTTATTTACTTTTTGAGAGAGAGAGAGACAGACCCTGAGCAGGGGAGGGGCAGAGAGAGACACACACACATACCGAATCTGAAACTGGCTCCAGGATCTGAGCTGTCAGCACAGAGCCCAATGTGGGGCTCGAACCCATGAACCATGAGATCATGAATTGAGCTTCAGTTGGATGCTTAACCAAATGAGCCACTGAGGCACCCCTGAGGTTTCTCAAAAACTTAAAAATAGAACTACCTTATGATCCAGTAATTGCACTACTGAGTATTTACCCAAAGAATACAAGAACAGTAACTCAAAGGCATACCTGCTCTCCTATGTTTACAGCATCATTATTTACAATTAGCCAAGATATGGAAGCAGCCCAAGTGACCATCAATTGATGAATTGGATAAAGAAGATGTGGTATACTCCGTATACAATGGAATATTATTCAGCCACAAAAAAGAATGAAATCTTGCCACTTGCAATGACATGGATGGAGTTAGAGAGTATAATGCTAAGCAAAATAAGTTGGTCAGAGAAAGACAAATGCCATGATTTCACTCGTATTTGGAATTTAAGAAACAAAATGAATGAGCAAAGGGGAAAACACAAAGATATATTCTTAATTATAGAGAACAAACTGAAGAGGAGAGGTGGGGGAGGGAGTGGGTTAATAAATAGGTGATGGGGATTAAGGAGTGCATCTGTCATGATAAGCACCAGGTGATGTATAGAATTATTGAATCACTGTATTGTACACTTGAAATTAATATAATGTTGTGTGTTAACTGTAATGAAAATAAAAACTTAAGAGGCACCTGGGCGGCTCAGTTGGTTAAACATCTGACTCTTGGGTTTCCGCTCAGGTCATGATCTCAGTTTGTGAATTCAAGCCCCATGTCAGGCTCTGTGCTGACAGTGCAGAGCCTGCTTGTGATTCTCTCTCCTTCTCTCTCTGCCCTTCCGTCCCTCCTCCTTCCCTCCCTCCCTCTCTCAAAATAAATAAACACCAAAAAAAATTTTTTTTTAAATAGCTTAAAAAAATCTCACCTAGGAAAGCAATGAACCTAGCTTTGGCTACTAGTTGGTCAAATCTTGCTATTTATTTACATGGTTTAAATGCTTATTCACTGTTAAAATCAACTTTTGAGATGGCTTTGAATTTTGAAAATAATGAGGTTTTGAAAAAAAGGGCTGATTGTGAATAGATAGTCTTCCCTAAATTTGGTGCTTTTCAATTCCAACCAGGAACTAGAAAGCTGGATGATCCTTTTGAACCTGGCAAGCCAAGAGGAGGTTCTGTCTTGTTGGGAGTACCATTGAAAGGGGGTTAAGAAGCAGGTGCAATTCCAAAATTCAGCTGCAAAACTGAATATTGCCAGACACATTCATTGGGAATTGGCATACATTACATACAGTATCTTTGTGACAGGGCCAACCAAGTTCACACAAATATAAAAATAAAAAAATAAGCAAGAAAACCCAGAATCAAACTCAACTTCACTTGACCCCCCCAGGCACAAATAAGCAAAAGTTCTCCTACCTTTTTAATGTCCTCACAATCTTCTGAGGAGCTAGGAGGATGTCTGTGTGTGGCTGTATATGAAGCAAAGTCTGCTTGTAATTTTATCAAAGCCTCTTCACGCTCCAGAACCTGCAGATAAGTGTAGGTCAGTCATGCTGGGTGATCAGTGGAATGTGGTTATTACTAGACTAATTTTACAAGGTGTTCCTTTTTTCAGACTAAGTTCATTGTAATATTATACAAGTTATCACACACTTCCTGTGGGCTTAGTACAGAGAAAGAATTAGATTCTCAATCTTACGTCAAGTTTCCATAAAGTGTAGACAGTGGTTTGTCTCAAGTCTGTCAGTGGCCACCTTTTAGACTCCCTCCTGAACCTGTGTGGTTCAGTTTATGAGGCAGAAGCTTCTTTAAAAACTGTGATGGAAAAAAAATACCTGATCTATCAGAAGATGGGATGCAAAGTTCAAGAATTGAAGAAGGAAGTTTCTTATGGAGTAGGTAGATGTGTATGTACTTAAAAAAATTAAAAAAGCATGAAATTTTTTGTTCTTGTTGATTGAAAATAATTCAAATAAAACCCAAGCATCAAAAATAAGTGAAATTTCCTCTCCATTTAGTCTCCTTTCTCTCCCTTCTGCCAGGAGGTAGTGAGCACAATGGGCAATTTACAGTATGTACTTCCATAATATGATCAAAGACTTTAAAAAACAAAAGTGGAATTGAACTATTCATAGTATTTTGTAACCATTCTCAACAAAATATCATAAACATCCTTCCACATAGTCCTTACAGATCTACTTAATCATTTTTTTGGCTGCATATTACTGCATAGTATGGATATCTCTTTAACCATTTAAATTTTTTTTTAAATGTTTTATTTATTTCTGAGAGAGAGAGAGAGCAAGAGCTGGCTGTCAGCACAGAGCCGAACACAGGGCTCAAACCCATGAACTATGAGATCATGGCCTGAGCTGAAGTTGGACGCTTAACTGACTGATCCACCCAGGCACTCCTCTTTAACCATTAAAAAAAAATCTCTTCAACCATTTCCCTACTGATGAGTACTTAGGTTGCTGTGTGAGAGATTTTAAGTTTCTTTAGAATCTCATACTTTGTGTTGGTGGGGGCAATGCACTCATGGAAAACATGAGCAAAAGGTAGGGGCAAGTATATTTAAGATATTTGAGGAGTCTTGGTAAAGAGATTACTTTAGATGACTCTTCTCTCCTTCTTTCTGTCCTCATAGCATTATTTTTGGTGTCTCAGAAAAACGTTCTAGAGGTCACTTACCAAAGAGTTACTGCAGGCTAGTTTATTTCGAAGTTCCTGGATTAGATCATCCTGTTCAGAGACCTTTTGCCAGACTTCAGACAGTCGTTTCAAGGTCTCCTGATGCTCTTGAATCATGCAGGAAGAAGTGTATATACGCACTTTTGAATGATCACCCTTGTTCTCAGGCTCCTGCGATGTTTAGAAATAATGGGTTGGTTTTGTTCATGATATTTGAGTTAACTTCAAAATAACATAAGCATGGAAAATCTCTTTGATCCATATTCTAAAAGTTCATGTTCATATATGTGAATCATACAATTAAAGAAAAAAATTAACCAGTGTATACACATGGTGAAAAGTTCAAACAGTTCATTAGAGAATATACTGAAAAGTTAGTCTTCCATCTTGACCCTCCATGACTCAGCTATCCTCTTCTATGACAGTCTGTGTTACCAATTTTGGGGGGTATCCTTCCAGGGATATTTTATGCATATTTGTATATGCATATGTCTATAACTCCCTGCTTTTTCCCCTACACAAATGAAAATCTTCTACACCTTATTCTGACACTGTATTTTCACTTGACAATTTATTTATTTTCCATATTGTTACTTGTAGATTTATCTGACTCTTCTTTTAAAATTAATTTAAAATTGCACAAGTAAAATATATATTACATATATATAAAATCTTTCTAAAACATAATAACATTATAGACAAGCCTAAATTTTTCTGACTATACCACCTCTAATCCCATACTTGCTGTGTTCTCCATGGATGACAATTTGTGCATATACTTCTAGAAATTTATCTATACACTTACATACATTTAAAGGAATCTGTAGAATATAGATAATATTATGTTTCCCTTTTAAAATATAAAAATATATCTTTTTCATTCAAAAAGATGTCTTGGAAATTTATCCATGTTAGTACAGGTACTTCGATCTTGCTCCTTTAAATTGCTTTCAAGTATGTTTATCCAGTCTCCTACTGATGGGAATATAGGTTGTTTCCAAGTATTTTTCTAAAATGAAGCTGAAATGAATATTTTTGCACATAAATCTTTGAGTACTTGTTCTAGTACATGTATGGATTAAATTCATGAAGTAGGACAGCTAAGACATACTTACAATTTTGATAGATATTACACAATTATCCTTCAAGAAATTATACCAATTGACACTCATCAGCATGAGTATGTCTGCTTTCCTAGAACATTAAAAAACGTTTCTCCTTAGGTCATTTGAAATCATGCATGGAGTTTACTACATGCACATTGGTCTGCACTAATAATGAAGTGAACTGATTTAGATAGCCAGAGAAGAGCAAAGAGTTCTAGTTTGGAAGGTAAATCTTTCCCCATTAAACTTGTTTTCCTAACTGGGCTTTTTCAGGCAAAGTTAGAAATAGTTTATGTTGGGGCACCTGGGTGGCTCAATCAGTTAAGCGTTTGACTTTGGCTAACGTCATGGTCTTGCGGTTTGTGAGTCGAGCAGAGCCCCATGTCGGGCCCTGTGCTGACAGCTCAGAGCCTGGAGCCTGCTTCAGATTCTGTGTCTCCCTCTCTCTCTGCCTCTCGCCCACACGCTTTCTGTCTCTCTCTCAAAAATAAATAAACGTTAAAAAATGGTTTATGTTCACTGAGTATGAAAACTACCCATAAACAAGCTGTAGAAGGGCCAGCGAGAAGTCTAAAATTGACCATAAATAATATTCGCATAAATAAGTTAGTGTGAAAATGGGCAAAGGAATGGAAAACAATAGGAAAGTTAACAGGAAGATGTTATCTACAGGTTCGATATCTCAGGATGAAAAACAGAAATTAATTTAAAAATAATAGATGAAAAATTTTCTAGATTGAAGGAATTATAGATCTTCAGATGAAAAGTTAAATGTTGAGAGGGTTAATGAAAAATAAACTAAAAAACTTTGAGTCTAAAACTCTCTAGAATTCCAAGAGATAAAACAGGTGACTTACAAAAAATAAAAAACAGACTGAAACCTAACAATTTTTCTTTGATACTAGATGGTACAAGATAATGCAGCGATATCTTCAAAGACTTAAAGGAAGGTGTTTCTGAAAGGTTGTATACCCAGCCGAACTAATTAGAATGCATGAAGACAAAATAATCTTCTTCAGACATGGGAATATTGAGAATTCTTACCACTCACAATTGTTTCTCAAAGAATTAACAAAGAAGTATTGCAGGAAAAGGAAACATCCACAAATTTGGAAGAGGTGGAGTATACTGCGTAAGTAATGATTAAAAGTTGGTTTTATTTGTAATGTTAAAGAAATGTGCATATTTTATATGTTATATAAACAGTTCCAGAGATAAAAAAAATGATAAAAACTCTTCAACTCATTTATATTAGGGTGGCATAATCCAGACACCATTATGAGATGTGAGCACAAGAATGTGAGACATCAAACTAATTCCATTTCTGAAAATAGATACAAAAAATAATACTTTAAGAAACTTAGTATAGCAGTTTATTGTAATATAATGATGTATTATTATAATTAAAACAAAATAATAAAATAAGCAAAGAAGGTTTGTTTTAGGAACAGAGATTGTGCTCTAAATGAAAATCTATTAATGTAGTTCACTTCTCTCTCTTTCTCTCTCCCCCTATCTGTCCATCTATATTAATTCCAAATGGACTAAAGATAAAAACACAGAAATACAAAATTATAAAAATGCTAAAAAAATGAGGTAAACTTTTATAATCTTGGGGGTAGAGAAGGCCTTCCTAATCTATCAAGGTGGCCTGAGAGATTCAACTCCATATAAATTAAAACTTTCTGTACAGTGACAAATACCATTAATAAAGTAAAATAAAGATATTTGTCACATATGTAATAAAGCACTATTACATGTAGTATATTAAGAACTTTCTGTAAGTTGATACACAAAAGACAAAATACCCAATTAAAAAATAGGTTAAGGATTTAAGCAAGTAATTCATCAAACAGAGATCCATATGACCGATACACTCATGAACAGTGCCCGATATTGGTTAGCATGGAGGGGTGGGCACTGTGCTGTGTCTCCAGGGCCCCCTGCGGCCATGAAGGCCTCACTCCCCCAGCCGCTGGGAGGGCTGCTCCGAGACAGCCCTCAGCTGTCAGCCCTTTTTGGGGATTGCCTGTGCCAAAGGAAACTGCTTTGCCCGAAGTCATGCCTCTTCCTAGGGTCAGCTCACACTCATAACTGATCAACATGGAGCAAAAACGCTGGCTTCTTTCCCCCAATTTGGGACCCTTTTGAAGGTCTGTCCAGCCTCAGAACTCCTTATAGGGTTGGCTGAGGCCTTTGTTGAGACTGCATCACAGCTCAGCTTCTCCCCCTGCTCAACCCTGCTTCCTTCTCCTTCCTTTCACAGGTGTTGATACCAAGGGCTCTCCCTAAACAAAATGCACTGCAGATGCCAATGTGTCTCAGAGTCTGCTTCGTGGGGAGCCCAACCTGCAACTGTTAGAATGAAAGGAAATGAAAACTGTAGTGAAAAAACTTTTTTAATTTTTTTTAATGCATCAGGTTAGCACAATGTAAAAAGACTGAAAACATACCATGAGAGTGTGAAGAAGTAAGCTCCCTTTATTACTGTTGGTAAAGGTGTAAACTGGTAGAACCTTTTTGACATTCAATTTAGAAGTATCTTTAAACATTAAAAATAAGCATATCCTTTGACTCAGCAATCCCACTTCAGGAAATTATCCCATAGGAGTAAGGATGTTCATTACAGCTTGTTTGTAATAGACAAAATAGGTCAGTAGATGGTATAGTCATACCATATAATACAAAGTAGTTACTACATGAAATTGTCAAGATATACATTTAAAAAGCGAGGTGGAGAACCACATTTATGAAATGACCCATTTATATAAAAAGAAAATCCTATCCATTTATATATGTAACTGTATAACAAAAGACTGAGGAAGATTCCCAACAGATTTTTCAAGTGATTACCTAAGGCAAGGAGAGGGGGGTAGAGAAGGCTGAAGGCAGGCTTTCACATTTAATCTCTGTGATTCTGTCTAGAGAGCCTACATTGTTGTATTACTTGTGTAATTAAAAAAAGCAATTAAAAGAAAAAAAAGGATTTAGGCATTTTGGCTCTTCTTTGTTATCTTTCATGGGTTTCTCCTCCTGTGTGACCCTGAAGTATGGTCTGCACGAGTCCTGTGACCTACATGAGCTCCCCAATCAGACCCCCCATGAGAACCTGGAAGATCTGAGAGTCCAGTTATTCGAAATGCTGCATCTTTATATTAATTAAGGAGCCTCAAAATTCCTAGGGAGGAATCTTAAAGGAGATGTAAAGGCTGAAAGTTGAAAGCTGACGGCTCCAACACTAAAGGGTTGAAGGTTTGAGTTTCCCAGAGAGGAAGCAGGGACTGTTAGCAGGTAGCACCTGAAGCACGTCCACTTGCTGCAGTGCCTGGTCTGAGTGGTCTGGGGTGAGTCCTACCTGACTGACGATCCCGCTGAGCTCCCCCTCCAACATCTTCACTTGGCACTCCAGCAGCTCAATGTTGCTTAGGGAAGTCTGGTATTTATCCCTGTAGAGGTTTAAGCTCCTTTCTAGGGAGACGATCTTGTCCCCGGCCAAAGCAAGTTGCTCCTGTGCCAAATGGAGCTTCTCTCCTGTGTTCTCATTATGATTTCCCATTTCCTCCTCATAGAGAATCACCTGTTGGTGTAGGAATAAAACCACACTGAACTCATGGAAGGATCTCATGAGGAAAGGGTATGGCTATCAGACCCCACGCAGGGAGTCTTATGTCTTAACTAGAAACCCAGATGTCCAGAATAGGCCCAGCACAGATTTAAAAGCATGATATATAATACCAGAATGTTAACAATTAGAGAAAAAGAAAAAGATGGTCCTACTTGGATGGTAAGCTTCTTATAGGCAGGGGCCATTATCTATTTCCCATTCTGCGTGGCATGTAGCAAAAACTCAATAAAGACTCGTCAGCTGATTAATAGGAATGCATTTCTATAGCTTCATTTTTTAAGGGCTTGAAATGTCAGTATTATTTCCTTCCTAGGTATTCTCTAGCAATCAGCTTAGAAAATGTGGAGCCCCTCATGCACACGGCAAAGTTCCAGAGAGATAGCAGGGGAACAACCCCAAATCTGTCTGGGATTTTCACAATTCTTATTTAGATTCCTTTTCTTCCTAATCAATTAATTAGTCAACCAAATGACAGGTATTTATGGAGTGCTTATAAGCAATGTCTTGGGTGCTGAGGGGATATACACCTGTAAGACAGAGCCTCCTCCCTCAAAAAGTTTACAAACTCTTACAATTTGGGGAACATATGATTTATAACTAGCAAACAACTGTCTAGAATTGGGTGTGCTTAGTTGTATGGCTAGAGTTACATGGATTGAAGAAGATAAGAGTGGCAGGGTCATCAAGGAATGTTTTATTTTGGTTCAAATAGTTCAGTGCAGAATCTGGATAGAATGCATTCTGTAAATCTAAGCTAATTACACGTGCTGCCTGCCATTTGAAGTTCCTCTTAGGAAAAGGTCACTTAGTTTGAGGTGTTCATTAGATAAGTGGAAGAGTAAAGGAATATTTTTATGTTCAAGTGTCTATAACAGAAGCTGTCAGTGACTTGCTCACATCTCTTGGCACTCACCATTCCTTTGCACGCTAAATGCATTCCAACCACAAGCATCTTCAACTCACTGCCTGAAGGATGGTCTGGCCTCAGGAGCCCACTCAAGCAGAGGAGCAAGACAAGGCAGGTTACAAGTACTGAGGAGTTAATACCCTCAGGTGCACACTTCAACCACTGACTGGGTGGGTTGGCATAGGATCACCACACTCTACATTTCTCTCCCAAAGTTTTCCAGAGAGAATGAACCCCAGGTGCCCATGGCAGCAGTCTTGTGATTTTCTTTATGGGCTTCCTGCCTTTCTTTGACTTACTTCCCCACTTTCTCTCTGGGATCACCTGCTGAATTAACCACTTTCAACAACTCTGTTGTTGGGATACACAAGCTTCCACAAAGTTTAATGCTACTGTCTAACAAAGTATCGAGGAAACTTGGCAGAATGTTAGAGTAATTTTTCCCAGTGCTTTCCTTGTTTGAGATCTTTGTCAGTGACTGCTACTTGCCAGATCCCACACCAACTCTCCCCCTCCTCCTTCACAGTTGAACCTTGACTATACTTGGGACAGCAGTGCACCTCACTAAAATACATTTCTTTGGCTTCCTAGAAACTAGCTGTAGCCATATGACTAACTCTGGCCCATGATGCATAAATGAAAGCATTGTGTGGGGCTTCTGGAAGGTGTCCTTAAAATAGAAGAGTGTGTCTTTTTCTCTCCTCCTCCTCTCCTGATCCCATCCTGATTATTTGCCCCCATCACAGGATGTGATGGTTGGAGCAGCAGCAGCCATCTTAGGAGACCTACAAAATGGAAGTCTGGATCTGATGATGGTGGACCCAAAGGATAGGAGCCTAGGATTGCAGGTCCCATAACAGTCCTAGACCATCCATCACCAGCCTTCTTTTATATGTCATAGAAATAAACTATCCTAAGTCACTATTACTTTGGGGTTTTCTGTTACATGTGGCCAAATATAATCCCCATTAATTCAAGGTTCCTTTATTCAGGCTGGACTCTTGTTTAAGAACCAGCCAGATTAACACAGCCCTGCTGTGGTTTTATTAAACTATGGTTCATGCACATAGGCTTTGTCCTTAGTTATACTTTGCAGGATAACCTTTCTCTGTTCCTTTCCCTTCTAATCCTTTTCAGCAAATTCTCATGATATTCCCTTTAAAAAATTCTACATTCTATAAGTCTCCTCATAAAGCCCCTGGAATTAGCACCATCCTAGAGAGTCCCTGGAGTTTTATCTCTAAAGGCAAAGGAAGAAAATACCAGGGGAGGCTGCCTGTCTCATTACTTAGAACCCATAGTTTTACTGCTGCTAGGGCTACCACTGCTTAACTGGTTTATATTCTATTGTTTTGGTCATTGGAATCGACTCGGGATTCCACAAGGATGCTCTTTCTGGTTTAAAAAATACTGTCCTGGCACACGAATAGAAAATGAATGTCCAGAATATACTTAAGTCTATATGATCTAAAACTCCAGTCTGAAAAAATGACCAATACGGTACTCTCAGTGATTGACTCAGACTCAATGTCTGGTTATGTTATCAACTATCCAAGTGCTAAAAATTTATATATTATCAAAATCTGATTTTTCTAAAAATGGTTCATTTAATGGACTTTATGTCTTTTTTTTTTTTTATAACCCTCAGAGACCTAGAGTCTTTTGCATTTAAATTGCAATGGTAATAGGATGGAAATGATGGACCTATATGCACGCCACACATACACACACCACGTGCCCCACATATATCATTACTGGAGCTCTCACCCAATTATGTCATTCTGTTTAGTTCCTTCTGTTCAGCTTCAAAAAGACTGAGAATTAAAGAGGGAACATTGATAACACCTGCTCAGGATATTGGGAAGTTCTCCTCTGTAAGCCCACCGTCTGTTTTCTAGTAGGTATGGCCTGATTTCTGCAGCTACATGGGCAAGGAGACATTTCCACAGTTTTTCTATGTATACCTCATCTTCTTTCAGTTTGCAGTGATGGTGGAGAAGAACCAGGTCCGAAGTCTGCTTCTCTAGGACGGACTGATACTGTAGGAGGGAACAGTAGGAAGTCTGCAGCTCTTCTGTGCGAAACTCCAGCTCTTGCTGGAGAGCCAGCAATTTTTTCTTGAGTTGTTGGAGTTGCCTCAGATGGCACTGTTTACTGGGCTCAAGCTCTATCTGTGGCTCCTCGAATGCTAATGCTTGCTTCTTATTCTGCAACTAAGATCGAATATATGGAAAAAAACTTCAGGTTGTCACTCAGTATGCATTCATTCTTTGATTTTTCTCACTTGTTCAACCATTCACAACCATCTACATTCATCCTTTCATCACAGCACACTTACTAAACATTTCACTGTATTCACAATGAAAAATGATTTTGTATTTCCATCCTGTAAGGAGGATTTGAAAGAAGAAAAACACCTAGGTCTTTCCTACTATTTGGACCTACCATTTGTATTATTTGGGCCATAAGAAAAAAACATAAAGCCTAAGAATCTAGAAAGTAGTATACAGATACACATGTTAATATGGTTGTTTTTTTGTTTTTGGTTGTTTTTTTGTCTTCACATTTAAAGATAACTGACCTAGAATGCAATGAACTTCTGGTCAGTGTTCTTAAACTAAACTCAATTATTAAAAATGCTCAGATAAAAAGGTAAACTCATGGGTAGGCTCTTGGGGAAACAGCTTTCTGGAATTCTGGGAAATGGGAGGCAGAGCTATCATTCAGGGACATCTGGGCACAGATTCTGTCGTCTCCTCCTGAAGGAAGATGTAACCCTGTAGATGCCAAGTGTGTGTGTGTGTGTGTGTGTGTGTGTGTGTGTGTGTTTGAGAGAGAGAGAGAGAGATTTCTTCCTGCTAATCCACCATCAACTTGAAAAGCTTCTAAACCCATTTTAAATTTTTACTTATTCATTCAATAACCATACATTGAACACCTGTTTTGTATCAGGTATATGCTGGTAGGATGTACACCTGAGGTGTTTATTTCACACAGCTGAGGTCTTTACACTGAAGTGTCTGTATTTTCTTGCCCCACATCGTTGATGACATATGAAAGAGAGGTGGATGAAGAGGGTGGCCCATGGGTATTCCTTAACTCCCAACTCTGCTTATTATCCTCCTATTCATTCTTTAAAACTGTCCAATTCCTCCTTTCCCTCCTGTTTTCCCTGCAAAGCTGTCTTTGCACCAATACCATACACTTTACTGGCATGTCTTTAATATGGCAATTGACATTCTACCTACATTTGACACTACACATTGCAGTGACCTCTGTGTATCTTATCTTCTAATAAGATTATAAACTCCTGGAGGGCAGGGGCCATGTCTGCTTCTATAGGACCTAGAGATTTATACACAGTTAGGTATTAGAGGAAAGTAGGAAATAAAATAGAGAACTGACAATATCATTGGCTCCCAAAAATGTTAGCTTGTGGTCTTGGGCTCATTAGCAGAGTACTTTCAAACTTTTGAAAAATTAACCTTTTTTTTTTTTTTTTTACAGTTTGAGGTATACTTTATATATCATAAAATTCAACCATTGTAAGTGTACAGTTCAATGATTTGTAGAAAATTTATAGAATTGCACAATCATTATTATAATCTAGTTTCAGAACATTTCCATCACCTCAGAAAATTCCCTCATGCCCATTTGTCACTCTTGTCCCTACCCTAGCTCCAGGCAACCACTAATCTGCTTTCTGCCTCTATGGATTTGCCCTTTCCAGACATTTCATATCAATGGAATTGTATGTCATCTTTTGTGTCTGGCTTTTTTCACTTAGCATAATGTTTTTGAGGTTCATCCAGGCTATGGAAAGAATCAGTCTATTTTGTTCTTTTTTTTTCTATTGTTGAATAGTTTGAATGTACCATATTTTGTTTATCTGTTCACCAGTTGATGGATATTTGGACTGCTTCAGCTTTTGGCTATCATGAATAATGCTGCTATGAGCATTAACATAGTAGTCATGTACGGATGTATTTTCCTTTAATTTGTTTAGCAAACATCATGGGGTACCTGCTATGTGTCAAGCACTGTACTATGTAGTGGGGATATAGAAGTATATAAAACAGACAGAATCCCTGTCTTCATGCAGTTTGCATCTTGGGGAGCAGGGAGTCAGCAAATAAATAAGTTATGTAGTGTATTAAAAGGAAAAAGTGCTATGGAGGAGAGTAAAGCAGGGATGAGGATGCTTGCATGGAGAGAACTGTAAGTATTTTAATGGAGGATCAAACTGAGAAGGTGATAGTTGAGCTAAGATTTGAAGAAGGCAGGGAAGGAGCCTGGTGGGAATCTACAGCAGGAACATTCCAAGGAGAGATAACAGCAAGAGTTAGGACCTGGAGGTGAGAGGTGCCTGGTGGTGTCTGAGGAGCCATTTGTTCTGGCTGGAGCAGAGTAGGGAAGAGTAGTACCAGGTGAGGTGAGAAACAAAGAGAGGTGAGGTCCTTTAGGGCCATGGAGTCCATTCTAAAGACTTTGACTTTTTCTTTCAGTGAGATAAAAGGCAATTGGAGGGTAGTAAACAGACAAGTGAAATGATATCCTTTAAAGCTTACAAAGGACACACTGGCCAGTCTACTGAAAATCAACTGTATTGAGGCAAAGACTGAAGCAGAGAGACAAACAAAGAGGCTGCTACAAGAATCAAGGCAAGAAGGGATGGTGGCATGGACCAAGGTGGAAGTTGGGAGAAATGGTTGAATTGTAAATATATTTTGAAAGTAGATCCCATGGGATTGGCTGCGGTGCTAGGTGGTGGGAGATGATGATGATCCAAGGCTACGACTCCAAGGTTTTGGTCTGAGTAACTGGAGAGACTGAGGTTTAATGAGATTAATTCTGTGTGAACTGGGACTGAAAAAAGAGAAAATCTTCTCTAGTGAGAGTGAGTGGTGTGGCTCAGATAAGAGAAGGGAAGATCAGCCCAGCTCAGAACCAGAAAGACAATAGCTAATTGTGTCAGTGCATTCCGAATTAGAAGACTGAAAATGGACCACTATGATCACCGGCAAAAGAAATCCACAAAGACAAGCCAAACTCTTGGCCTGATCATCTGGTGTATGTGGCTGGAGGGAAGTTAATGATGACTTCTTTCTTAAGACAAACAAAGCTGAGTTTTATATATACTCTGTGCAGCTGTAATTGCTAATGTTTTTAGTTAAGTACTCTCATTCTTTTCAAAATAAGATTGTTGCTATTCTTGGGGTGCTTTTGCTCAGATCCTTATCTCATGGTTCGTGGGTTCGGCCCACATTGGGCTCTGTGCTGACAGCTCAGAGCCTGGAGCCTGCTTTGGATTCTGTGTCTCCCTTTCTCTCTGTCCCTCCCCCTGCCTCTCTCTCTCAAAAATAAGTAAATATTTAAAAAATTAAAGAAAAAAAGAATGTTGCTATTCTCACAACTCATCGATGAATGAGGTTCAAAGAGAAGGGATTTGGGAGTGGTGTGTGTGCATGCATGCATGCCGACATACATGTATGGGGGATGTTCTCAACAGCTCAAGTCTCTGTCTATTAGGCAGGTAAGCTGGAGGGTTGGAAGCTACTTGGAAAAAGACACGGTCAAGAATAAATACTCAATGTGGCTAGAGCCAAAGCAAAGGGGTGAACATCCTGGGATAGGGTTAATTCAGAGGGCTTAGTTTAGTGAAACAGATACCCAGCAAAATTCTTATTAAAATTTTCCCAAATTCTGTTTTTCTTGGCTTTGTTGAAGTGATTTGATTTCTGAAAATTAAAAAACTGGATACCTGGTCCCTTCGGTACGTGTGTGTTAACTGTTGATTTGGCCCTGCCTCTCCGCCGATGGATATATATGACCCAGCTGAAAACTAACTGTGGTCTCTTCACTGTTCAGTCTTAGTTTTGCCTTATTTCCATGTCCCTGTTTCCTCTTTACCACACAAAAGAATGAAAGAAGCACTCTTTGTTCTTTGTTGTGTTTTTTTTTAAGTCAAACTCGTTCTTTAGGTCTTCCCCTCCTAGAATGTGGTACATCATCTATTCTTAGGTGTGTTCATAATTGTTCTTTGGCTTGAAGCCTCCTGTGGGTAAAGAAGGTCATTTCCTATGTGTATAAAGCTCAGCAACCTGTCAGTGATACTGGTGAACTGTTACTTCCCATTTCTCTTCCTCAGAGGTCATGCTGAATCTTTTGGGTTTAATTTTGGTTTGAGGTAATATGATAGGCGAACCAGATGATGAGAGTTCATTCAAATCTTCCAGTGCAGGGCAAACATTATACCTGACCCAATTTGTCTGGTTATAAAGATCCAAGAACTGCTCCTATCTGCAGAGAAACTAGAGTTTCCTTGGATGAGAATTTTAAACATTTGTACACTATAGATACCTATGTGTTTAGAAGAATCAATTTTCAAAGTCTTGGAGAAATGCCTGGCCTTTTTGAGACCTATTAAATTTCTACTTATTTATCCGTAAGTATTCAAAAGATTATTTTGTCTTAATTCTAAATGGATAGAAAATGACATGCTATGGATTAAGTCTGCATTTCACTTATAGATGTGCTAAAGAGCAGTATGAGAAAGGCATCAATGCATTTCCTACTGCCTCTTGGTCTTTTTTTAAAGTTTTCTTTCTAGTGAAGACATAGATATTTTATTATATTCTGCTTTGACCTTTAAACTGCAATTTGGAGAAAATGAGCAAGTTGGAAGTAATCTTCTGTAAGTAAGATTGGTTCTCGAAGTTACCAGAGTCGAACATGAGTCCAGAGGCTGCCAGGTACACACCATGTTTCTCAGATTTCTATCCAGGCCTTAGCTGTCTTAAAAGATGGACAGCGCTGGTCACCTGTAGGAACCTGTTGCCATATTTAGTCAATTTTTCAGCCCTACTTATGGTCAAAGAGATTATAGCTATTGCTCTTTCCTTGCCTATGTGGCTACTTGATCACAGAAGGAAATTAATTGGCCTGGCATGATTTGCCTTTTGAGAAGTCACTTTGGTTTCTACCCAATACTTTGTGCTTTTCAAGTTGATGCTAATTGATTGATGTTAAGTTCTATATTTTCCCTGATATTGAAGTTAAGCTGACAGGTCTATAATTACCAGGATTGTCCTTTTTCCCTTTTTAAAAAGATGAGCACTTCATTTACCCTTTTTCAGTCTACAGGGACTTTCTTTATCCTCTTGAGTTCTCAAAAATAATCGCTAGCAGCTATGTAATAACACCTGCCAATTCCTTAAGTACTCTTCAAAGTATGTCATCAGGTCCTGCTGATTTGCCTAAAGCCGGCTTTTCAAAATACTTTTTAACCATTTTATTCCCTATTCTAGTTTGCACGCTCTTCTGTCTCAGGTTGGGATCTCTCTGATAACTGGATCCCTGCTGCTTTTCCCCCTTCCTTTAAGAACTGAAAGTCTCATCTTTCTCCAGTCATTGACATGAACTTCTTTATTTTTGAGGTGTTAAGTGAGGTATTTTGCCTGTAACTCTGGTTTAGCCTTTTATCACTAGATAAGTTTATCTGTTACTTGTTATATCTTCAACAAATTACATTTCTTGTCCTTTCTTGTATTGGAAGAGTGTAAAACTGTGTATTTAAGTGACATGCATTTCTTTTGGGTACATCTTCATGGTTCAGACATTTTTCTCATCAGTGATCTCTGCTTACCAGAGATTCCCTTTAAAGAAAAAAAACCCTCTTTATTTTGGAATAGCTTTAGATTTACAGAAAAATTGCAAATGTAGTATATAGAGTTCCCATATGCTCTTTACCCATCTTCTCCTAAAGCTAACATTTCACCTAACTATAGTACAGTTGTCCAGCTAGAAAATTAACATTGGTAGATTACTATTAAATTACATACTTTATTCGGATTTTATCCATTTCCCACTAATTTTTTTCCTCTTCCAGGATCCAATCCCAGATTCCACAAGGCATTTAGCAGTGCCATGTAAAAAATTTGTTTTCTTTTCCAGGGACTCAAAGTCATATTTCTGTGCCATAATTTCCATCAAGGATGTATTAGCCCATATTCAACTAGTTACTTTTATTTTCTGAAATCAAATTTCTTGCCTAGTTTTATGCTAAGAATAGTGTCCTTCGTCCACTTCAGAGATGAGTTTGATAATCTCATAATATCAGGGTGTTCTCCCCGGGGTCATACCACTGGAGCCAAAGGGGCCTGGGAAATTGCTCAGAAAGACCTTTCTTTTTCTAATTTGATCATTCTTTTATTATGATATCTTTGTTGTTCTTTTCTCCTTTCATATTAATTGAAAGGTTCCTGGGCAGGTTCAGGACTACAGTGAGGCAAGTGGGATGCAAATCTAAAAAAAAATTTTTCTTAAATTTTTAATGTTTTTTATTTATTTCTGAGAGAGAGACAGTGTGAGCAGGGGAGGGTCAGAGAGAGCAAGACACAGAATCTGAAACAGGCTACAGGCTCCGAGCTAGCTGTCAGCACAGAGCCTGACTTGGGGCCCAAACCCACGAACCTTGAGATCATGACCTGAGCCGAAGTTGGAAGCTTAACTGACTGAGCCACCAAGGCCCCCATGGGGTGCAAAGTTTAAGAAGCATTCAGTCTTCAGCTTGGCACCTGAAGGTGAGTGCCCTGTAAAATTTGTTCCCTAGGTACCTCATTTGCTTTACCTATCTCTGCTCCTGGGTTTTGGAGCATAACATATTCTTGATTTACTAGGTTACCCACCCCCTGCCTACCATCCCTGTAGTTACATGTTAACATATGATATAGTATTTTAATTTTCTCTCCTAACTAGTTTTGAACTATGACCTCTGGCTTATTTCTCCAGAACCTTGTTAGATATTAGTCAAAATTTTCAGAAAGTCTTGGGTTTCCCCTTTGTTCCCATATTACACTTCCTTGTAGAAGGCAGATCTTGCAGGGATTTTCTGAGTGGATGAGTATAAGTCTACATCTAATTGTGTGTTTGTACGCACAGTCTCCAATTTAAATTCTGCACTAAGTGCTAGGAAAAAAAGAGTCTGTTTTAAAGCTTATTTCAAGCTGTTAGACCTTCTTCTGGGCAATTAGAATAATAAAATGCGATTTAATACCTTTCTCCTTCCGAGTTGCTAGGTACATTTATAAGCCACATGGCTATCCCTGACTAGAGGAATAAATAAACTTGTGACAGCTATGGTGAAAATATCCAAAAATGTTAATATTTAGAAAGAAGTAAATTATAATAGTATTCTTCCCGAGATCTATTTATGAAAACCAATGGATTTTTCTATGTTTGTGACCTCTTAGAGAAAGGACAGTAACACTCAGTAAGATAAGGTGGAAATGCTTTGTTGGTAGCATTTTTAGGGCTTTGTAGAGGAAAAATCTGTGGTTTCTACAGGAAGGTAGTAAGTCCGAGAAGAAGTCTGTTAGGCACAATTAAGAGAGACCAAACCACAAAAGGTGGAGAAGACAGTGGAGTCTTACACAGTAGCTAAGGCCAACTTGGGAGTCTAGCAGCAGGTCAATGCAACCAGTCCCTGCTTCACGTTTGCTGAGCACTCAAGTCCCTAAAAGGTATGAAGACTGCAAGTAAGGCATTCTTGTAAACCCCAAGTTTTCAAAGAGCTATGGGAAAGTATCTCCTAGCCAGCTTCTCAGCTTCTGGGGATAAATTTAGAGACTAGTTTATAGAGCCTAGAACTAGAGTTTCCAAAAAAGAGAAAACTTCAGGCTTAAATGTTGCCTCAGATGACGAACTGCCTACAGGTAAGTATTAGTTCAAAAAAATCATCATGCCAGGAGAAGATGATCATGCCATTGTTCATACATGTGCAGGACAAGTGTTACTGAGTGTCATGGCTTACACACCTCCAGAAGTAGCTCTGTGGCAAGGGACTGAGTGTTCAGTAGTAGTGGAAAGTGATCTTGGTAAACTCAGGTAGGCGGTTGGAGAAATGAGACAAGGAAGGAAGTGTTATCAAGCTAGTTACACGGTGGGCAGCTGGCACAGGATCCCACTAAGGAACTCCAGGACAGAGCAAAGAGCATGCCTGGGGTGCTCTATGACTGAGGAGCAAGAGACAGAGGTTATTTGACCATTTCCCCATCAGTCATTGGTTGAGGGCTGCTTTTGGGGGCATTAGCCATTCCACAATTCCACATTTGAGCTTCTCTGGTGATTGGGTTCTTGCAACCAGAAGAAAGCTTGTAGGCAGAGAGCTGCACATGTGGCAATAAAGATCACCTGCTACACTGATGAACAGTGACACCTCTGAGCAAGTGGGACAGTTGTTATTTTCACGGTTGACTTAGAAGTTTGTCTAAAATCCATTAGTAGATGCTACTCTCCTTATATAACCAGGGTTTGGTCTTTTCAGGTCTTTTCTGGCCTCAGATGCTGTAAATCCAGGTGTAAAAGGCCAGATAAGGAAAAGACAGGGCCTCAAATGTAGATGACCTTGGAGATAGATAAATGAAAAAATTCTGATGGCAGGGATGGGGTGTTGATGCACTTGCATGAGAGAGAGAGAGAGAGAGAGAGGGAGAGAGAGAGATAGAGAGAGAGAACATGTATTTAATTCTTTCTCATTGCCTGCTCAATAAATGCTCTTGAATGACTAGGGGCTGAATTTTCTATTACTGTTCCTGCCTAGGGAAGCAGAGGTGGAAGTCGAGGGAGAAGAGGTGGGTAGCAGATGCTGAGTCCCTTACGTGGTTGTCGCTCATCATCGCCTCCTCCACGCAGAGCTGGTTCTCCTGCAAGGTCTTCCCCTGTCTCTTGCAGACATCATGCAGGTTTTTGATGTCAACTTGCAGGCTCAAGAGCTTGCTGTTTAGGCTGCTCACTTCTCGGTCTCTCTCCCCCACCTTGGCAGTCAGAAAAAACAAAAGCATTAATTATAAACTATCAAGAAAATGCTTACTTTTGTTCACTTAACTGGTTGACAGAGACTTTAAATTTGCTGGAAATTTGTCCATCAACTCTTAGCTGTTATTACTCATCCAGTGTAACATTTACACAGTATCCATTTGCGAGGTGTCTGAGTGCTCTGCATTATTCAGACAATTACTTATTTACATTAATTAATCTTCACCAACTGCCGTGGGTACATCACAGACACTTTCCCTGTTTTTCAAGAGGAAGTCAGTGCCTAGAATAATTCCAGGCACCTAGCAGACTGTCTATAAATATTAATGGTTCTGCCACTGATGAACATAGTAAGATGTCAAATGAATTTGTCCGGACTACAGTGAATCAGTGATGGAGCTGATGTGGATTCTGAAGTATTTTAACTTTCCCTTCTATCCACTAATCCTAAAGACATCCCTCACCTGTAAACCTGGTGCTTTTCTGTGGAGACATACACCAATGAGAATAAAAGTAAAATCCCTGGGCTGATTGCATAAAATAATCTGTCTTTGATTACGAGTGAAAAAGATTAGCTAATTACAGCTAGGTCAGAATGGAGATTAATGATCGAGATCAAAATAAAAAGTGCAGAGCCTACTAACTTGGGTGGAGTTGGGGGTGTAGAGCTGTGGTAGGAAAGTGTGTGCCCCATTACACTAGGATGCCAGCGCCTACTCCCACTGTTGTGGGTGGCAACAGTATAGAAAGAAATTAGGAAGAAACCCTTTCCTATCATTGTGCAGACTTTTCATAACACTGAAGAGGACAGGTACTACCATCTCTGAGTTTTATTTGTTTATTTGTTATTTTTAATTTATTTTTTAAAAGTATAATTTATTGTCAAATTGGCTTATATACAATACCCAGTGCTCATCCCAAAAAGTGCTCTTCTCAATGCTCATCACCCATATTTCCCTCTCCTCCACCCCCCCATCAACCCTCAGTTTGTTCTCTTATTTAAGAGTCTCGTATGGTTTGCCTCCCTTCCTCTCTGTTTGTAACTATTTTTTCCCCTTCCCTTCCCCCATGGTCTTCCGTTAAGTTTCTCAAGATCCACATATGAGTGAAAACATATGATATGTGTCTTTCTCTGACTGACTTATTTCACTTAGCACAATACCCTCCAGTTCCATCCACATTGCTGCAAATGGCATGATTTTATTATTTTTCATTGCCAAGTAGTATTCCATTGTATACATAAACCACATCTTCTTGATCCATTCATCAGTCGATAGACATTTAGGCTCTTTCTATAATTTGGCTATTGTTGAAAGCACTGCTATAAATATTGGGGTACATGTGCCCCTGTGCATCAGCACTCCTGTATCTGTTGGGTAAATTCCTAGGAGTGGTATTGCTGGGTCATAGGGTAGTTCAATTTTTAATTTTTTGAGGAACCTCCACACTGTTTTCCAGAGTGGTTGCGCCAGTTTGTTTCCCACCAACAGTGCAAGCGAGTTCCCATTTCTTCATATTCTCACCAGCACCTATAGTTTCCTGAGTTGTTCATTTTAGCCACTCTGACCAGTGTGAGGTGGTATATCAGTGTGGCTTTGATTTGTATTTCCCTGATGATGAGTGACGTTGAACACCTTTTCATGTGTCTGTTGGGAATCTAGATGTCTTTGGAAAAGTGTCTGTTCACGTCTTCTGCCCCCATCTCTGAGTTTTAGATTTTCAAACTGAGCCCGGTACTTTTAGGGTACATGATTATCCAGAGCAGGCTCTTAGGCAAGGGTTCCCAGCATCTATTAAAGAAACACTCCCAAGAGAAATCAATCAGGAAATAAAGGAAGCAAGACAGGAAAAGAGGAAGAAACCAAGGAAGAGCACGTTTCAGACCAAGTCCTCAAGGCAGTTGCTTTCACCTGATCCTACAGGGAACTCTGGAGTGTAAGTAACACCTCAGGAGTTTGTCCTGATTAGTTGCAAAAGCTGGGCTGTCAGACTCATTATCAGTCAGTCAATGGCTAAGGGCTTCCCCATGAGATATAATCTCCCAAGGACTTCCAGCTCTCTGCTCTTATGAGCAAAGTGACCCCAATAGCCCAAGGGCAATTCTTCTAAGAGAGTTTCAGGTACAAAAGCACGCAGAAGCCATGGGTGCACAGAAATGGTAAAGTGATCCAAATGACAGTGCCCAAGGTCCCACAGCTGGTTAGCAGCAGAATGAGGAGAGGTCTGCTCTCCTGACCCTGTAGCCAGTGATCTGCCACCATATCCCACTGATTGCTCTGGCTTCTTAAATATATGAGCTACATAACACTCATCCCCAGGGGAGCTGGAGACCTGATATGGACATCATAAATCAAGCCTTACTGGACAGGTCAGTTTAAGAGACCTCTGCACAAGGCTGAGGGGGGCCAGAGGATAACCACGAGAATCGGACACTGCAATGTCAGAGTATTCGGAATTCAGAAGGTTTCCCAGAAGTGCTGCTGTCTCAGCTGATTTATTTCTTCATTTCCATTTAGTACCTGGATTTTTTTTTTTTTTTTACCACTTTACAGTCTAATTAGGTTAACGGCATGGCTCTGTCATTAAAAGGATTTCATTATCTCAAAACTCTCTCTCTTCCTCTCTTGCTCCTGTCCCTTGTTCCTCACTTTCAGAAAAATAACACTGGATGTCAACTGCCCCAAGCATGTAATTACCATTACAACAATTTACCAGGGACTCTCTTAAGAGAATGTGTGTAGAGCAGTTTAAAAAAAAAATGGTGTATGGACACTGTACTCTAACTAGAAAACAAAATCCTTGACCCGACGGAGGAGAAGTTTGATTCCAGTGCTTTAAATTCCTTTTCTCATTGCTGCCACACTGGGAATAGAGAATCGAGGCTCTCTGGGGATTGAGACCCTAGGGGGTCTCCTCCCCTCTTGCCACAGGACTCTTTCTTTGGCATCTATGAGCAGGTTAGGTGACAATACAATGCCTGCTTTATAAAAGTGTCACATGCCCCATACTCTTGCTTTAATGCTGAATATATGCATCTTAAGATGAGGACCATGTCACCGGATTGTTCCATATGGAGCCTGGCACACTGTGGACTCATTAACAAAGTAGCAATGATATACAACTTGAGCCTCTTCAACTTAAAAGCTAAATGCCCTCTCTTTGTCAGGCCAATAAAAAACCCCATCTCCCTCTAGTTTTAGATGTCTTCTGAGCAGAAGGCCTGCTTGCCCCCATTCTAATGCACCAACAGGACTTCAGAATTGGATCTTTAATGTAGATGATGTCATCTAATTTGGACATTAGCATTGACTCAGAGTCTCTGAGGCAATTTCTTCATTCAGAAAACAAGAGGTTTGGAATAAATAATTCTTTCTTAGAGGATTCCGCAAACAAACTGAATAACAGATGTGTTTTGTGGGATGTTGAATGAAATTTGCTTTTGAGATAAAAACTAAGGGTGTCTGTGTGGCTCGGTTGGTTGAGTGTACAACTCTTAGTTTCAGCTCAGGTCATGATCCCAGGGTCATTGGTTGAGCTCTGAGTCTGGGTCCATACTGAGCGTGGAGCCTGCTTAATTCTCTCTCTCTCTCTCTCTCTCTCTCTCTCTCTCTCTCTCTCTCCCCCCCCCAAATTAAAAACAAACAAACAAACAAAGAAACTTCCAACCATTCACTCCGAAAGTCCAAATCATACAGGGGTTTTTATTCATCAGAACAAGCGTGGAAATGGAGAGCAACAAGTTGACTCCCATGAATAGTGAAAGACTTTTTTACCATAGGCACTTGTAAGAAGAGGATGTGCTCACCTTAGACCTCCAGAAAGGCAAGGGTTTCTGAGGTTCCAGTAAGCTTAATTTCTTGCTAATATCTTGCACAGAGGTCACTGTACACTATTTCTAATCCGATCTACTTTATGAAGACTAAATTTCAGGCAGATGCCTTTTGAGTATCCATACATGGCAGGAATTGACTTCATCTGACATTTCATCAATCAAAGCTCTGTAACCAGTACTGGGACATGAGAGAAACTGAGACTCATAATGCTGACCCGCAGGCACCATCTGATCCTACCCTAGATCTGGTCATTAACAATGGCTGAAATCACAAGCCTCTGCTGCTGGGTGGGTTTTCACTTATAAGCCACACATTCAGATACCCTGGTTTTACTTATATGAGGTTGGAACCTGGTCACCACCTGAAGGAGTATGACATCAGCAGCAGCTACCGACCACAGGCAAAATGGTGAGTGCTGATACTGCAGTTGCAATCATGATAGTTATTGGAAGACAGATTATTTACTGAAGCAAATCTTCTGTATTGATTAAATGGATCTTTTTCAAAGAGCATGTTTTCTTGAACATACATTTCAAAAGCTAGGAAGAAATTTTGCTCTAGACTTCAAAGTATTGACAAATGGTCTCATGCTTCTTCTTGGGGGAAGCTGATGTGAAACTGAGGCCTGTGATTCAGAAGTATCCTCAGAAGTCAAGAACATTACAAAGATTTAAGATGGCAGCATTCCATGAAAGACTTGGCACTTGAACAAGAAAGCTTGGGTGGTGGCTTCCAGAGTAATTCTGGAGTCACCCAACAACACTATAAAGGTCATTGTCTTTGAGAAATTATCTTTTTCATCTGAGAATAAAGACAAAGCTTTAACAAACAATGGAAAACCACTTTTAACCACTACTATCATTCAATATTTATCAATTTCTAGTGAGAATTATGCTTTAAAAACTATCATTGCTTCAGGAACTTTTACATTTTATTGTGCAATAGTAGAGTTGACAGTGATATACAGTAATTTCAAGCACTGTTATCAATGTTGCTAACTTGATTCCTGAGTTTGCTTTTCCCTCAATAGAAACATTCCAGGTTTTGATTACTTATAATAGGAAGTAATGGGCACTTATGCAAGGTTTTGCCTGTGGGCATAAATTTTGGAACCTATTTTGTTCATCTACTGAAGGAGTATATTTTATTGTGTTCTAAAGTCTTTAAAAATTGGCATACTACCTAAATATATGGTTTAGGATACACATGGCATATGGCAGAAGTCAGCCTCCTATGGAATATAGGCTGATTTTTATTGGCACTTGGGCAGGCGCTACATACTTTCCTCTATCATATTCTTGGAGAAATTATTTCACGAGGGAGTAAGCTCCACGAGAATACAGATCTTTCTCTATTTTGTTCATTGCTTTTTGCTCACACCCTAGAACTATGGTGGTCCAAAGATGCCAGCTGAATGAAGAAATGCCCTTCTAGAAAATCTATGCCAGATCCTTGTTCCCTGAAGACTATGCAACAAATTCTGTACAGCTTCCTCCAGTAATGCAGCAGGAAAAGAGCTGAAATACCTCTTTGAGAAAGTGTTCATCTCTCGTTAGAAGGTCTATTAAAAAGCCTAAGTCATGTGGGACAATCCTATGCTGACCTAAACATTCCCATTAAATGCTTTCTGGAACAAGTGAGGGAAGAGATAAACAGAGTTTGACCAAAATGTTAGACTAATTAGAACACTCCATTTCCATATCATTCCAGATAAAGAGACAATGTTGGCAATATAAATATCTATTAAACACTTCCTATGTCCTGAGCACTGGAGTTTTACATGCAGTATCTTACTTAATCCTCACAGGAAGCCTTTGGAAAGGGTGCTAAAATTATTCCTATGTTCTAAGTAAGGGAAAGGAAGCTCAGAGAGGGTAAGTAACATGCCCAATATTATAGTGCTATTAGATCACGACCCACTTTGCTCAAGTCTGGGCTCTTAGATGCTATGGTCTGCTGCCTACCTCTCTTTGTGATATTTTGGGATGCTTATTACTGGAATTTTGAATCATGAAACTTGAAGTAATTGTAACAAAGGTTCAACTCCATGTGTGTAGAAGAGTTAGGAGCCTTACCTCATCTTTCATTTCCTTGGCACCTCTCAATTCTCCTTTAAGCTTTAGCATTTTCTGAGTTTTGTTATAAACCTGCAAAAGTCCAAGAATTTAAGATGGCAAAAATCGAAATGACTGTGGCCCTTTAAAGATTTTCCCATCTGGATGTGTGCTCTCAGCAGGGAGCCTGGAAAAATTTCCCAAACTGTTAGCAATACCTACTTGTCTGCCCATCTGTGTTTTCAAAAATGTGTTAAAACCTTTACCAGAAAGACAGGACCAAAGATTTACATCTTTTCCCCAAAACCAACAGTTGGTGGGCTAAAGAGTTTCTGAATTAATAGTTTCTTGGAAAGCAAAAGTTCTGAGATGATCTTACTTTCTAGATTTCTCACCATTCAATGGCTCAAATATTGTTAACATTATGCACTAATTATGAACCAGATAGAATATCCACAACCCGACTTCATTCTCAGGATAATCCAGGGAGGTAGATATTATTACTATCCTTGTTTTACAGAGGAGAAAACTGAAGTCCAGAGAGGCTAAGTGACTTACCCAATGTCACACAGGCTGTCTTACTACTCTACGAGGTGCTGCCATTAACTTATAACTATTAATTTGGAAATATATGATGATGTGTTTTTTTCAAAGCATCAAGTTACTGTATATTGGTGCTTACAAAGTTATGTAGAAACTTGTAGAGTGCTGACAATTACCTACATAAAAAGCCTCAAGGAAAACCAAAGATTTTTGCACATGGATGTGTATAAGATGATGTGTTTGAGGTCATAATGCACTGACTTATTAAAATAATTCAATTTATTATCCTTTTCATTCTAAGACTAAAGGAGATTTCCGCCAGGCACTTACCTGAAGAACAATTCCAAGAATGAGAAGCTATCAAAATACTCATTCTTTGTAATGAACCACATCCCCCACCCCTAGTATAAGCCAAGAGGAAGAAAGAATGCTGGTGAGACATGGAATTTGGAATGTTTTAGGGGTTGTATTCTGATGTGATGCATTGTTTACCCTCTTTAGTCTTCATGCACAGAGTTGCATCATGGGAGTGGGGATGTAGCTCAGGCTTCCTCGGTAGGGAGAGGCCAGGTGATGCTACAGTGACAGACAACCCCCAAATCTCATGACTTAAAACCATGAAAGTTGACTTCTCACTGTGCTACATGTCCTTTATGAGTCAGCTGGGGATGCTCCTTGTTGTCCTCAGCTGGTAGAACCTCTGTCATCTAGTATACTGCCTGTTGCCATGGCAGCAGAGGGGGACATACAGGTTCTTAAAGTGGAAGTGACACACTTCACTTCTGCTCTCATTTCATTGGCCAAAATAAGTCACAGGGCCATGCCTAACTTCTTCATTTATCCCCTAAAGGAAGTATTGGTGACCATCACAAATTGGCATCCACACTAGGCATCTTCGCCAGATAGACTGCTATAACAAAGTATCACAAACTGGGTAGCTTATAAACAACAGAAATTTCTCACAGTTCTGGAGGCTGACCAAGTTACCAGCAGGTTAGGTGTTTGGTGAAGATCCTCTTCAGTGACAGCTGTGGATTCCAACCCCCCTTCACCCCCACCCCTGCCCACCGCTCCCATAACTTTACATGGCTGAAAGGGCAAGGGAGAGATGTGGAGTCTCTTTTAGAAGGGAACTAATCCATTTCATGACCTAATCACATCCCAAAGTCCCCACTTCCTAATACCATCATTTTAGGAATTAGGATTTCAACTCATGAATTTTGGGGGGGGTCACAAACATTTAAATGAGAAGATTAAAAGTAATGGGGCATAAAAGCACTAAACAGGGCTCTGGGCCACCACACTTCTAAACCTGGTTTAGTACCTAAGTCAAGGAATGGACTTTGGAAAGAAAGGCACTAATCTATCTGAGGCTTTGTTTCTCGCTCTATAAACTGAGGTGGGGGGAGGGACTGAAATAAGTGACCATTGTCTTTTCTAGCACTAAGGTTTACTAATTCAATGTTCTATCTTGATGCACTTGTGTCTTTCGTAGAACCAGCCTAGGCATCACAGAAAAGTTGGAATGGAACAAATATATCCTGGAGAAAAATATTCCTCTAAAGGCAGGGGTGTCTGGGTGGCTCCATCAGTTAAGCGTCCAAGTCTCGGTTTTGGCTCAGGTCATGATCTCATGGTTCACAAGATCAAGCCCTGTGTTGGGTTCTGAGCTGCCAGCACAGAGCATGCTTGGGATTCTCTCTGTCTCCCTCTCTCTGCCCTCCCCATACTCTCTCTCTCTCAAAATAAATACATAAACATTAAAAAAATATTCCTCTATAGGCAGACCTACAGGATGGTCAGGAGATGACTCTTAAATCAAATGAAATTTTATCCTAAGGACAGAAACAACTGTTGAGAATGTGATGGTTTCATTAACTATGGAGTTACACAGCTAGCTGCAAAGGCCAAGAATGTTTGGAAGGGGAAACATAAGGCATAGGACCTTGTATTTGCATGAAAAGATATTG
The DNA here is from genome assembly GCF_008692635.1 of Crocuta crocuta. NCBI lineage: Eukaryota > Metazoa > Chordata > Mammalia > Carnivora > Hyaenidae > Crocuta > Crocuta crocuta. Next base: position 1,708,044 of record NW_027528867.1, read on the forward strand.
GACTTCACTAAATAAAGTAAGTTAGAAGGAAAAAAAGAGAGAACTAAGCTGTGTGTCTCCGTGAAGGAGACATAGGAATCCTGTGAGTCATTAACAACAGCAGTGGGCAATTTGGAAGTGCTTATGGTGAAAAAAATGGAAGGGTTATATGATAAATTTTCAGTGCGTTTGACAGTAATGTTTGCCAGATGGATAAGGAAGAGTGCTTTGAGGGAGCCTCAAATCCTTTATAAAATGATCATGTGAACCTTCACAGTGCTCTCTGAGGAGTGTGGCTGGACCAGTATTTTGCAGAGGAGAGAACTCATTACAGAGGGAGAGTTCCCTACCTGTTCCACCGGTACTGATCTCTGGGCCTAGGACTTGAATATCTTCTCTCTTTTCAAAGCTTCATTCTATGTTTTCTGCGCTGCTGTCTCCTGCATCTCTTTTTAGATCTTTACTTCTTCATGCCTCATCTCTTCCACTGGCATATCCAATTCTGCTGTGTCTGGCCAGGAAACTGCTTTCTTGTATTCAAAAGTCCTGCCCTCTTCCCCCCTGCCCCAGCAGGCTTTCCCTTCTTGACAGCTATGACCAGAAAAACAAACAAATAAACAAATAAACAATTTTAGTGAAAACAGAAACTTGGTCAGAGTATCCAATGATGTTTTGTGTTTCCTGATTGGCCTCAGCTCACACCCAGAGCACCTTCCAGATTCTCAAGAAACACCTAGCACTGTACCTCACGTGAGTCACTCGTTCAATAGGTATGAACTCAAATGTGCAAAGAAGTAATTGTTTTTCTATCTCTCAACCTGGTTACTGAGCCTCATTTCCACCAATGGCAAAAACAGAATCTTAGTTATTTCTGAGAAAGTGCCATCATTTTCAGGTTAAAGATAAATCAGTTCACAACTCCCTCCTCCCCTTTAAGTTCTCTTTAGAGTACACCTAAATTCTGGGGTCTTAGGTTGGAGGCTGGCATCAGAGGTAGCTCTGGTCTATGGTCATGGACATCTCTCCCAGATGGAGTGTGCTGGGATGACAGTGTCCTGGTCAACAGGCTGCATGTACTGCATCTTCCTCATACTGCAGGCTTTGGGTCTGCTGGCCCTCTTTCATTCTCCAAGGATGCTCCTAATGCAGAAGCGCGCACGTGAGCGCACACACACACACACACACACACACACACACACACGATTGGTCTCAGGACTTCTCTTCTTAGACCTGCCCTAACATCATTCTACGTTTTGTCTGGAAAGGTGTTAAGATGGAGGGGATAGGATCCTAAGATCTTGCTCACTTTCCTGCCCCCCCATTCCTGGTATTGATCAAAAGTCTCTTCTGCCTCTGCTTTGCTAGACCTATCTGGGATTCTATTGTTTCCCCAGCTCTTTCCCACCTCATCAATCTCACCAGAGTCTAATTCTCTTGCTTATGCTCAAATCCCCCTCTCCTTCCTCTTTCCTAATTCAGAGAGGCTTTGTTTAGTTTTTGGGAGAGGAAGGAAAAAGAGTACAAGTGAATGAGTTCAATAAAATACAGGTTGAGTGAGCAGGATGGGAAACACATGTTAGTATTTCATACACCATCTACCCACATGAGGTTACACAAATGCCATAACCACAGATTGCTGATGCTGGCTCTCTCCCCAAAGAACTGGCAATGGCCTGAGTATATGGATGGACTACTAGCCTTAGAAAACCAAACTTCTGGTTATAACATAAATAAGAATACGGGATGTAATGTACAACACGATAACTACAGTTAACATTGCTGTATGGTCTATTTGAAAGTTAAGAGTAAATCCTAAGAGTTTTCATCACAAGGAAAAAAGCTTTTTTTTTTTTTTTGTATCTATGTGAGATGAAGTTAACTAAACTTCTTATGGTAATCACTTCACAATATATGTAAATCAAGTCATTATGCTCTACACATTAAGCTGATAGAGTGTTGTGTGTCAGTCATTATCTCAATAACACTGGAAGAAAAACATTTTTAAAGATAAAGCTAAAGTTATCCTTGGGGGTTAATCAAAGCCAGTATATTTACTTACAGTCAGCCATAAGTCTTTCCTTTATTCTTGCTGGGTTTTAGATTTTTCTCCAATGTTCCACCTCCTACTAATGAAAAAGGTGTGATGAATCCTAGGGCTCTTAATTATTGAAATAATAGGATAATGTTCAATATTTCCTCTATTTTTAAAAATATGTGAGCACCATGAATTGACAGGAATGTTCCTTGTACAATAAATTATTTCTACCCAGAATACATGGATGGAGCCATACCTTGCAGGTGCTTGGCATGAACAGTGTTTACCTCTTTGGATACAAAGAGAAAATCGCTGACAATATAGGGCATATCTGATAGGGGAGGAGGAGGTGATGGTGCTGGAGGAGATGATGCTGGAGATGTTTTGCCAGGGTTTGGGGTTCTGCACCATAACTTAGTGAGTAGGGACCTGACACCAATGTCACCAGTTGAGTTATAGTCCATTCCCAGGACCAAGGCTTTCGTGGAGAGGAAACATGGCTAGTTGGGTCTTCCCAGAAGGAGACTTTGTAATGGCAGAAGAAATGAGGGTCCAGGAGGAACAAGGGAAGGGGTTCCAGAACTTATCATCCTCACTGTCACAGGTGAAATTCTATCCCCACGGCTCTCTTCTTTGGTACTTAAAAAAAAAAGTTTGTTTGTTTGTTTGTTTACTTCTTTCTTTCTTTATTTAGAGAGAACATACCAGAGCAGGGGAGGGGCAGAGAGAGAGGGAGATAGGGAATCACAAGCAGGCACTGCGCTGATAGCGCAAAGCCCTAGCATTGGCTCAAGCCCATGAACTGTGAGATCATGATCTGAGCCAAAATCAAGAGTCAGATGCTCTGAACCATCCAGAGATCCTTCTTTCTTTAATTAAAAAAATTTTTTTTTAATTTTAAAGAGAGAGAGAGTGCAAGAAGGGGAGGAGACAGAGGGCAAGAGAGAATCTTAAGCTTACGTTCAGCATGAAGACCCACGTTGGGCTCAATCCCAGGATGCTTTGATCACGACCTGACCTGAGCCAAAATCAAGAGTCAGATGCTCAGTTGATTGAGGCCCACCCAGGTTCTCCTTCTTTGGTACTTTTCACAGAGGCTATCAATTGCCTATTCCAATATCCATACTTCTTATCTTCCTTAGTAACAGAATTCTAATTTTATTGGGGTGTCCATGTGCTCATCTAAAAGACTATGAAATGAACAAAGAGAAAAAAAGAGACAAACCAAAAAAAATAGACTTTTAACTATACAGAACAAACAGATGGTTACGAGTAGGAAGGTGGGTGGGAAGATGGGTGAAATAGATGGAGATTAAGAGTGCATTTATCTTGAGGCACCTGGGTGGCTCAGTTGGTCGAGTGTCCAACTTTGGCCCAGGTCATGATCTCGCTGTACATGGGTTCAAGCCCCACATTGGGCTTGCTGCCTGTCGGCTCAGAGCCCGCTTTGGATCCTCTATCCTCCCCGCCCCCCACCTTGCCCCTTCCCTGTCTGTGCTCTCTCTCTCAAAAAATGGGATTGTTGAATCACTGTATTGTACATCTGAAACCAATATAACACTGTATGTTAACAACATCGGAATTAACATAATATAAAAATAAATAAAAGATTACCTATCCCAACCTCTCTTGGAGCTAGGTTTGGCTGCAATGTCTAAGTTTTGGTTGATGAGATGTAAGGAACTGTGGGAACCTTCCAGAAACTCTTTTTTTTTAAGTTTTAATTTTATTATTTTATTATTTTATATTTTATTTTTGCGAGAGAGACAGACAGAGAGCAGGGGAGGGGCAGAGAGAGGGACACACAGAGACTCTCAAGAAGGCTCTGCATTGTCAGTGCAGAGCCTGATGTGGGGCTGTGACATGAACTGTGACAACATGACCCGAGCTGAAACCAATAGCCAGATATTTAACCGACTGAGCCACCCAGGAACCCTCAGAAACTCTTCTTAATTAGTAGTGGTGCCCAGCTCTTTGCACCCTCCTCCTTCCTGATTGCTTAGAATGCTGATTTAACCCAGCAGCCATTTGGAACATGAGGAGATGCTCACAGAGACAGAACAGAAAGTGCCCCAAACCCTGAATAGTGTGAAACCACCATTCTAGGGCCTGGACAGAGAGAGCAATATTTTCTTAAGTTACTGTTACTTGGGACTTTCTTGTTTCATTCAGATGAATCTAATGCAAATAAATGGACAAAGTATCCTTATTTATGTTCCTCTCAGAGATACCTTCCTACAACTCACTCCCCGTATTTTTTTAGCACCTCCACAAGATGCTTCTACTATACATTTTGGAACACCTGTTTCATTATGGACCAACTCTTTTATCCATAGATGCTTCTTCCTTTCCTTGACAGTGGTTTTCTTGACTTGGCTTTCTCTTGATACATCAGCTCTTTGCTTTCATTCATTCTTTATTTTTTTAAAGTTTCTTTATTTTTAGAGGCATCAGGGAGAGGAAGAGAGAGAGGGAGCCCAATGCAGGGGCTGTGAAATCATGACCTGAGATGAAACCAAGAGCTGGCCACTTAACTGACTGGGCCACCCAGGCACCCCTGCGCTCACTGTTTCTTTTCTTCTTCTTGATGTAGGGAGTAGGAGGATCCAGACTGGGGAAGAGAGTGACATACCCTATCTTTCTGACACAAGTAATGTTCCCATGCCATTTAGTAAAATTTCCTCTTTTGAAGTACACACTCCTCTAATCTTGGTTGCCATTATGATTGACTGACATGGCAAAAACTCTCCCACCTGATTGCTCAGTATCTTTATTTATAAATAAGAAATCTTTTTTCTGCTTGTCCAAAAATCACCTTCAAGACCCAACTCAAATGTCATTTCTGTCATCTTCCCTCCAGCCACATGTAATGTTAACATTTGATGCCAACTACTATACGTCACTTGTAGGTACAGTTATAAACATAACACAACAGAGTTAATCCTACGGCAGCCTTGTCAGGTAGGTAACCTCTCATACTCTTATAGAACTCTATCTATGCTTCTTTTAACGCAACACAACCTGCCTTTATTATGGTTATTTGTGATTTGCTTTGTCTGTCAATAAGGGTGGCTGCGGTCTACTCCGGTGAAGGGTCAGGAACACAAGACCTTTCTGAAAGAATTATAGATTTCCTGAAAGTTGCAAAAATAGTCCTGACAGTTCCTATATATCCTTTCTCTGGCTTCCCAATGTTAGTATCTTACAGAATGTCAATATGTCTTATTACTGATGGCGTCAACCTTGGTCCCATTTGGTTATGCTGGTGTCTACTGAGTTCATCCACTAGACAGTTACACTATTTTCCCTATTATAATTAATAACTTCTTAAGATGGGGGAGATACTTTGAGAATATATAAATATCCTGGGTTTTTTTCCCTGAAACTCTAATCCACTATTTTTAAAGAAGGTGGATTTTGCTTGCAACAATTAATGCTGTAGTGTTGTAACAGGGATTTTATATTTCCTTTATTCCTTCTATATTTATTCATTGGAATTCCCCTCTCCCTTATTTAATTATTTATTTATTTACATCCATATGAACTCATGGCTGTATATTTTATTCCATGGGTTATGATCTAATATTATTATTAATTTTGTTACTCAAAGGGTCCAATTTTGGCCATTTCAGTTTGGCTCCCAGGTCCTTTCAACAAGCCCCCATCCTTTCTTGAGTACTTCCTTGCTTTTTGGCACCACACACCGCTGCAGTCTCATCTTGTATTTTCCTTGTCCCAGCCACTTCTCTATGGAGTCAGGCTTCATATGTTGACTCAAGTTATAGGACCTTGGGGCAAATTAACTTCTCTGAATCTCAATTTTCTCACTTGAGAAAAACTGGAGTAGTAGTATCTACCTTACAGGGTTGTGATGGGGATTAAATCACATATGTAAAACAGGGGTAAGATTTAAAACATTTTAATGGCCTTTTTTCCCTTTACCCTAGCATAGAATCTGCTTTTTGAGTTGCTCAAGGCTGCCTTCTTCTTCATACTGTGCAATAAGATTCTTGCCTTGAGAAAGGATTTTTCTCAATTCCTTTACCTACTCTCCCCATGTTACCCCCCTGCCTTCTCCCAGAATTTCAAAGCATTCAATGAAAAAGCCAAGGCCTTTTGGAGGTAATGTTTTCAACTGGCATTGCCTTCAGATGCCTGCTCTCCAGCAGGAGAGGGGTTAAATACTTTGGGGTAACTTCCACACTGAACTGCCTAGTCTCTGAGGTTCAGCTCAGCAATCAAACTGCATAACCTAATAGAGCCCCTGGTGCTATGGGAAACACAAGACACTGATTTATATTTTAATATCAGTAATTTCCACAAGAGCAACATTTCTGAGTGTCATTTTACAATTTCTGTCAAATGCCGGCTCAGTTTTTCTTAATTCTGTTTATTGTGTCTGAATTTGCAACCTCATCCACAATGCAGATTCTTGGCTCCCAGGAGAGAACATTTCCATCTTTCTCTGGAATGAGAGGGATGGGGATAGCAGAAGAAACGGGCCTATAAAATAATTGGAAATATAAACGAAGTACTGTTTATTAAGAATGGTTATAAAGTACTTTTAGTTAAAAATAAACGAGGTTGGGGGTGGGGAACAGTATCGAACAAACTGTAAACATGACAAACAAAAGGGGTGCTTGAGATCCAAACTGGAATTTTCCCTCTTCCAGAATGGAGAACTGTTCTGTGCACCGCAAAATTGAGAAGAGGGAACCAACATGGGCAACACTTGGGCACATTTACTGTAAGATGGTTGCTGTGGCCATTAGCACTGCAGCAGGTTGTAAAGTGCTTTGGGATCCTGAAGGATCAAAGGTGCATGGCTACATAAATGCCAGATGTTGCCATTAGGAAGAAGGAGCCTGGTTCTCTCCTGTGTTCTTTGAACATCTCATAAAACTAAGAACAAAGCTGGTGCTGTTGGCACCAAACCACATCGACTCAGTGTGCTGACGGGGTGGGAGTGCTTCCTGAGGCCCCTGGCCGCAGATGTGTGCCCTTGAACGCCCGGTGTCGTCCACTCGTTCCCTGCGGGCCTGCGGCTCCAGTTTCTGCATCAGTGCTTTTCTAGACGGTAATGAGCAACCTCCTGTAAGAGCTCAACATAATGCTCCTCTTTGAGGCCTGAAATTTAGCGTTGGCTCCAGAGGATCTCTCTTTTGCTTGTTACAGAAAGCCAGCCAAGAGTCTGAAGCAGGGCACCAGTAACCGCGAAGCTTCTTTTGAGACCTATTGGGGCGTTTTTCCAAACAGGAATGTTGTTGCCTCTGTAATCCTTTTCTCCAAAGCCACAGCTCCCGGTAGGTCAGAGTGAGCCCCAAACCGTTTGCTAAGACCTCGTGCTTTTCACTAGCATCCTTCTGTTTCCGCACACTCCAGATCCAACATCATGTCTCATTGCCCAACCTCTGGCAGAAGCCGTGTTGAGTTTCTCAGTGGAGCTATCGACCACATTGACTGAAACCGCAGCAACGTGTTTCTCCCCGTCCAAAAGGGTAAAAATAACAGGAACAAGTTGTCGGAAATGAAATTTCAATTCATCCACGCCCTTTCTACACTTCTGCTGCGACTCCCAAGCAGGGATCAATAGTGTTTAGACAGCCAAGGAGATTTTTTCCCCTCTTAAAGCACCAGATCAATAGTAAAAAAAAAAAAAAAAAAAAAAAAAAAAAACCCCCCCCCCCTCTTTCTGTTNNNNAAAAACCACAAAAAAAAAAAAAAAAAAAAAAAAAAAAAAAAAAAATCCTCCAGCCCTCTGTATGTGTTGTAGTAAATGTGAACAAATCAGAGGCCTTTGGCTAAACGGATTGACTGAAGGCAGCAGCAGTCCGGCGCTTTGTAACTGAGCACGTCAGCCGCCCAAGTGGCGATGAGGGAGGAAAGCTGCCAGGCTCCGGCAAACCTCAGTGCTCCCATGGTTCCGGTAACAAGGAGGTTTTAAAGGGAATTTCTGTCTCCAAAACGAAGGGAAGGAATGAAAACTTTTGTAGGCATCGCAGCATGTGAGTGTGACTTAAAAAAAAAAAATTTAGAAGTACTTAGTTGGGACCATTCATGGAAATGCATTCTGTAGGAAGACAGCTTGGGCTGTGGGGTTCTCCCCACTTCCTCTCCACCTTGTCTTTCGTTTTTTAAATTTTTCTTTTCTTCTTTTTAAAAAATTTTTTTTTATTGAAGTGCTCAGCTATGTATGGCTTATTCTCATTGCTTACTGAGGTTTCTTTCCATATGCTATCCAGCTCTCAGATATCCCCACCTGGAAAGATCCTGAAGGCTGAATTTCTGTCACAGGTCATTTCTTCCACTCATCTGGTTTCCTCCTTTGTCCTCACTGATCTCTGAGGCCTGTTTTAGCTCGTCCTTGTAATCCATGTGAGGGAGAAACTGGGTCAAAGCTCAATTCTGATTTTCCTCAAGTGATTTATTTACTCATGAGCAACTTCTCCTTCCATTATGAAAATGTCTGTATTTTATTACATCCCTTTTTCTCTCATCAGAGACCAATAATACAGTGTGGAGATATTCACACGGATAGTCGAGTCACTGGAGTGACTTCACGATTTGGTCCTTCTGCTTCAAGAAACAGGGGACGAGTGGATTGCAGCTCTAATTATGATGTGAGAACCTGAAGACTTCTGAAGTAGGTTGTCATAAAACAATTCCTTAATTTCATTTGGAAAAGCCAACCCACAGACTCAAAAGGCTGACACATGGCTGTTGTTACTTTGTGCGATTAAAAATTATTTAGGTTGCAAAACCCAAAGGTGAACTGCTATGAACATGTATACATCAGCCTTTATTATAAAAGACTTGTCTTTCTCTCTTTTCCTTCCTTCCTTCGTTCCTTCCTTCGTTCCTTCCTTCTTTCCTTCGTTCGTTCCTTCCTTCCCTACTTCCCTCCCTCCCTTCCTTCCTCCCTCCCTCCTTCCGTCCTTTCTTATGTTTTATGTATTTATTTATTTTGAGAGAGAGAGAGAGAGCGAGCGCAGAGGAGGGGCCGAGAGAGAATCCCAAGCAGGCTCTGCACTGTCATTGCAGAACCTGACTCAGGGTTTGATCCCAAGAACCACGAGATCATGACCTAAGCTGATATCAAGAGTTGGATGCTTAACCGACTGAGCCACCCAGATGCCCCAAAAGACTTATTCTTTTTTTAAATGTTTATTTATTTTTGAGAGAGTGTGCGCACGTGCAGAGAGAGGGGCAGAGAGAGAGGAAGACACAGAATCAGAAGCAGGCTCTAGGCTCCAAGCTGTCAGCACAGAGCCTGATGGGGCCTGTGAACTCACGAACTGTGAGATCATGACCTGAGCTGAAGTTGGATGCTTAACCGACTGAGCCACCCAGGTGTCCCAAAAGACTTATTATTCTCATGATTATTGTGTTAATTTCTACAATGAATTAAGGTTCCATTTGAAATGCAACATCGGTTAAAGCTAGTATAGAAGCATATAAAAGCGATAGAAGGCGTGTCAACGTGTACTAGTTTAGATAATACAAGTTTAGTTAAATGTTTATAATCATAGATAAAAGAAATGATTCTTACCAATTATGTCATAAACAGAAACTTCTCTGGTAGTCACTTTCTGTCTCTTTTGAGCCCATGTTTCAAGCCGGACCTGTTCTGGTTACAGTTACGGTCACTGACATATCTCGAAGGTACCCTAGGAGAGAGATACGCCTCAGTCACTTCAAATAGTCAAGAGGTCAGGTGGTAGTAGAAAAAGTCCCTCTCAGCGGATATTTCCAAGTGAAATAGAGACTATAAATATTAATTCATTCAGTAATTAAAAAGTGCAGAGAACCCAGTCTGCATCAGGTGAAGCAGAAATGAACAATGACAAATGTAACTACAAGAGTACTGGTGCCATAAAACAGCCCCCTTCCCTCCGCAGGGGCTTCACGCAGTGAGTGGCCTAGTGACTGCAGCCTCTCCCTTTCTAATGATTCTTCTTATTAGCATTTTAAAAGTTTAAGCATTTGAATATATAATGTAGTCAAGTGGTTCCAAAATGTGAAAAGGATGGGCTGGGTATCCATTTGCCGCTCACTTCTGGTCTCTAGCCTTCCTGCCTCCGGTCTGAGCCCTGTGAGGTGTGCCCACAGGCCAGTGTCACGCAGGTCACATGCCCTCTGGCCTCCGGCCGGTGTGGCTGATGCAGGGCACCAGCAGGAGATCAGAAGGAGGGAAGGCTGTGCCATATTTGCACATTTGCCCTCAGATTTGGCCCTGGCAGTTACCCAGCAGTGACTGAGGCTGGTGTCACACTTCTGTTAAGGCCCCTTCTGAGTAGCTGCTCTTCTGCCCATTTCGGGTAAGTTTGCTCCAGCCCTGGCCCTTGAGGTCTGGGGATGGTCCAGGCCCACTCTTAATGCTACCTAGGCATTGCAGGATGACTTGTAGCTTTCTCACACCCTGCCCACATCTTTATACCTGGTCCCTTTATAAAACATTCCATGAATTACTCAGCTTGAGCATGCCATCTACTCCCTGTGGGGACCCTGATTAATATGGTAAGTGATGGAAAGTCCTATTAGCCATCTTGTTAGTGTCCTAGGGCTGGTGTAACAGAGCATTACAAACTGGGTGGTTAAACAGTAAAAATTTGTTGTCTCATAGTTGTGGAGGCTAGGAGTCCAAGATCAAGGTGTGGGCACAGTTAGTGCCTTCTGAGGGGGGCTGGGAGGGAGGGAGAATCTGTTCTGTGCCTCTCACCTAGCTTCCGGTGGTTTGTCCCCTCCCCTCCCATCTCAGCATTTATGTTCACATGCTGGTCTCTCTCTGTGTAAGTCTGTCTCCAAATTTCCCTTTTATAAGGACACCAGTCTTATTGGATTAGGGGCCCAACCTACTCCAGTATGACCTCATCCTAATTACATCTGCAATGACCCTATTTCCAAATAAGGTCACATTGTCAGGTACCGGGGGTTAGGACTTCAACATATGAATTTTGGGGGACACAATTCAATCCATAACAGCATTTAAATATGCTCAAGTATCTTCTATTATACCAAAAAAAAAAAAAAGCCTCTCCTGACCTCTGTCTGTTGATTGCTCTCTCCTCCCCACACCTCCCCACTCATCATCATGAATAAATTGTTTGCATTTGCTGTCTTTATTTTTCCTCCACCCCCCTCCCTCCTCCTGCCTCCACCCACCTACCCACCAGTCTGGTGGGAGCAACTCTGATTGGCCAAGGTCAAACTTTCGTTGTCATGTCCAATGGGCTTTTTTTGGACTTTATTGTATTTGACAAACTTGACACCAGTGGCCACCTCCTCCATCTAAAAATACTCTCTGTCCTTGCTTTCTGAGAAAAGCTCAGTCTTCCACCTGCTTTTCTGACTGCTCCTCAATGTCTTTGGCAAGTAAAGTACCTCTTCTATCCATTCCTGAAATGGTCCCCAAAGCTCTCCCTTGTCTTGTCCTCTTTCTCATTCTACACCCTCTCTGATCTGTTCTTTTTTTTATGTTTAAAAATTTTTAATGTTTATTTATTTTTGTTTTTTTTTAATAGTTTATTGTCAAGTTGGTTTCCATATGACACCCAGTGCTCATCCCCACAAGTGCCCTCCTCCGTGCCCATCACCCCCCTCTCTGATCTGTTCTATCCATTGTCCTGATGTCCTGATTTCAGTTACTGTCCACATGAGGTTGCCCCCAGAACAAAATTTCTAGCACAGATCTCCATTTGGAGCTCCAGATCTATTTACGCAACTACCACCTAGACAGCTCTTCTTGATTGTTCCACAGATTTCCGCATTTCAGCATCTCCAAAAGGAAACTCAGTCCTCTATTCCAAACCTGTTACTCCTGCTGTGTCACCTATTTTACTTACTTAACAAACACACAAGGCATTTATTATGTGCCAGGCACTATTCTGAGCGCATCACTGTTAGCTCATGTAATTTGCATAACAACTCTATGGATAAATACTCCAGTTATCTTCATTATAGATGAGAAAATGAGGCACAGAGAGATTAAGTAACTTACTCAGGACTACACAGCAGTAAGTGGTAAAGCAGGGATTCAAACCCAGGTAGCCTAAATCTAGACTACCTGGACTTTGTGCTCGGAACCACTACTACACATTGCTTCAGTGAAAGGCACCACAACTTATTCCATCTATTCAAGCCCAGAAATGTAAGCACCATCTTGAATCTCCTCTCCTTCCTTCCCTCCCTCTCCCCCCACTCTCTCTTATCAACTCCTAGTCCTCTCATAGCACCATTCACCAAGTCCTGCCATTTGTATCTTCTAAATAAATCTTTTAATTGGCTCCCTTCTCCTCATCCCCCATGACCCTGCCTATTCCTTCAGCAATTAGAGATGTGATCATGTCATTTACTTGCTTAAAACCTCTCGATAATTCTCCACTGTTCTCATGATAGAAAACAGATTCTTAAAATGGTTTATGAGGCCCTCCTTGATCTGCGCCCTGCTTTCCTGACCCTTGCTGCCCTTTTTCGTATTCCCCACTGTAACTGTATTGAACTGTGTTCAGCTTCTCAGGCATATTCTGAATCTTATGCCCATGCTGCTTCTGCTATATGCTATCATTTCATTTCCCTCTTCCCATCAGCTTTGGGCTCACTCCAGCTACTGCCTCTGGACTCAGAGTAAATATAATTTTCTCTACAAAGCCTCCTCTAGTTCCCAAAGCCTGGGTGCTTCCTCCAAGCATGTGTTCCCACCCTTATCCCCTGATCATTCCCAACAAGGAAATCACCACACTATATGAGAGTTGTAAGTGTACTTGTCTGTATTTCTCTCTACACTGTGAACTCCATAGGTCAAGGGACTATATTTTTCTTGTTCACAAGCTTATCTCAAGTGAGTAGACAAGTACCTGGCACATAGCATGTGCTCAGTAATAGTTACTGAGAGAATAAAGAGCCAATTAATTACTTTGTAGTGAAAAATCACCATCATGAGAGCCGGAATACTCCTAGTCCATATATCTAACACACTCACTGACCAATATCAGAAACCAAAGGGTGGCAAAGTCAGGACTAAGGACACTTATAGAGTCTAATGTTGAATGGCAACTGGCTAGGACAGTATCACGTAACTATCTCAGATAGCAAAGTCTCACCAATGGGGCTGGTACTATCAATCTGTTGGCCAAGGTTCTCTCTCTCCATAACATCCCTAGAAGGGGTCCAGACCTCATTCCCTCTGTGACTATGCTTTTTTCCCTTCCTTTGCATGATGAGATTGATAAGCTCTCTTCTTTTTTAAATAGGCTACCCAGATACAGTCAGATTGTGCAGATCTGAGATCTATTCTCTCTCTCTAAGATGACTCTGGGTATATATGGCTCAGCTCTCTTAGAACAATCTTTCTCTCATTTACAAGTTTCAGGAGAATCCTCCTTGTATCGACTACGAACTGGAAGATAATCCCAAAAGAGCACTGTAGTTCAGAAGTGTAGTGGATCACTTCCCTTTGGAACAATCAAAAAAGACTTTTTGGAGACGGTTGCATTTGATTTTGCCTTTGGTTCTGATAAGGCCAGATGGGCTATATCTTGGGATATTGGGGAGAAATGAGAACTTCTAACTAGAGCCAGTAGAGCAGGAGATGCAGGGTTGTGAAAAGCTTTAGATGCTAGGATGTAGAGTCTGGAATTCACCTAGAAGCAATGGGGAGGCAACAGGGAGGGACTCAGAGTGAGGGAAGCAACACTTTGAGAGTTGCTTCCGGCAGATTAGCTTGGCTTCTGTGTATAGGAGACAAGGTGGACAGAAGTAGGAGGAGGAGGAGGAGGCTCAGAGAGCTAGACAAGAATTAGGAGATGATTATTCTCAAATACAAACAGCCAGCTGAACAGACATGATAGATAAGAAATGTTTCCTTAGATACAGAATGTTGATGCATAGGAGCACATGTACCCCAATGTTCACAGCAGCACGCTCCACAATAGCTAAAACATGAAAAGAGCCTAAGTGTNCTAATAAAAAAAAGAAATGTTTCCTTAGTCACTATAATGGTATAATATTATATCCAAATATATAAACAAATCATACTGATGCTTATTAAAAACTGACAAAAGCAAACAAAAAGAGCTTCATTTCTGAAGACATATTTACTAAGGCCAGGGGTGAGATTTAAAATTACCCCTTTGGGACAATACTATATTTCTCAAATGGCTTATTTTCTTCAATCACTAGGGGAGTCTACAGATCAGATCTGGTTACAGTGGGTTCCGATGAACTGTCACACTCAACTGGGTTAAGTTAAAGTAGTCTGAGATATTGGTCAGGTAGTGGTGACTTGGAAAACTTTTTGATCTAAAAAAAAAAAACAACTTCTATTGTAGTGGGATCCACCCTGTACCCCATAGGATTATTTGTCCAGCATTTCATTTATCACCGTAAAGGGCTGAGGTGAGGGGAAGGTAGGGCTGGTTTGGGATGGGGGATAGGGGACAGGCAGGTAGACTACTTATATCAAACCCATTTATATTTCAGTCTTTTTCCTACAGCCATTCTCCAGTGATCAAGTCGTGGAGGGAAGGGAGAGTGAGGTGGTTACATATGGGCGCCGCTATTGTTATGGTGGAAAATACTTTTTGATGAACAGTCATTTCCCTCCACTGCCAGAGGGTGTTGATAATGAGCAAATTACCTTTTACTCCCTCTGGTGTGGATGTGAAATTGGCTGTTAATAGAGTTGCTAATGCTACCGGGTTAGCATGTGATTGTTCTATTTTAAGCCAATTTAAGGTATATTTGGGGAGTAGCCAATCAGACATCTTGCTAAGAATATGGGCCCAACTGCAGCATTTAATATCAAGAAACCTGCCTCACCCACAGATGTGGCTGTGAGCGGAAAGTGCTGAACATGCCATCATTAACATGAAATGTTTTAATACAATGTCTTTTTTCCTTTGTAGGTACAAGAATGGTCTCATTAGGCAAATACCAAATGTTTGCAACATAGGATGGGGCCCATTTCAAACCCCAATAATATGAAATGCTATCAGCCAATGATGTACTTTGCTTAATCTAACAATGGGTTAATATCGGTCATTTCATTACTGCTCGTTATGCAGTGAAAGCTTACTAGAAAATGAAATGTTCAGAAATTAGTTGAAAGGAGCAAAAAAGGTGAGAGATTTTACTGAGTTATATGCTCGATTGGGCTAATTAAAGGCACAGATGCATTAGTAGGTTATGGGAACATCTCTGATTTCTAAAGATGCTTGCCTAGAGGGGGATGGTGTATTCTCTCATATATGGCATTGTGAGCCTCATGGGAAAGAAGTACAGATTTCCTCTCTTACATTCCCCCGGGCCGTCTCCCCATAGTACCTATTACTACCTGGCACCTGGTGGCTGAACTGAGTGTATCACTTGGGGAAGTTTCTTGGTTAAATAGAAAACTCTTGAACAAAGCACTGTTGATTTGCGATTTTTGTGTTTTATTGGCTTTTCTTGTTTTAAATGTAAAGCTCATTAACTACCACAAAGAATGAAACAGGTATGAAGGATGGAAAATAAAATTCAACCGATGTGATACAGAAAGGTACTGTTTGTGCCATTCTGGCTTGGATTAATTGGGTTTGGCACTACTATGGCTCCTGTCACCTGATCAGCTTACAGGGCTGAAGAAATTGTGGGAATGGAAAGTGCTGGTGCCTAATAACACCCCACTCTCATCCCCTGCCAAAATACCTCCCAAGGAAATTGTAGGCTCACGATTTCTGAGTTGCTCTAAAAATTGGTGCCTGTGAAAAACTCATCCCTTATGATCTTTCACTCATTTAACAACATTTCTGAGAGCTGCCTTGTGCCAGGCTGGGATCCAGAAGTGACTGGGACATGGGCCCTGACCAAGGGAGCTCAGTGTATACCAGGACACACTTATCTAAAAATAATATATAGTGATAGGTAGGCTGGTACGAGCTGATTAAAAATTTCAGCACTTGGAAAATACTTTCAAAGTTGATTTTTCCCTCCAACACCAACACACATGGTACTTACAACATTTTAGGCACTGCTCTAAAGACTTTAAAAAATAGTAAAGCATGAATTCTCATAACAGTCTTTGGAGACAGATACTATTATTGTCTTCATGCTATAGTTGGGGAAATTAAGGCACAGAAAGATTAAGTAACTTGCCCAAGGTCACATAGCTAGCTCATTAGTGCAGAGTCAGCATTTGAACCCCTACCATCAGGCTCCAGAGTCCATGCCCTCAGCCACTACACGCTGCCTTCATTTAAGCTAATCCTTGGAAGACGAGTGGGATTTAAGCAGATGAGAGAAGGGAGATGTGCGAAATGAGGATTTCAGGGTCAGCATTTCAGGCAAAGAGCCCTCACATGAAGTTGCATGTGGCACACCAGAAGAGCTTGGAGTGGTCAGACTAACCGGGTAAGTGGGGGTGCTGGCTGGGGTGTGAGTACCAACAATGGAGAGGTGGGCAGAGAGAGGGGACTGGCCGGGAGAACCAAGAAGGGTTCCACAGAAAGAAAACCAGTAAAGAGACCTCCCTAAAGGGGAGAAGGCAGAGAAATGATAGTGTGGTCATGGTGTAGCTGCTACAGAAGTTTAAGCAAGATGAAGAAAATCAGGCCATTATTGGTAAGAGGCCACTGTGTCCTCTGTGTCCTGCTGACTTTTGTGTCCTTGCGGCTAGAGCAAAGGACTGAAATTACCCACAGTTGACTAGAAGTTTCTGAGAGGAGAGAGTGGTGTGAATGTTTGTCTAGAAGTTTTATAGTAAAGGGAAGACAGGAAAGAGAGGAGAAAGGGAACAGAAGGGAAGATCATGAGCTTAGCTAAGGATCAGAGAAGGGGAAAGCAGAGAGTGAGGGGTGAGAGAGAGGTGGGGTGGGGGAAGCATAGGGGATGGAAATTCTTGCCCCAAACCTCAACCTGAAGTGCTATCCAGAGAACAACTTATTGTATTATTATTTTAATTAATTATTGTTATATTGAGTATTACCATGATGTTTCAGGTAGTCGAACATAACATACAAAGGTTGAGATGTGGATTAAGACAGGGGGCTTTATAAAACATCAGAGGCTATGAGGACTTTGAGAGAAGACTTGTATGTCCCTAGCAGATTACCAAGCGGAGAGCGGGTTCTCAGAATGTGTTTGTTGAATGAATAAATGGGTTTTATTTACATTTTTATTGTGAATATTATAAAAAAAGAATATGGCACTGATTTTAAAACACTCGGAAACACAGTCATAAAAACTAACATTTTATGGACTGCAAGTCATTTTATGGAAATGTTGCAAATACATATATCCATCCTGCCCGAGGCCTTGAAGTAATAGGACCATTATAGGATTTCTCATTGGGTCATCAAAAAAGTTTCTGATCTCATATTCCTGCTACTTTACAGGCAGAATCTGTATTTTATTAAAGGTGGGAAAAATAAATTGTTCTTGAAGTATAGGTTATAGTTAAAGGTGTTAAGAAAATGTAAAACAATTTTACTAGTGTCTTGACTACTAATTTGGATAAATGTTTATTCTCAAAATGTTCCAGCATTGTCTTTCTTTCTCCAGAAAGGTCAGGCATATGCCACTAAAAATACATTTAGAAACATTCGAGAATATTTTTCAAGTGATTTATTGGGGTAATGTATGGACTATTTATTTAAATATATCTCTTATTTCCAGTAATGCCACAACCTCATTAGAAGCGACTTGGCTCATTGCTTAAGCAAAATGACTTCGCTATTTAGGACTTCTCCTTTAAAAATAGGCTATTTTCCTCTAACCATTTACCAGAATTTGGGATCTATTTTTAGAAAAGAACACGAGAATGGGTAAGGTCATAGCCCTGAGCCTTAGGGAATTCCTCTCGAAGTTGTGTCTGTTGTAACTTCTGGTTCATTTTTCTCCCCTCCTGATTCTCCAGAGTGGAGGGAATTCTCCACTTGAGATGTGGGGGTACAGCCCTTCTCTGGGGGATTGTGGAATCCTCGGGAGAGGCTCTGTTCTGTATTTTCAGTGGCAGGCACCCAGCCAGGAAAGTATGGGGCCTGGCTTTAGCAGTGAAAAATCGCTTGTGCTCTCTGGGGACATCAGAGCGCTATTTGACATATTAGCAAATGAAATTTGCTAACTAGTGAGTGTGCAATACATAATCACCTCTCTGTGGTTGATTCATTCAGACGCTCAGAACATATATGGAATGATAATATGTGTGAACCCTCTGGGATCTGAAACATTCCTGGTGTGGCATCTATGAGTTCCCTCTGTTTCATTCTTCTGACCCTGCCTTCCCCCTCAGAGATAACCACCATCCTAAATTTTGATTATTATTTATCTGAGAAAAAAAGCTTTTATCCCATATGTATGTACCCCAGCCCCCAGCAATATGTTAATTATGTTTACTTGCTTTTGGGCTTTATAAAAATTTTATCATACTGTACTTAATCTTTTGCAACTTGATATTTTCATTTGAACTGGCTTCTGAGATTCGCTTGCGTGGTTGTGTTTATCTGTGGCTCATCCTTTTCACTGCCATATGACAGTCTAGTGTGGGAACATGGCACAGTTTACTCATCTGTTTTCCTGGGGAAGTACGGTCGGTTGTGGTTGGGTCCTTAGGGTAGAACAGCGCTGTCTTGTGCCTTCCCGGGCCTTCTCAGGCACTTATGCGAGGGTTTCTCCAATGTGGAGGCCTGCTTCAAAGGCTTGTCAAAGTTTAACTTCATGAGATAGTGCCAGGTTGTTCTTTTCAATAGTGCTGTTTGAATTTGTTACCCAGCTTTATGAAGAATATGACAATGCAGCTATGATTCAAAAAGAAAGGGAGTCACAGGCAGGCAGGCAGGAAACAAGGGAGGGAGAGAAAAAGAGAAAAGAGAATTCCTCCAAATTGGTTCAGGTCAGCATAGAGAAATACATAAATTTCCTCAGGTGTTTTGTTCTATCTAATCAAATTCAGCTGTTATATGATGTTTAAAATGTTACTGAATTGAAAGATTAAAACACTTGTTAAGTACAGTTGGTGTGCTTATTGAGGAAACGGGCACTTTCCTTTATTGTTCGCAGAGTGTTAATTGCCTTCTTTTTTGAAAGTAATTTAGCAATATGGAACAAAAGTCCTAAAGAAAGGACAACTGACTTGGCAATTCCCCTTATGGGATTTTATTCTAAGGGAAAAAAAGAATAAGCCTACGAAAATGTTTGTTTAAGGATGTTAACTGCAGAGTTAGTGATAGCAAAATGGAAGTAGGGGAACTAATCTAAATGTCCAGAAGTGGTTGGTTCAATGACCATGCAGCATTTTAGAATAATGGAAGGATGTGTGCATTACAGTACTTGGCGAAAAGACCAATTCTATTCTATGTATATGGGCCATCCTGCTTTTAGGACCCAGCCAATTTTTATAAAAATAACTTCTGTATTTATTTTTATAGGGAAAGTTACGGATGCAAATACATCAAATTTTACAAGCAGCGGCAGGATTTTAGGTGATTATTATTATTGCTTATGTGTATTCTTTGTAATACTAATATATTACTTATTTTGATTAAATTAAACAATAATGTGTTGGAGTCTACTTATCAAAGAGAGAGTGTGCGGATTTTTGATATTGCCTATACTCCTTTATCCATCTGTGAATTATCCTTAGAAATTTTAGCATCATAGGTGGGTACCTAGTAGGAAGGCTTTCTCTCCTTTGCTCTCTGGGAATGTAAACTGATTTTGTACAGCTTAAAAAGCAAAAATGTAATTATACAACCCCCACATGCATTCTACTGAATAAAAGGTCAAATATCTGTAGTGCTCCTGATCATATGTTCCAGCTCTAGTCCGTCAGCTTGGATCATACAAACCAGCACCAGCTACTCCTCCTCCCAGGTTTTCCTCTGTGTAGATTAATATTTCTAATCACATTTGTCATTACAACATCCCCATGAGGTGGGGAGAGTATATAGTGGCAGGTGTAATAATTATCAAGGCTCCTTTTTTTTATGTGGTGTAAGACCGGTCAAATATTTTCATTTTATAATCCTTGGTCTCTTGGAATCTTTGAAAATAATGGCCAGTAGTTCAGCAAGTTCATTAACTTATTCCCTTAAGGTTGGGGAATTGAGTGTTATCTGGACCTGCTGATTTACATATTGTACCATGTTTTCAAGTATTCCCTTACCTGGTTTATTTCAACGTCTATATTTAAAGTCTTCATTACTTCCTAATTATCTATGCTCCCTTCCTTTATTTTTCTTGTTAAAGACCAATTTAACAGAGCAGCTTGGTATCTCTGCCACTCAGAGTCATCATTAATTTTACCTGCCTTCTCATTTATTAGCCCAGTCCACTTCATTGCCCATGCTTCCCCCTCCCCAGCCCGTTTTCCTTGCCTTTAACCTCTTTGGTGGTGGTAACTCACTCTGCCTTCTTTGCTGCTCTTATCTTTCTTACCATGACAAGCTTTAGAAAGAGTTTGTGCATTCACTTTTTTTTTTTTTTTTTTGTTTTTTTTTTTTCTTTTTTTTTTTTTNTTTTTTTTTTTTTGGCTCTTCCTCATCCTTTCTCTATTTCCGCAGTAGGGCATTCTTCCATCCTTAGATCTTTTCAAGGTTCTTTGTCAAGCGGCTCCTTGCATTTTTTATTCAAGGTATCCTGGGCCTTTGTGGCTTAACTGTGATTTGAAAACTTTGTGCCCTTGCCTGTAGTGCTATCTGGGTTTCCTAATTCACCCAAATTGGATTTCTGAAAATCCTTGAACTTGAGCAAGTTCCTTAATGTTTTTAAATACAAAGATCAGGTCATATCGCCAGGGCAGTGGTGTCTCATGGTCAACAGCATCAAAGACCATTTATAGGAGGGAGAGAGGCAGCACAGATATGAGGTCATTGTTCATTCCTTGGGCAGGACATAGACATTTTCAGACCCAAATCTATCCTTGACAAAGAAGCCAAAGTGCTGTTGGTATTCCAGATTGTTGACAATGATCTTGGTTTCCTGGGCAGAAAACACACCACAGATGGCAAGCAGCTTGCTGTTTAGAAAGGCAAGATTAATAAATGCTTCTTGGAGTCCCTTTTTCTAGTTTACAATAATTAATGAAATGAGAACAAGTGCTAGATTTTACACTCATCAATTTAGATGCACCACGCCACAGGGTTCCTATATTCCCTATATTTTGACAGTGTTCATGTGCAGACATGGTGATCTGCTGTCAAATATGTGATCTTGAGACAGCTTCCCTTGGAGTCTGTGGTAGCGATAGATTCATGCTGCTCAGGTCTCCCTTCAAGAGAGAACCTGACAGAAGGAGTGCAGTTAGCTGACAGCTCTGAGCATCTCCAGGGAAGCTCCAGGCCAATGACCAGGCCCAGTGGTGGTACCTTTTCTGGCCAGTGTAGGACTCATCTGCAGATGATCTTTTTGCATCAGATTGAGCTCTTGGGCTGGCCAAACCCTTCTCTGGCTGCACAGCAGTCTGAAGTTCTCTCTGCCCCATCATCCTTCCTTCCCTTTCTTTTCACAGATGTCTGACCTGAGCGGTGGCCTGAAGGCTCTCCCTGTCTCCTCTGACTCCCTTTCTCCTTTATCTTTCACAGGTGTTAACCATACTAAGTGTCTTGTATGCCTAACTTCATCTCAGCATCTGCTTCTCGGAGGACTTGAAATGACACAAGGACCCAGCCCCCTTTAACCTTGTTAACCCCTCCTCCTCGTTCACCCTTCACCCAGCCTGCTTGGCAGGAGCTTAGTTGTACTCTCTTTTATGGCACTTGATGGAAAACCCAAATGCTACACAGTCACAGAATGCATTTCAGGCTAAACCAAAACAGAATTGGGGGTCATCTCCAGTCTGAGATTATATATACTCCTACTCTTACTCATTAATATGGATAATTGATCAAATTGGACAGTTCCAAGGAAAAGAGCTTGTACTTAAACCACAGGATCACTAGGTGACGCTGCTGCCCCACACAAAGGGGACAGGCTGAGCTAGGCTTGGCCAGAACCATTTTGGGCTTGAGGTCCTGCCGTTTCCTTGGCTGGATAGGGCCTACAGGTCTGTAATCCACTACAGAATCTGAAAAGTAATTTCTGGGTCCATGAATTCAAGCTCTAGAAGGACTTATTAAATCTCTCTCTCTGTCTCTCTTTCAGCGCTTACAGAATTGTGTATGTGTGTGTGTGTGTGTGTGTGTGTGTGTGGTTCTTCTCTGGAATTCTTGACTTGATTCAAGAACTAACCAAGACTGCTCTAATTTCCCCATGTGCCCACCCTTGGATCTGACTTCTTACCCTTTAGATCAACAGACCAACAGAAAGTTCGTCAATCTGCGCCCGCTGATCTGGGAGAACCATCAATCTGAGTGGTGTTGACACCAAAGTATTTATCGAGAGTTCCTCAACAGAGTGGCATGTCCAGGCACCACTCACTTATACCAGGAGTAGAGGGTGCAGGGGTTATTTCTATGTTTAGTGTCTTCTCTGCTGAACACAGAACACACACACACCCTGTCTGGCTTTAGTGCTGCCATCTTTCAAGCTGCTTCCCCTACCTTTTTACATGCACACTCAGCAATCTGTAAACCTAACACCTGTCTTGTAAATCCTCATAGACTAAGCTGTTGGATGGGACTAAAAATTTAACGCTGCAATTCACCCCCACCCCATCCCTAAACAGTTCCATCCGTTTTATATGAACAATACTCCTTTCTTAGGGCTGCTGGATTGGCACATTAGTTAAGCTGAGTTTTAAGAAGTTGTTTTCTTACACATGCAATGACCAACTGGTTGCATAGAAAATATTTTCATATTTAAAAGACTGAATTCATTCATGCTTCCATTGGGGAATCTCCAGAACCACAACCATCAATCTGTTCTTTACGTTTCTTTAATATTGCCCAATCTTTTTTGTCACATTTTGCACCAGTAATGGTTAGGAATTTCCCAGGAGACTTCTGTCTCAGTGCCTTATATATAGACATTAGGAGTATGTCAGTGGGATAATTTTTGAAAGATAGCCCTAATATTGTTAATAGGTCCACAATCCAAGTACAGTGCCACTCAAATTTGCTTGGTGGTAAGAATACAGATTTCCAGGCCCATCTCCCTGGAGAATCTGACTTAGTGTGTCTGGGGAATACACTCAGGGATATGTCTCTAAAACAAGCAGCTCAGTGACTCTTACAATGCGGAAAATTCAGAAAACTGTGCCTCACTAACAAAGTGGGTTGTAGCTATGAATCATGATTCAATTCCAATCAGATACAGCAGAAGCCACAATGTAAAAAAAGATTCCGGAGATTTTAATAGCTAGAGAGAGAACCATCTGTGAGTCATGGGATGCCCTCACCAGGTAATTGGGCACCTCGGGTCATCATAGCCACCTGGAAACTTCTGATAGTGAAAGCATTGGGGAATCTTTTATTAACATATTTAATGTGCTTGACTAAGGGGAAAAAGTAGTGGAAGCCAGGAGGGCTTGTTAGCAATCTCTCCTCATGTAGTGCATGGCAAAGAAACAATGCTTGCTTTCTCAGGAAAGGTTTAGTTTAACCCTTGACTGTCTTTCTCTGGGGAGAAGCCAGTGGGCATATACGAGCTTAACCAATGGTTTTAGTGAAGGGGCTGGGGGGTCCCTGGGGCCCTGTGGGCAGTGCCTGGGAGGTATACACAGAGAGCCTCACAGAACTCTGTCAGGGAACACGGTTACAGCTTCTGTGAGAGAGCAATCTGCTGTGTTATGTCCCAGGCTGCCCTCCACCTCTCCTGGGGTCAGCTTGAGAATATCTGGGGACCCTGGAATATCGACCTACCCAATGAGAGAGCTCTCCACTCCTTCCTCATGGCTGAGGGGTCAGTGCTGCTCTTTCCTGGGTGAGGGCTGACTCAGAAGCAGTGCAAAACCTTAGTGGGAAGCTGCAGTTGGAATCATGTGCCTCAGAGAACCAAGTGGAAACTTTGATTCTTAGGCTTTCCAGGCCACTTCTGTCACTTTGCACTCAGACTGACATCACACCTGCATACAAACCACAGTCGGTAAGATTTCAACTTGCCCCCTCCCCCCACCCAAAGTTGGCCACCCCATGGGGAATGTTTTGTTTGGCGGCAACAGCCAAGTGAAAATGTAGTATCTCTCTTGGTCTGCAGATAAATCATTCTGCAGCGGGGTATACCTTTTTGTTTTCTATCCCTGAAAGAGTCTGGGGTGGCTTTTTTTTTTTTTTTTGCCTTTTTCATAAATAAATATTTTAACTGGAAATTTCCAAGCATATGACAGGCCTAGAATGTGAACTTGAATGTACTGTAATAGAAATCATCAGTTGCCATGGCGACGTGTTCCAAGAGCAGATTGCACCGAGTCACATGGGCAGAGAGTGCTCAGTAATACTAACACATCAGAGAGCGAGGCCACTTAACCTCAATCGCTTCCAGCTATTGTGCAGAATGCAATTGAATTTATTCCTAATTTCTGCCAGTGCTAAGGAACAAAATTTCCCTGCAGATTTTAATCTTACTCAGGCAGCCCCAGCTAGTGCTCAGGCACTGCTCTGCACCAATATTCACCAATATTCAGCCCGGCTACTCGCCCACTTTACAGCTCTATTTTCTTATTCTTATTTTTAATAATAGTTTCCCTCTCCCTGCTGGATCCCCAGCGTCCGCCTGCCCTGGGGAGAACTCCCCTCCTCCTTTCTGAATGGCTGCATGGTTTGGTTTTTCTGACTCCATTCTACTAATACAAGGAACACAGCTTTCATAATAATACTGGTAAAAATAAAAAATGACAGGGCTCCACTCTCAGCAATAGCTTTTTCTTCCCTTACCCCAAACCTGTTCTGAAATATAATTCCCACCGGCTCTGGGCTGCACCTTGGAATGGCACAATTAACAGCCCCATCATAAGAGGGCAAACTGGTGGATCAGTGAATAATGAAATCAAAGTGGTGTGTACCACAGTCCCCTCCCCCTCCACACATACCCCTCCCCCCCCACCCCAGCCAAGACAGCAACACAGATTAGCAGGAGGTACAAACGCCGATCACAGAACACTCATTTCAGAGCTTATCCGCTCTTATGAAGGCTGATAAATCAGAGTCTCTCATATGGACAGTCTCAAGTTAGCAGCATCATCGATCTCTCCTGCCCCTTTTAAGTTATTTGTCTTATTCACTTCCAAAGATGATATCAGAGATGCCAAATGAGCCTTTGTTTTCTGTGCTCTTGCTCTTTCCAGGGTGAGTTGCTGTGTTGTTGTGTGGGGCGAAGAGGCATGCTTCTGGGGCCCAGTTCTTTGTTTCCAACCCAAGGTCACCTCTCCCCCGTCTGCTCAGGTGTCAGTGGTCTGCCTGTGTTCTGAGGCGCAAGGCAGGGTCCTCCCTGGCCGAGTCTTTGCATGGCCCTACCTCTCTGATGACCTCCCTCTTTTACGAATGTCACTTTGAAAAGGATGTAAAACCTGCTTTAATAGCTAAATGAAGACAAGGCAGAGTCCAGCCCTTAGAAAGTCCATGTTGAAGGTCAAGCAAAAGGAAACTTAAAGACATAGGGAGATGATAAGAAAGGTCTTTGGAGGGAAAGAAAGGGAGGGGGATGGTTTCTGCAGTAGCTTCCTTTCAGTGGGTACTTTCCTTTAATAAGGGGGGAAATGTAGTTGCAAATCACTTACCCAGCTAGTAACACTGTTCTAATCCTGTGCTGGAATAGGAAACGTGGACAGAAGCTGAGAAGAGAGGGAATGGCAGTGTGGAATTAGGACAGACTGCTGGTGGTCATTGCTGACTCTACCCAGAGAGCGTGGAGACTATGGAAATTCTTCATGGAACCGGCGCGGGAAGAGTAGCCAGAGAGGAAATGAAGAGAAGTATTGTGATTAATTTTATATCAGCAATGTGATATTTGGATCTGGAGAGAGAAAACCACATGTCAAGCTGTTGGTAGCACACATGGCTCTATGCCTGCCCTGCCCCTCCAGAGCCTCTGGGAAGCCTTTGCCAAACACCTTTGCCCCACACCTGCCTGTCCATGGGGCAGGGCAGGGGGTGTCCTCAGGGAGAGCCAGCCCTTTAGCTTTCATCAGAGATTTTATACCAGCTCCAGCTCTCCCTGGCCAGGAGAGGAAGCCCTGTCCTCATAACTGGCAAATTGTGTAGCTATTCACGAAACTGAACGTGTTCTCTAATCAAACTTGGTTTAATTTATTCTGGAGCATCATTTCCACGCTTACCAGTTAAAAACATTTGCTGATCCTCTTGTTAGAGCTGATCAAACAAGCATGGTAAAAAAAGAATACTGGAACCTTGGAAGATTCCATGAGGGTGTCTAATCTGTATCTAAGCCATGTCCCTTTAGGCAAAGGGGTCTTCTGGACCCTTTACCCATACAGAAGAATGTGGCTGGGGACCACTGAGCTTCATGTCCTCTGACTGAAGAAACATGGTGGCAGAATGTCAGGAAAAAGTATAAGAATTTTAACCCTGATGAATTTCATTAAAGGGAAGGGCAATCTGTGCTATTATGCTAATACTTGCAATAGCAATTTTACTATGTTCATTAATCTATAGTCAAGGAATAACATTATTATAGTTCTTATAGCTTTTCAAAGTACTTCCATAATATTAGCTTATTTGAACTGCACAGCAATCTGTGATATAGGTGGGGTATGTTTCACAGATGAGATATTAGGATGTAGAAAGGTTGGGGCTAGGACAAAATTACAGAGTAATGATAGAGCTAGATCTCAGGACACTTGATTCAGTGTTCTTTCCACCATCCATGGACAGGCTGAGGGCCAGAGTTCCTGCATTTTCTGTGGGAAATAGCCCCAAAAGGCACCTTCCTACACAATTTGCTATAGTTGGATCTTGAAAGAACCTGCCCATGGGTGAATGGATGGAGGTTGGTGCTTGAGCAGGAGGTAACCATCTGTGGGTTGAGCACAAAGGGGCCAATCACCTCTAAATAAGTTTGATGTGGATTCTACCCACTCAAGTTTCCAGATCAGATGGAGGCAACCCAACCCAAGCCCATCTTCTCTTTTGGGCATCGTGGATCCTGGTAGCAAGTGAGAAGGCAGGTCTCCTTTGCAAGAAGCCTGCTGTAGAAGTCTGCCTAAGAAGCAGTGAGCCTCAGAGTGAAGGTGTCATTTGAGCAAGCTGACTCCGCCAAAATACAAATCACTGCATCGTTAGCTATCTGGTAATGCAAGAACTGGACAGCCTTACCCTTTCCTGTGCCTTCCTCATCCAGAACCTCTTCCCTACCTGTCCTTGGTGGTATAGGGATGGGGTCAGAAATGGATAGACACTCAAGGATGTCAGCAAGATACATTATATAGTGATAATAACAAACAAACAAACAAACAGAGTTTTAACACTGGCTTTTGAGATGGCGGTGGAAAAAAAAATCCCCAGATTGCTTCAAACTTTTATGGATCCTATGAGCCTCTATTACAGAAAGTAACCTGAACATGGCAAGATGCTATTTAGATATATCAATCTATTTTGTTTTTCTTTCTTTTCCTTCTTTTCCTACAAACAAGTAATTTGATTGGTCATTGCCTTAGGGGAGGCAGAATGGAAGTCTTTCTGGTTTCCATATTACTAAAGCCTGAGTTCTTAGGGCAAAGTTTCCATTAGGGTATTAGCAGCCCTAAGAGGAGTTTTGGAAATGTGTGCCATGAGTCTTGTTGGTTGTTCAAATGAATGGAAGGTGTTGTCCACATTTTGTTCTCAAGGGGCTAGAGATGGCAAATGTCCAATAATGAATGGGCAGGAGCTGTCCTGCACCAAATGCCTATGGTGGCTTCCCTGTCAATTTTGGAGAGAGGATTTGGTAGCATAGGACTAGTGTCCTGAAGAACATGAAGGCAAAAGAATTCCCCAGGGCCTAAAAGAGATTTCCTCAAAGCTGGGAAGAGTGAAAGGGGAGGACAGATAAGAGGAAGGGGAGAAGTAGAGGAAAGTCTGTGAATCCTGACTGAAGAGGGGACTTACTCCCTGAGGTCTGACAATGTGTCTACCTAAGGGGCAAGACCTCAGAGTGAAGTGCATGCATGACGCATCCAGGCCAGAGGTCCTCAACCTCGGCACAGTTGTTATTTTGGTCCAAATAATTCTTTGTTGTGTGACAGCACAGAGTTTTGGCTTCCATGGGATACCTATGAAGATTTGGTTTACATCTAATCTTATCATCTACCATGATATCTGGTGTTTTCCTCCCTGTCTCTTGCATTGGGAAGGCAAGACAATGATCCACTAGTGATGGGCTCTGCTTGAAGGAAATAGCTCATGTCTTAGTTGGGCATTCTCTATTAAGTCTTGGGGCTTAGCAGACTGCCTGTGGGCCCCAATTCTGCATGCTACTGGTGACATATATAGAGACTGTCTTTTGTGGGGTCCCTGGGTGCTTTAGCTGGATTATGGTCCTCTGTCTGGCTGACTATATACTTACTGCTCTTTTATTTATTGTTGCACAGTCTGAATAATTCCTTGTTCCCACCCCACCCGTGGGACAGATTTAAAGAGCTCTCCAGATTTTCATAGAATCCTAATTCACGAGTACATCATTGCTTTTCCAGCTCTTTTCCCAGCACTGCTTCAATGCTGACCTGGAAACGTCTGGTGGGAAAGCTGACATTTGGCTCTGTCTCTTCAGTTCTCCGACTTTCCCTTGAGAGGGTGATGAGACACTAATTTGAGTTCATAATTTTATGCTGAACAGTTAGAACAATGCATTATGGATTTAAATTTAAATTGGAGTTTGAGAGGTGTTAAAGTTAGACGAACTATGTCCACATTTTCATTATAGATACTCCTCCTTCCCAACAGTTGTTAGAGAAATCTTCAACACTTCCCGCATTATACCTGGTTTCTAATTCTGTTAGAATCATGTATGCCTCCTTTGAATATGATAGTTAGGAAAAAATAGCGATTGTCAGAGTAATTCTCTCCAACACAAAAGCAAACACTTTTCTGGACTGCAGAAGGACCTGGCTCTAAAATAAATAATAGTACAGAATTCAAGCAAAGCTGCCCAATACCAGTCCTTTAACATTGAAGTTGGTGAAGGGATTGTCCTGAATTTCAACCACATTTACTTTTTCCTCTAGGCTAATTTCCATCCCCCAAAAGGGCTAATATTTATTAATTGCCAACTATACGGCTAACCACCTTTCTTTATACACATTATCTCAACTCAGTAAAAAATACTTTCAAAGATCATTGTTTTGGTCAGATATAAACTAGAAGCTTAGATATATTGAAAGGCCACTAACTACACAGGAAGGTTTTGGTTGAGTGGCAGAGTACTCTGGCTGTTCAGAGAGGCTGAATCTCAAGGATGAGGTAGTAATGAAGGCTTTCACAGAGGTTGCTTCCTCTAAGAAAGTCTTCCAAATCCTTTTCTTCATTTTCCTCCACCTAATTAAACTCTCTTATCCTGGAATTTTCACAATGTCACCCTATAGCTTGTACAAGAGTTATTTATTGATGTTTTATCTCCCTTTCAGAGAGAAGATTGTCTTCCTGTGGATGTTCTGACTAGGAGCTTATACTCAGAAGGTCAAGTGGACTGAGTAGATATTCTTGAATAAATGAATGAGTGAATGAGTTGATATGGGATTTGAGCTGAATCTGAAAGACAGGCAAAAATAAGTAAACAAACAAACAACTGGTCAGTCATTATATATTAGAAACCATTCTGGCTAGCATCCATCTGGAGTCCTTACTGAAGTTTTTCTCTAACCATGCTAAGAACCATGTGTTTTTATCCTCCATAGGTCCCACCCTGACACTAATTAGAATTGTTTACAAGTAGAACGGACTCTAACCACATCAAGGCTTTATTGGGGTAGGGAGTTGGCACTTCATTGCAGAGATCCCATTATTTCCCCACAGGAGGCTGTCACTTCTCCAAAGTGTGCTACCTCTGGTGCCAATCTCTCACTCTTGCATTCTCCTCCTGACTTCTGGGAGCACATAGGCATGCTGCATGTCACCTGCTCCTCTGGCTCTTGACAATCTCCTTCCCTTGTTTCCAAATCCTACGCAAATTGCTTGGTTGACAATCAAAGGCTGCTGACATCAAACAGCTGCTATAGACAGGTGTGTTCTATAGTTACCTGCTGTTTGCTTTCCTCAGCAGGGACTGATATGACAAACAAAACCAGGAGCTGGGTGCCAACTTCTACTAGCATTTTTCAGACTTGGAAATTCACCCTGAAAATAGCCTTCCTCAGTTCTCATGCGTGTGTGGCTGGATGGGATGCTGTACAGTCCCCCTGCGTACCCCCCCCCCCAAACACACACACCGAAAGCTTACTGTAGTATGCTTTGCAAAATGGTAGGAATCACAATAGCTACATCCAAGCAAAGAGGTTGCATAATTCTGGAACTCTTGATTTATAAAGGACATCCAGAAGCCTTAAAGTATTTTCCAGACTTTTCTTTCTTGTTAATGTGATTACAGGAATATTGTTTCCTACTTTCTACTTTTAGCATTCTTCCCATAAGTCTCAGGTTTTGACTTTTGAAAGTTGCTCTATCCTAGAGTATAATTGATCTCCCATGATTGGGGGGGGGGTGCGAGGGCCTGGCAGGTTGGGGGAAGAATGGATTCCCATTTCTAACACTCCTTCCTGTTATGCTCTGTTATGCTAGCAACTGGCATTTTCCATACTCTCTTTTTCATTCAATAGATGTTTTTACACCTAGGGTTCTGGATGTGATTTAAGCTGTGCCAGTTAGATGTAATTGCATGAATTGTGGAAGGTGACAGGGGCAGAGCCTGTATTTTCTGGGCCCGTTGTTTCTCTGGCAGCACCTTCTTGGCTGTATTGGGATTTCGATGGTGGTCATTTCATGACTGTACTGCTTCCTGATCATGGTGGCATCCTGATCACAAACCAAGCAGCAGTTTCCTTGGTGATCTGGTGTTCAAAGTCATTCCTGAAAGCTCCATCTAGTTTCTGTCTCTTCAGCTTTACTGGTAATTTTGTAAGTCATCTGATACCCCACTTTAACTTGCTAAAGTGAATTCTCTTCTCTATGACTGACCCTTAATCAAAACTGAGGACAATTGGTCTAGACATTCATCCCCCATGGCTTGACAGGGTGCACTAAGATAATTAGCTAGCTGGCAGGGGTGAGAGCCTCAGGCTGGCAGCTGGGAGAGAGGAGGAGCATTGTTCTTTAGGGAAGAGAGAGAGGCACTGTCTCCCTCAGTGCCTCTACTCAGGTCCTTCTTCCTGCTTGGGATGCTCTTTCCTTCATCAGTATATTCCTCCTGCTTTGAAGGCCTTTTCTCAAGCTAGAAACAGTTTTTGCATCTCTGAACTCAGAACACTTCTCTTATGAAATGATGCTCATGATAACATATGAGATAGGAATGAAAGAATGGAGGAGAGGATGTATGAATTACTATGTTCCCTGGCTACAGCCTGATCTACCATTTTCCATCATTTGCCTTCACATGGATTTTGGGGCCTTTCAAAGAACTTATACCAGTTTAAATGATGGTATTGGAGCAGTAGCACTGCCCAGTAGACCTTTCTGTGATGATGGAAATGTTCTAGATCTACACTGTCCAGCGGGGTAGCCCCTAGCACGGGTGACTATTAGGCACTTGAAATGTGTCTGGTGTGAACTGAATTTTAAATTTTTGCCTAGTTTTAACTATTTTGAATTTAAGGAGCCACAGTGGCTAGTGGCTGCCATATTGGACACCACATTAGAGTACATACGTTTTGATGGGCACATGGGCCCCTCTGTATTAACTATTCATTCTGTCATAACAGGCTAGGTCGTTCAAGATGTCATTTTCAGTGCTTATGGGCTGGGAATTTGATTTCCATGGATCAAGCCTGGAAACACAGAGTATAGCACACATGGTGAGCATATATCTGTGGTCACCTGGCTGCACAGTGGCCTCTTTTCATGAAGTTCTGAAAAGGTATGTTCAGAATGGGCTCTTTTATTTACATTGGTATCTTTCTCAGAATTCTTAGAAATCAATATTTCAGATCCTAAGAGAAGACAGTTCTTGGATTTAGTCATTTCTGCAATAAATCTGCCAGAGGAGGGTATAATCACCAACCATACTTGGGTTCACAGAGCTAAGTGCACATATCCTTACTTAAAATATAGAGAATTCTCTCACATACACAATTTATGTTTTTACTCTAGGCACACAGATTTATACATAGACAAAAAGCATACATCCATGGTCACAACTTTTGAATCTAGAATTTGGTGACAACAGGGGAATCATCTAAATATCAGCTTGATCCTGGGTGATCGCCAAACAACTTTGGATGGATGGCTGGGAAGATAAGCACACCTGCTTGGCCTGGGAGGGGATTTGAACCTGGGATTCAGCATTCTAAATGGCTTTACCAAGGGAGGTGTTGCTGCACATTCAGTTGGAAACCTTTCCTCTTTCCTCCCTGCCCACTCTGCCTCCCCTCTCTACTCCCTTGTCACCCACCCTCCCTTGCTGTGCAGTCTTACGTGCTCAGGTGCAATTCCACCCTCAAAAAGTGACAGTTTCTGTGTGGCTCACTTGGAGGGAGAAAAGGATGGACAGGACTGGCAATCTCTCCTTCTTCACCTTCTCCAGATTCCTCCTTCTCTATCTCCTATAACTGTATTTTTTCCCTTGTTCTAAATCCCCATTTCTCTCCAACTCTTCCTGGCTAACCACGTGAGACTTGCTCTCACCCAGGGCTCAGCTGACTTTAATCAGGAAGTTGATAACATGCTGTAATAAGCCTCTTAAACATCTCCTCTTAGAATAAACATAAAGAATTAACTTTTTATTATGGAAAATATCAAATACACACAAAAGTTGAGAGAGGAGTATAATGAATCACCCACTTCAACAATGATCAATAGTTTGCCATTCTTTCTTCATCCATTTCACATCCACTTTTTTTTTGCTTGAGTTTTTTTTTTTAAAGTAAATCTAAATCATCATATCATTTCTCCAACAAACAGTTTCGTAATTATCCCTAACAGATAAGAACTTAAAAATATCATTGTCATGCCTAGCAAAATTCACAAAAATTCCTCGTTGTCATCAATATTTAGATAGCCCGCCCTACTTTTTGCCTTTTGAGAGGGCAATTTGGCAGTACATTTTAAGATGTGAAATGCTTATACCCTTTGACTATGCGTTCCACATGTAGAAATTTATCTTAGCATATACTACATCCACTGAACTATGCAGAGACAGCATGGTTTATGATAGTTTGAAATGGAAAACAACCTAAATATTCATTCATAGGGGTTGACTGGGGCATTTTTAAGTAGGCAATTAAAAGAAGATGGCAACTCTTTGCTGCTTTGATAAGAAAAGCTACCTAAGTAGCTTACTGAGTAGAAAACAATAGCAGAAAGAATATACAGGAAACATCTGAGAAGGACTTGAGGGGAGAGAAGAAGAATAAGATAGTGGAATTCCACTTTTTGCTTTGTACTTTCCTGTGTATTTTGAATTATTTTTACCATGAAGATGTATTACTTTTATAGTTAATAAAAAAGTATATTCTCATTAGGACAAGTTTGAGGAACTCTGATTTTATGTTTCTGGTGGTTTCTTATGTAAATATTATGGTAGAGATTACTAGTATGCTTGCATATCTGGTTCTATTGTTCCTCTTCACTGAGGATGATGACATTCCTCTGCCCTGCTGTAGTTAGACAGAATCATGTGACTAGTTCTAGCCGCTAAAGTATGTGTGGAAATACTGTATGTCATGTCCAGGCTCACGCATTTAAGAGTCAATTTGCCACTTCTGTGCTCTTTTGTTCTCTGCCATGGTCACTCTAAGAATCTCCTGTTGAGATGGCATTGTCCCCAAATAGAGGCAATGCAGGGAAGACTCCCAATGTTCAGACTTTGTATGAACAAGAAGAAAGCTTTTGTTGTATTAAGCTACTAGACTTTTGGGTCTGTTACCTCAGCTTCGTTGAACTTGTCGTGACCAAATCGGTAATGACAATAGAACCATTGGAGGCACATAAGAAATAGCCTTCCACAGACTGCAGTGCATGCCCTGGTGACATTGTGTGAAGTGATTATAAACCTT
This sequence comes from Crocuta crocuta, assembly GCF_008692635.1. Classification (NCBI taxonomy): domain Eukaryota; kingdom Metazoa; phylum Chordata; class Mammalia; order Carnivora; family Hyaenidae; genus Crocuta; species Crocuta crocuta. The sequence goes on from NW_027528867.1 coordinate 1,742,099, forward strand.
TCCCATTTACTAATGTTGGGATACTCATGCATTTGAGCTGCAAGATAGGTATGTACAGTTCCTAGGTGCAGAATCCATATCTACCATTTGGCCATGCTGGTGACTTCTCTGAGAACATTTGCCCAACCAGGAAGACTGTTCTCAGACGTATAACTTAACACTTAAGTCCAGTAATGTACTTCTGGTCTATCTTCTCTGAGGCTCCTTGGCTCAAACAATTAAGCCAGAGCCATGGCAGCTCAGCCCTGCCCATCATCCTTGATGCCCCATGGCATAACATAAGCAGGTGAACTTTAGAAGAATTAGGTGCTCACAGGGCCTGTCTTTCCCTTTTCCCACTATTCTAGGGTGACTGCTTATGAAGGTAGAAGCTTCAGTGACAACAACCAGGGAGCCAGAAAAGAAATCTCACTGCTTTGCTTTGCCTCAGTTCCAATCAACCAGGTCTGCTACTATTAATCTGGCAGCGGTAAGGGGGATGAAGGAGAAGAGAGGCTGAAGACAAGCAGCCAAGGAGAAGGTTGTTATGGGAATGATGGCTGAAGCAGAAGGAATGAAAAGAAAGTGGTGTCTGGAAATAAAAGGAAAAACCAACAGGACTTGGTGATGAATTGGATCCTGGGGTAGGGGAAGCATACATAGGTTTTTAGCTATGGGAAGAGATGATTTAGAGGGAAATAAGGTAGACACACTGAATTTTAGGTGGGGTGGGAGCATTGAGGAGTAGTGGCTAAAAGGTGGCAGGAGACACTGAGCTGGAATGCAGAGGAAACCCAGAGTTATGATTTAGTAGAGAAATGGGAAGTGCAGTGGTGAGAACTGGAGAGGGTTGTGAAAGCAGGACTGTAAACCAAGAAATGAAGAGAGGGAGAAGGAGCCCATGAGAGGTGAGCAGAGCTGTGAGTGTCAGCATCAACAAAGAGACAGGTGGAGACCAGCCCATAGAACCTGACTAGAAGACCACTGGTGATATCTGAGAGTCTAGTTTCAATAGTGCTGTATTAGTCAGGGTTCTCCAGGGAAACAATTAATTTTATATGTCTATGTATATAAATACCTATTTATAGATATGATTTATTATATAATGTATATATGATATACATATGATCTATTATAAGGAATTGGCTCACATAATTATGGAGGCTAAGAAGCCCCAATACCTGCAGTGGGTACAGTGGAGACCCAGAAGAGCTGATGTGTAAGTACAGAGCCGATGGCATAAGTTCCAATTCAAAAACCACCTGGCTAGAGACCCAAGAAGAGCAAATATTTCGTTCTGGGTCTGAAGACTGGGAAAGACCAATGTTGCAACTCAGGCACGAGAGGTTTCCTCTTTCTTAGTCTTTTTGTTCTATTTAGGTCTTCATTTGCCTGGTTGAGACCTACCTACATTGGAGAGAGAGATCTGCTTCGGTTAGTCTACCTATTCAGAGCTGAATCTCATTGAGAAACACCCTTACAGACATGCCTAGAATGTCTGACCAAATGTCTAAGCAACTCATGACCCAGTCAAGTTGACACATAAAATTAACCATCACAAGTGCCATGAAGTCAGTTTTTTGGGGACTAAATGAGGAATGTGTGGTGGGGAGAAGGTGGCAGGAAGACATAACCACCTGCTTGAGAATGGTGGCCATCAAAATGAAGAGAAAAATCACATGCTAAGCTGAAGGGGCAGCAGGGGCAACTCAGATTTCTTTAAATAATAGAGGAGACCTTTAGATTTGACTTTCCTTTGCTAATCCATATGGACATTCATTTAATTTTCCCCCCAAAGGTTATTGAATTGAATATACAATGTCCATTCTAACTATGTTTGCCCAAAGGTAAGTCTAAGTTAGTTTGCATTTTTGGCAGGCATGCCAAGTATTGGCAGAAAAAGATGGCTCAGAAATGATCTGGGGCAAAGGAAAAACCCAGCCCATGATCTAAAATGTGTTTTGCACAAAAGTGCATAGTGCTCATTAAGATAATCAAAGTTAATTGTTCTATGTTATTTGTGGCTTTTTGTCATTGATGTAGAAGGGATCCGTTTCTTGCCAGCATGTGTCCATATACCTTAGCATTTACTTAAATGCAAGGAAATACACCTTACAAGACTTGGTGCCAAATAAGTCAAAAGGAGTAAAGGAAACTGCAGTTTGGTCAGCTGGACCACATGGTGACTCATCCATGGCACAGTGACACGTCCCTGCTCCAGACCCCACCTAATCAATGCTCCAGCAAGAGAGAGCTAGAGAGCAATGCTTACAGTGGAGGAATCCAGACTGCAAAACCTTAAGGGTAAATAGTGACAAAATCCTTTTTGAGCCACAGACCATTTGCTAGAATCCTAGTTCCATGGTTCACCAGTGCTGTCATTTTCTCCCACATGTTTCTGTTCTTAAATAGATCCCACATAGCCAGCTGGGCCTGGGCATTCAGTCCTGGTCAGCCTTCTTCCTGGAAATGGCATTTCTCTCCTCTCATCACTTAACCTCTTAAAACAGACCATGCAAATATCTCTCTGACAGTGCTTGTGTCCAGAAAGTCATGTGCATATTGTCCCTGGTCAAACATGCCCATTAAGTGTCATTTCTCAGTGGCTGTGCTGTTTCTTTACTTTTATTTAACAGAGGGTCTGTTCTGTATTTCTGGTTGAGATCCACTCACTGATTTACAGTGATGCCCACACATATTTGCAGGATTATCACTCAATATTTATTATTATCATATCACAAGCACGTCTCACAGATATTGAGGTTATGTTCTAGACCACCATAATAAAGCTAATATAATAAAGTGAGTCAAGTGATTTTTTTTGGTTTTCCAGTGTATATAAAAGTTATTTTTCCACCATACTATGGTCTATTAAGTGTGCAATAGCATTATGTCTAAGAAAGAATATACATGACAGTGGGTGTCTCAGTCAGTTAAGCACCCAGCTCTTGATTTTGGCTCAGGTCATGATCTCATGGTTTGTGAGATTGAGCCCTGCATCAGGCTCTGCACTGAGTCAGTGCAGAGCCTGCTTGGGATTGTCTTTTTCCTTCTCTCTCTGTTCTTCCCTTGCTGTCTCTCTCTCTCAAAGTAAGTAAGTAAGTAAGTAAGTAAGTAAATAAATAAATAAATAAATAANACAGAAAACCATAATAATGAAAAAGTTTGAAAGATTGTGAGAATTATCAAAATGTGATACAGAGATGTGAGCAAATGCTGTTGAAAAAATGACACTGATAGATGTGCTTGATGCAAGGCTGCCATAGATCTTCAGTTTGTTAAAAAAATGCAATATCTATGAAGCTCAATAAAGCAAAGTGCAATTAAATGAGTATACCTGTACACGTAAGTACTCAATAAATGTTCTTGTTAGATTTGAGTATAATTAATTATTATAGTGTAAAAAACATAATTGAAGAAAAAGTACAGTGCAATAAAATGTAGTATGCCTGTACACATAGGTGCTCAATAAATGCTCTTGTTATATTGAGTATAATTAATTTTTATAATATTGAAAATATAATTGAAGAAAAAGATTATAGTTAACCATTCTATTATTACATACTTCAAAGTTGCTAAAAAACTAGATCTTAAATGTTCTCACCACATGTAAAAACATGGACACAATGGAGGTGTTAACAAACACTACAGTGGTAATCATGTTGTAATACATAAATGTATCAAATCGATACATCGTATATAAAACTTATGCAATGTTATATATCAAATATAATCTCAATAACAAAATATATACATATAATCCCCTCAAAAGAAAGAAATCACTATATATCACACATATGATATGATAATATCTAGTGAAATCTTTTTTTAATTATATATTTTTCACACTATTACAATTTAATTATATTAAAATAATCTAACAAGAGCATTTATTGAGCACCTATGCAGTACTTGGGTAAGACCAATGAGATACAGAACGGCTAGAAGATAATACTGGCCTTCAGTCTGACTACACACAAACTGGGGAAACAAGACCCACACACAAAGAGCAACCTACAATGAACTGCCCTCTCTGGGTTGGCCATGGAGGCACATGCATGAGGCTGGCAGGCAGGAAGGCATCGCTTCCCTGGTTCAGCCTCTCTGGGAAAGTCACATCCTTCCATGACTGCAGTTTCGGCTGGGCCACTCTCCCAGTTCTCACTGGTTCTGGCCACACTGTCTCTCGTGTTCCTTCCATTCGAGGGGCAATAACAACTTCCTGCTGTTGTTGGCCACCTCTGGGCAACTCACCTTTCCTTGGCTCTTCTCTTAATCCTGCCCCTTACTCTGTCCGTAGCCCTTACCTTCAATTCTCTTCATCTGTACCACTTGGAGTGGATTCTGTTTGCTGCTGGGCCCCTGACTGATGCAGTGAAACTTAAGAGGTTGCAGTTAGGGAGCTCGTTTGCTGTTTTCATAGAGATTCTAACATGTCAACCAAAACAAACACTTGTTTCACAGAGAAGGGGGTTGGCCTTCCCCAGTAGGAGGGGAGGAGGAGCTTTGAAAGCTACTTACTGAGAGGAAAAAGCAAGGGCTTGAAGTGAACAAGTTGGCATTGGGTGTAGACAAGTCTGATTTGTGCAGCTAATTTTTAGACTTCAAAAAGTTAAATAAATCCTCCCTGGAAGCATATACTTTCTGAACTGTCACTTGTTTAAAAAGAGAGCTACAGTAGAGCCCCAGGCACCAGCAGTCCCCCAAACCCAAACTTCACAGCCCTGCTGGGGGACACTGCAACTCCTCAATTAGGAGGAGGGCTGGAGGTGGGAAGGGAATCCTTCCTGCTTCACTTACTCCTGGCAGAATATTCTCTTTCAAGCTTTGCTAATTGAAATTAAAGAGCTGCCATGTTTGGACAGGGACAAAAAAGAACCCATTTTTGAACTTTCTTTGATTTAAGGATCAGGCTGCAAGGAATCCAGGGGCAATTTCACTCCCATGGCTACTGAGTGTCCCCACGGTGACACAGAACAAGACAGAGTGTTGAAGAGGTGAAGTGTTTCCAACTATAGCAAAAGCAATGTTATCCAGGAGTTCACAGGAAAAAGGAGACATTAAGATAGCCGCATGGCCACTCTCACTAAAATGATCCAGTAGCCAACTCTTCTCAGTGCCCCAAATTACTGAGATAACTACTATCATGTGCTGGAAGGGGCTAGGAACAATCAAAGGGGAAAGAAAAATGCTTGCCAATGATCCTTTGCTAGCTAAGTCCCTCTCCAGGTAGGAAGGGTGGCAAGGGGTGGTTTTATCACCCTAGGGACCATTTACTAGTAAAAGGATGCTGAAGAAAAAGGAATTTCTACAATGTGCTTAAGGATGTGCGAAGTGCTTTCAGAGAAGTGATCTTATTCAATCCCCACAGCAATGTGGTGACTCAGGTCTTATGAAACCAAGTAGACTTTGAGCTAGGAGGCTGAAGCTTGTGTGTTGTTTTACCAGAAAAACCTTGTGTGTTTTTAGATCTCCATGCCTCAGTTTCCTCAAAGAGAACAATGCCTAATCCTCACAGGCGACAGATAATAAATTTAAGCAGATGGATTTCTTTGGATGGAAAGTTCATTCTGTGTCAGGAAATTACAGTTGTTAATGTAAACAGAAATAATGAAATTTTGTGGGCTAAAAGCAGATGAGAATGCATAGATGAATACTCAAGTAGTGTTAATACCAATGCGAGAACAATGAGTAACTGAAATTTAAGAGCTTTTACCAAGCATAGCTTTTTTTGTGTCTATGTGTTTGCAGGGGTGGTGGGCAGGTATTTGGTTAACTCACAATTATAAATTCTCTTTGGAAATGGCATAAGACGGGCACCTGGGTAGCTCATTGGCTGAGTGTTCTACTTTGGCTCAGGTCTCGATCTCATGATTTGTGAGTTCAAGCCCTGCATCAGGCCCTGCTCTGACAGCTTGGAGCCTGGAGCCTCCGTCTCCCCCTCTCTCTGCCCCTTTTCACTTGTGCTCTCTCTCCCTCTCTCAAAAATAAATAAGTAAACTTTAAAAATTTTTAAAAAATAAAAAGGAAATGGCATGAGAATGAAAACGAGTCATGTCTCTGTGCTTAGGTGCTGCATAATCAGAGAGGGTTTCCCTGATCATATTAAGAAAGAGCACTGTTGTCACTCATCTTCCTTTACTCTAGTTTATTTTATATACTTATTAATTTATTATCTATCTTTCCCAGCTAGAATATAGGATCCAAGAGGGAAGAGACTATGTCTGTTTTGTTCACTGTGGACACTTCAATACCTCTAAAGGTGCCTGGTACATAGTAGGTACTCAATTAGTAATAATTAAATAAATTTAATAATGATATAATACATGAAACTTAGTGTTTCATATTTTCCCAACTATTCTTGTAGTAAAATACATACAACAGAAAATTTACCATTGTAATTTTTACAATGTTTTTATTTTACTTATTTATTTTTATTTTAGAGAGAGCGTGCACATGAGTGAGGGAGAGGAGCAAAGGGAGAGAGAAAGAAAATCTTAAGCAGGCTCCACACTTAGCATGGAGCCCAATGCACGGCTTGAACCCAAGACCCTAGGGGCATGACCTGAGCCAAAATCCAGAGCTGGGTGCTCAACCGACTGAGATACCCAGGTGGTATTTTATTTTTAAGTGTACAGCTCAGTGGTATTAAATAAATTCATCATTTTGTGCCACCTAAACCACCATCCATCTCCAAAAGTCTTTTAAACTTACGAAACTGAAAGTCTATATACCCATGAAACAATAATTCCCCATTCCCCCTCCCTCCAAACCTTACCTTTCTTACACTTTCTGTCTCTATGACTTTGACTACTCTAAATACCTGATAGAAGTGGAATCATACATATTTGTCTTTGACTGCCTTATTTCACATAGCATATATCCTGAAGTTTCATCCATGTTATAGCATGTGTCAGAATTTCCTATATTTTAAATATGTTTTTAAAATATTTATTTATTTTTGAGGGGGAGAGAGCACAAGTGAGGAAGGGGCATAGAGAGAGAGGGAGACAGAGGATCTGAAGCAGGCTCTGCACTTACAGCACAGAGCCTGAAGTGGGGCTGGAACTCACAAACCATGAGATCATGACCTGAGCCAAAGTTGGATGCTTAACTGACTGTGCCACCACCCAGATGCCCCTACTTTATTAGAAAGGCTGAATCGATAAATATTTTGATTCTTAAAAAAGTTTTTGAATAGAGGGTAATGTGAAATATCTAAACATTGTGCTTTATGAAACTGTGCTTGATGAAAATGGTATCAATATCAAATGTAAATCTCATGGTGAAGCAAACTAAGTGAAGAATTATATACTTGCTCTAATATTAAGGGTGGGATAAAAAGCACATGTGAACACCAACCTTTGGGATAGAAGTGGACTACAGAAGATTTAAGGATAAAGTAGAATAGTTAAATCACAATCAGCATTTTCTGCTCATGATGGTCTGAGTGGGAAATGAAAAATGTTCTATATTGTGTGTCTATATTTACCAATATGGTAAAGGTTTTGCCTGGCAGTGGGGACCCACTTTTAACTAGTGGATATCCACACTCAGATCTCTGATTCTAAAGAGTTCTCAGGCTTCTACATCTCAGTAAATGACATTTAATTCATCTGAGGTGATCTTAAAATCCTAAAATAAGACATATAGGACTCCTTATTTAAAATGGTAGATTAACTATGCATGTTTATCTATGCTTACATATGAGACCATATTAAAAATTATTGTGGAGGGATTTTTAAAAAGATTTAAATCCACTACAGAAAGAGAATGAAAGAGGTGACCCAACAGAAAAGAAAGTTAAATGAGTTTTGGAAGTTAGAATGAGATGACTCATTCAGCAAATAAAAGAAGCCACAGTCTAAAGTTAATTTAGAGAATGGTATGGATAAAGGGCTTGGGATTTAGGCATAGGTACTGGATAAAATCAGTGACTAGAACAGTTGTCCTTCCTTCTGTCCCCTTGTTATGATGCACAGAGCACCAGCAGCAACACATCTCTCCTCCAAGCAGATCAGAAGTCTGTTTTCTGGGTAAACTAAATGGCCCTAAGGCCTAGATTTCTATACACCAGCTTTCTTCATCTGGTAACCCTAAAGTGAAGTCCATTAGTTGGCAAGCCCTGCTCCCACTGCCAAATAAAGTTCCCCCTGTTTAGAAACTCACATTTAAGGGTGCCTGGGTGGCTCACTCAGTTAAGCGGCTGACTTCAGCTCAGGTCATGATCTCACAATTTGTGGATTCGAGCCCCATATCAGGCTCTCTGCTGTCAGTGCAGAGCCTGCTTTGGATCCTCTATCTCCCTCTCTCTCTCTGCCCCCTCCCCGTGTGCTCTCTCTCTCAAAAATAAATAAACATTAAAAATTTTTTAAAAAAAGAATCTCACATTTCAATAGGAGTGACAGGCAAGGATTTTGTTTTTAGGAAAACCCCAAAAGGAAGAGAAAAACATAGACAAACAAAAAGCATGAACATGAAGAAAACAGAGATAATGTAGGGAACAGAAAAAAATTTTTTAAAAAGGAAGAGAAAACCTCTAGTTCATATCTGTAGAAAGATTTGAGAAGATATTATTATACAGGGGAGCATTTGGAGAATAAGAAAGAGTTCTTAGAATAAAAATAGAATTTCTGAAGTTAAAAAAGTATGGTAGAAAGTTGGAATATAACATCAAGAAAATCACCCAGAAATTATAGTGAGAAGCAGTAAAAAATATGAGAGAGCAGATAAGATACGTAGGCTATGTCTATCCAGAAGAGGTTGGCAATTAATGACCCATAGGCCAAGTGTAGCCCAGGGCCTGTCTTTGTATGTCCCTTAATCTAAGAATGCTTTTTAAATTTGTAAAGGGTTGTAGATAGAAAAAAAAATAGAAGAATATGTAATAGAGGTCATATATGGCCCCCAAAGCCTAAAATGTTTATCATCTGACCCTTTACAGAAAACATTTGCTGACCACTGATTTAGAAGGCCAACTAATCCAACTAATAAGAATTCTAGAAAAAGAAGAGATAAAATGGAAAGAGGAAGTCATCAAAGAAATTATACAAGGACAATTCTCTAAGCTTAAAGGCTTGAGTCTCAGGTTGAAATGGTGCATAGAGTATCCAGAACAATAAACAAAGACTAGACCTTTACCAAAGAACATCACTGTGAAACTTCAGAACATCTGGGATAAAGAGAAGATCCTGAAAGTTTCCAGAGGGGATAAAAAAAAATAGGTGATTTACAGAGGAATGAGAGACTGCTCAATAGATACATTGGTGCTAGAAGAAAAAAAAAGTAAAGGCCTTACAAATCCTGATTTTTAAACCTGAATTCTATGCCTGTCCAGATATTGGGAATAATTAATACAAACACATTTCAGACATGAACAGACTTAGAAAATTCACCTTCTCAGTGCCTTTGTTAGGGAGCAGTAGTTGTAGATATGCTCTCCTAAAATGAGAGATACACTAAGAAAGGAGATGGTGGAAATAGACTCCAATGCAGGAAAATCGTAAAGGGAATTCTCAGGATGTTGGCTGATCCAGGACTAGAGATTAATTGGTCTACATTAGAGCAAGAAGGATAAAGAGAAACCCAGGAAAAAAAATAATAGGGTGTGGTGGATAACTTCTAAAATGATTTTTAATAATTTAAGACTTCTGGTAGTCATGCCCTTGTATAAATCAGTTTGTTCTCTATTTTTAAGCATCTCATATGATTTGTTTCTGTTGCTTTCTTTATGCCCCCTCCCATATGTTCATCTGTTTTGTTTCTTAAATTCCACATAGTGAAATCATATCGTATTTGTCTTTCTATGACTTATTTTGCTTCGCATAATACACTCTAGCTCCATTCATGCTGTTGCAAATGGCAAGATTTCATTCTTTTTGATGGCTGAGTAATATCCCATTGTATATATACACTGTATTATATATATACATTGTATTATATATATAAACATGTATACATATACACATACATACATATGCATATTTGCATGTATTGTGTGTGTGTGTGTGTGTGTGTGTGTGTGTGTGTATTCTTCTTCTGTATACAACCAAAGCACCTAAGCTTCCTTACATCTAGGTGGGACCATGTGACTGAGTCAGGGCCAATGGCCTAGGGGTGGGCGTAGAAGTGATATATATACTTCTTGCTAGCCTGGCCCCCCAAATACCCCACATTGTCTTCCATGCTCTTTCTTTCCTTCTTGGTCAGCTGAGTGCAGAGTATCCAATGCTAAGGATTCCCAGCAAATCCCAGGGGACATAGAGCCACCAGGTAGAAGACTCAGTATCCCAGAATCAGTACCTGTAGGAGGGTTGCACTATTACAAAAATCTGCATGAACTTTCCACTAGACAGAAACAATTCTATTGTGTTTAGCTGCTAGGATATTGTTATCATAGCTTGGCCTATCCTGTTTTGACTAATATAGAGGTTGGTACCTTGAGGTAAGCTGCTGCCCTGATTACAAACAACAAAAAAACGGAAACGAAAACGAAAAGTATGTGGCATTGGCTTGGTGGTCATGCAGTGGGTGGCAAAGGTGCTGTTATTAGTGACTAGAAAGATAAAACCCATAGTATATAGTGGTAAAACATGATAAAACTATCATTTGTGGCAGCTTAGTAGTCATAAAGTCTCCTAAGTTGGAAGCTCTAGAGGAAGAGTCTAGAACTAAACAGGCTATTTGTAATGTGTTTTGGTTTGTATTGGCTGCCTTTGCTAAGCTATTATTACAAGAAGGAGATGAACTTGAGAGAGAATTAGCAGATCTGTAAAGCAAAAAATGGGATAAAAAGAGTCCAGACATTTGCAAAATCAAAGTCAAAGTGTTGAAAAAGCTCACTGCTTCTAGATCCCAAACATAGAGGATGCATGACAAAGGTATGGTGAAGCCTCCCTGCAACACAGCTTGTGGCAAAGACCAGACTGAAGGTCTCATCTTTCCACTGGTGGTTCCAGATGGCCTCAAGCCAGTTGCTATTACATTGAGAGAGACTGGCATGAGGACAAAGAAGCAGGAAAATGAGGCAGGGTTGAAAATCATCTCTAGGAAATAGTGTTGGTGTAATTATTGGCTCATGCAAGTGACTGTGAAGCAAATAGGCCAGAAGCCTATATTAGTTTTTAAAAGAACTTTACTGTTACAGAAACCTTGAGTCCAGATTAAAGAAGCCTTTAACTGCTGGAGACATAAAACACCTTTAGTCTGCTCAGCATAAGCAGAAAGAAGTGACCTATAGACCAAGAAATCTATGGGATTTCTTCCCATAGATCAGGACTGGGTCCTTTTCAGGGTAGGAGAACTTCATAATGTCAACCCCATAGGATTCTAGCATTTGTTAAGAATGAGTGACTGTGTTGTATCCCTTTTTGGTTCCTTTTCTGACAGGGAATATTTAGCTATAGTTCCTGCCCCTGTTTCACTACAGTATGTAGGCTGAGGTCGGGGGGTGGGCAGAGAAGATAACTTCTTCTTTTAGTTCATTGGTTGCCAGGCCAAAAAGAACTACATCTGACTTGATAGAGAAATTTGTGCATCATTGAGATCCTGGACTTTGAACCGGAATAGTTACTAGATGGGACTTTGAGTTATCCCCTTGGGTGAGTATGTTCTCCATGTGGGAAGAAGAAAGGAGTTGATACTTGGTGACCAGAAGGATAGACTATAAATGAGACTGCTAGTGCTCATGCATTTCTTCTTGGACACACAGCTGTACTGATTAGTCTGTAATCCCTGCATCTAGGTGAAACCATTTGATTGAGTTCTGGCCAATAGAGCATAGGTAGAAGCAGTGGTATGATGTTAAGTGTTTAACAATGGGGTGTCCGTGAAACAGTATATGCATAGGTACTTGAGTTTATTTTAAGTTTGCTGATATAAAGGAGATGTAGCACATTATTTATCATTAATAACAATTAGATTAAAAATTTGCAATATTCTTGTAATTTCCATATAGCCAATTGATTCTCTCAGAATGCTTTTGTTGATTTTTACTGAACTCTTGTATTGTAGCCAACCTATCGTTACAACTGATGAATGAACACAGTTCTAACATGAATACTGGTTGATATCTTCTTTTACATTATTGAGTAACTGAAATAATGAAGACATATGTCAGAATTTACTTGTTCATCAGTAATGTGGGCAACTTCTTTGCTGAATCAGTTGACAGTTATCACATACTAGAAGAATATTTCCTCCATATTTTGTGCTATTTACAATGTAATAACTACAGATACAACATGGTTTTAATTAATACTTTTACTACTTTCTCTATAACTTCTAAAAGTCCCCAGACACTCAACAAATATAGTAACCAAACCCTGATTTATAGTGTTTGCCAATTACCATGAGGCAAATACCCTACCACTGTCTATTTCAAACACCCAGCATGATGGTATTGAAGATGGAGTATGGAAGAGATGAACCATTCTATAGTATCCTATGGCATTTCCCACTAATAGATACAATAGTAAAGTAGGAAGTTTGAATAATTATTACCTTTGATTTTCCTTTATTTTAAAAATTTGTTGTTTGTTTATATAATTTAACTTTTAATAATGTCTGTGTTTAACAGTCAGTTTGCAAAATGCCTGAAAATGTAATAGGTAGTTTTTGAGAGCTGCCATGAGCTGGTTCTAGCCTACTACAGGGATGAGGTATGCCATTTACACACCTTACTTCTGAAATGTGCAGCATAGCCCTTCATATGCCCTCTCTTCACTCAATGACTAGCTCAATGCAGAGGATCCAGTGAAGGACTCCAATAGTGACCTAGGGGACAGCAGAACCTGGATCTCTGAATCACTAGGGACATGTTCAGAAGTGCCATCCTACTAAAAATATTGATCTTCAACACTGTGTGAGCAAAATATAAATGTTTGTTGCATCAAGTCTCTGAGATTTGAGGTTGTTTGTTATAGCAACACCTATCATGACTAATATATGTTACCAGAAAAGTTTAAACATTAAAAAATAAAATGAGGGATTTATATAACTATAGTATTAAAAATAACTCAAATATAGAGGTCAATATCAGAAATAATAGTAATGTTATGTAACATATTCAAAGTCAAGCCATCTTCAACATTGTATCTAAAACTATTGATATTGCCTGCTTATCTTGGTTCATCCACTGATGATCTCTGTTCTTTCCCTGTATAAATCTAGGGCTTAAAAGCTCTGATGTCAGAGCTTCACATATAGTTTATTAATTTATTTGACAAATATTTGGGGTCAAAGACCAGAATCTCACAGTTGTAAATAAACTGTTTCTATTTGTCAGAAAGCTTTAAAAAAAAACATCCTTCAGCTTTAACATAATGCTTGAAAGATCCTGTTTTAACTGTTAAGGCCACTAGATATTAAGGTCTACATCTGGTGCAGCATCTTATCTGAACCAATTTTCCCCAAATGCTAGAATCTGTGGTCTTTTCTCAGGAAACATTCTGACAATACTTAAACTAAGCACAAGGAAGCACTGGGAAACGCACTCAAAAGATACTTTAATGGCAATTAAGAACTGTGAGATACCTGGGTGGCTCGATCAGTTGAGTGTCAGACTTTGGTTCAGGTCATGATCACTTCGTTCATGAGTGACTCAGCTTCTTGGGGCCTCAGTTAAAGGGCTCAGAGGGCTGTCAATAAAGATTAAATAAATAATTGGGGGGTGGGCACCTGGCTGGCTCAGTCAGTGGAACAAGCAACTCTTGACCTTGGGACTGTGAGTTTGAGCCCCACACCTGGTGCAGAGATTACTTAAAAATAAATCTTAAAGGGGCACCTGCATGGCTCCGTCGGTTAAGTGTCTGACTCTTGGTTTCGGCTCAGGTCGTGATCTCACGTTTTGTAGGATCAAGCCCCATGTGGGGCTCCGCATTGACAATGTGGGGCTTGTTTGGGATTCTCCCTCTCTCTCTCTGCTCCTCCCCTCCTTCTCTCACCCACGTGCTCTCTCTCACTCACTCAATAAATAAAACTTTTAAAAAATCTTTAAAAAAAGAATTGGTTGAAAAATCAAAATTCCTCTGCTTCTATTTCCCAGATGTTCTGTATCCATTCCCTCTTTCCTCTCACTGCTCTGCAGATGGCTACAGAGGCCTCCTCCCTGGCCTCCCTGTTCATGAGTTTGAGTCCCATGTCGGGCTTTGCATTAATAGTGAGGAGACTGCTTTGGATTCTCTGTCTCCCTCTCTCTCTGCCCTATCCCCACTTGTGCACTCTCTCTCTCTCATAGATAAATAATAAACATTAAAAAAATTTAAAAAAGAAATTAAGAAATGTCCAGCAATAAATCAAGGGAGTCTACCAGAAAGCAGAAACGCCTTGAAAAACTATTTTCTCTCAGGCTGAAATGTTAAAAAAATTTTTTTAATATAAATACCTCACCCTCAGGTCGAAGGGTTCTTTAAAATTTCAATTATGAACATCTAACTTAAAGTATAAAACAATCCAGAAAGTACAATAGGTAACAGCTTTTAAGGAAACACATGCCCATAGATGTCTTATCCCTACATTCATTCACCAAATGTTCACTACGTATCTACCATGTGCAAAATATGCATCAAGCAGAAGCCATAGTGGTGAATAAGCCTTCATGGAGGAGGTAGCATGAAATTGCTATATGGGAGTCAGGAAAAGAGCATCCCAAGTTTAGCAAATGGCTTGAACAGAGTACATGGCATATTTGAGAAATGATTAATGCACTAGGGAGTCAAACTGTATCAATGATATACTGAGGATTCTGGACTAAGTTTTGCAACCAAGGAGGGAACCACTGTAGGGTTTTTGCTTGTGTTAGAAAGACAGCGTCCTGGCACTTTAAAGAGCTAAAAGGCAGAGTCAAGGACTGCAGAAGACAACTGGGAGGCTTTTGCACTAGTTCAGGTGAGTGACAGGGCAGTGACACAGGTTTGTGGGAATGGAACAGAAGAGACAGCCATGAAGATGGAGGGACTTGCTGACTGACTGAATGTATACGTGTTGGGGGCTGTGAGGACAGGGCTTCACCGCAGAAGACTCCCATGTCTGGAGCTGCCCAATGGGGGTGCCTTTATTCGAGATGGGAAAGGTGAGGGAGGAGACATGTACTCAGTTTTGGACACACTGGGCTGGAGAGATCATTGGGCAGATCCAGAAGGAAACAAGACCCTCGGGGATACATCCTCAACTTTCCATTTTGTGGATAAGTCAATTGAATACGTAATTGTTGAGTCTCTACTATTTGCCAAGAGAAGAACCTGGGTCTTGGCTGCATCAGGGTTCATGTTCCAGGAAGTTCCCTAGTAGAAGCAGCCTTCTGTTTCACAGAACACTTACTCAAAGAGGGGACTTAGTAGAGGAATTAAAGAAGTGCATTCAGATATGCCAGATTAGTTAAGATTTTTACAATTATAACACTCCATGCTAATGTAAGATTGAATAACCAGACATACTCATGTATTACTGTTGGAAGTAAATGGGCATAACTGTTTGGAAGGCAACTTGGAAATGTATTTCAAGAGCCTTAAAAAGGATTATACTCTTTAAATCAGTAATTCCTCAGGCTATTCCAAAGGAAATAATCCCTAATTTTAAAAAAGCTTTCTGTACAAAGATGTTCATCACAAAAGTATTTGTGTTATTTTGAGAATTAGCTTAGATGCTCAGTTACACTGGAGTGGTTCAGTAAGTTATGACAAATATGGTAGATGGAATATTAAACAGCCATTAAAAACAATGTTTGAAAGAAGTTTGCTACTTATGTTACAATATTAAATGAGAAAAAATGATATTTGGTATCATCACAATTGCAAAAATAAAACCCAAAGACCAGGAATAGAAAGAAATTGAACAGTGTCTAGAAGGAAATACCACAATTTTAATAGCGCCTTG
The DNA here is from genome assembly GCF_008692635.1 of Crocuta crocuta. NCBI lineage: Eukaryota > Metazoa > Chordata > Mammalia > Carnivora > Hyaenidae > Crocuta > Crocuta crocuta. The sequence goes on from NW_027528867.1 coordinate 1,757,951, forward strand.
TTCAGGCACTAGATCCTGTTTTTCCCTTATTTGATGCATTCTTTTGCATTTCCCAAATTTTCTATCATAAGCATTTAATGAGTATTTAATCAGGAAAATAAGCTCTAACTAGCAAATCACAATGAAGACTAATGAGGACTTAGTAGAGGTTGTCTTTGGAACTGAAAGGGCTCGGAGAGGGCTTGGAAACAGTGCTCCAGCACTTTGTCCTGAACTCCGTAGAGACACTGAGGGGACCAGGTCTCTGAACAAATGGCCAGATGCTAAGACACCCCTCGAGTTGTTTTTTCCACTGGCATTTCCCCCTATTGACTGACTACTTTAGGAAAAGTTAGGCCACCTAGCGAAACTACTTTCTGGACATCATCACTCAGAGCTACTAACTGTTTCCCCCAACTTGCAGTTTCTGGGGATTGTGCCCTTTTTTCCCTTCCAGTTCCTCAGACTCAGAGAGCCCAGAGCAGGAGGCATGCGATTGCTTTGAGACACACCATAAGCTCATAAAGTCTGAAAGGTTAGGCAAAGACTGAGGCATGAAGAGTGAAAATTCTCCATTCACGAATAACCACCCCCCTCTCTCAACTCTTCTTAAAATGGAAAGAAAGGGTGCAAGATGACATTAGGCACTTTAAAATATGCAAAATTAGGAGCTGGTGCAGACCTCATTAACACCCGCCTCCAACATCATTAAGATGTTTCCAAGAAAATTAATTGAGAGACTCATTAAAAATAAATTAAGAAAAATGTGTTGCAGAGCGCCTGCACTCAGCTCATAAATCACAGCTCAGAGCTCCGGCCCGCTGCTCCGGCAATTAACTCCAACCTATTTGTTTTATCCTGACTGTGAAAATTAGAAAGCAGACGTGGAGATTAGATTAGGGACGTCTGTCAAGCGGAACTTGAAGTGAATATTTTAGGATACAAAATGGAAACCAGGAAAACAAAGAAAGCAGAGATTTCATTCTGAGGAGCTTGTCTTTGAAAAGTGACAGGCAGATGAAGGGTGTTGGAGGGAGAGCGAGGTGAAGGAATACACAGGCTGGGGGTGGGGGCAGGCAGGAAGGGTGGGGACACAAGAGAAGAGACATTTGAACTATTCTGACCAGGAATAGCACAATGCATTTGCATTATAAATATAAACAGATCCACACCTCTGTAAAGATGGCATTGAGACACAGAATAGATGTTCCTGATGATACTTGCATGTATCATATTTTAATGTTTAGACATATAGCCATTTGGCCTAATCACTCAAAACAGTTACCGGTCTCCTTCAATACATTATGTATCAGTGATGACTACCTGTTCCTCTATATGATGTGCAATATGTCAATCCCTTGTGTGTATCTCTCACTCAACAACACAGCCAATAGTTATTGAGTAGTGGCTCTTTGCTGGCCTCATTCACCTATGTGATCTCATTTAACTTTAATATCTCCAAAGAGGAAAACCATTTTATAAGATGTGGAAACTGAGGCTCAAGATAGAGTGATATGCATGGGAATTGCTCAGCCAATACATGACAGAGCTGAGACTACAGCCCCGGTGTTTTAAATCTAAGACCAGTGCAGCCCTTAGTGACACAGCTTCTTTGCATTCAAAAGTACATACTGGGTCACTTTTTTTTTTTTCAAACCTCTAACTAAGAAGGTCTTTCTGTTCTTCTCTTCCTTCAATTCTTTATTTTCTCCTTCCACAAATACGTCTTGCATACCTGCAATATCCCAGCCCAGGCACATATTACCAGGTCAGGGGGACATAATGGGGGCCTTGCTGAGTTTAGAAGGACAGGCGCTGGATAAATCACTGCAAACATGGGGGCTGCTGCAAAGTACATGATCAGAACACTGTGCAAAGGGAGCCAGAGACTGTGCCCATCATTCGGGTCATTTTTTGAATACCTACTATATACCAGCTGTGAGGACCCAGATACTGGCTCTCTTGCTTACTAGTTAGTAAGATCTTGGGTAAGTTATTTAACTTCTCAGTTTCCACATCTGTGCAATGGGATAATACTAGTACTTACCTCAGGGGTTTATTTTGAGGATGAAAGGAGAAAATCCATTAGAAGCCCTTAGCAAAGTGCCTGGTTCAGAGTAAGCACTGAGTAAATGTCAGCCGTTATTATTTAGAGGTGACATTTAAGCTGGCTCTTGAAGAAGCAGTAGGAATTTAATCAGAACTTCATTTCTAGGGACAGCTGCAGCCTGATGGGTGGTATTTTGAATTATTTGGATCTTTCAGCTAGAAGGGGAAGTGAAAAATCTTGAGTGGATAATAAGACACAGGCCAGCCTGCAATGACACACAGCCTCACTGGGCCAAGGGTCTGGCTGCCTGGATTTTGAATAGGAGTCACTACAGCAAGGTAAGGAACAGGGAATGGCTTTGCTTCCTTTCCTCCAGAGCATCTCAGAGGCACTGGGAGAAAAACCACACCCAAAAAGGAGAAAGGTTCAGGTTGAGGAGGTGTATCACCTCACAGAATTTTTACAACTCCTTCCTATCTTGTCTAGGAAATCATTATGGATCAGTTTGTGGACCGGCAACAGTAGCCTTTGGAAATGCAGTGGTGGTGAAGTGGATTGTAGTCCATTTTTCATTTTGTTTTAGTCTAATATTCAAAAGACTGGCTAGAAATCTTTTTTTTAACATTAAAATTTTTAAATGTTTATTTATTTTTAGAAAGAGAGACAGTGAGAGCCAGGGAGGGGTGG
>NW_027528867.1:1760686-1769725 GCF_008692635.1 Crocuta crocuta
AGAGAGAGAGAGAGAGACAGAATCCAAAACAGGCTCCAGGCTCAGAGGTGTCAGCACAGATCCTGATATGGGGCTTGAATCCACAAACCGTGAGATCATGACCTGAGCCGCAGTAGGATGCTTAACCTGCTGAGCCACCCAGGCTCCCCAAGACTGGCTAGAAATCTTAACTACAGGTCTGCTGGACCATGTTTATTTGTAAGGCTGTAAAAACCGAGAAGATGCCCACCTCCAAGCTGATCCTCAGCTGGATGTTTCCAATATGGCCCTAAATGTTGTTTGCTGTTGGTGTTCCTTAGGACCAGTCAGTGATTATGCTTTAAGGAATGATTCAGTATTTTGAATATCACTCCTGCCAATAAATAAGCCTGGATGAAGGCAACGTTTGAGATATACGAATTTTGAGAATAAATTACTTCCTTATTAGGTCACTTGCCCAAATCATAAGTGGGGGCCAACAAGCAGGACCTGGTGAGTATCCTGGACAGAAAAGAGAGGGCCCTCTGTCAAGGGAGGGCTGCCAGATGGTCAGAGGCAACAGGAAACTATCAGAGGACAGGGTTACAGGAGTTTCTTCCTAAAGCTTTAGAGCTTATTTTGAAAGGAATACAATATATGAAGAAAAAAATTTAATTGTAAAATTATTAGATGGTATTAGAAATTCCCTTTTAAAAAGCTTCTCTCTCTACCTTAAAGCTTAAATATCTATTGAAGGACAAATACATGGGAAAGGTAACATTGTAAGTTCTTACCCGACAGGATGAGTTTCACACCCTTCCAGATGATAGACTTTGACAGTGGAAAGGAAATAAGTGCATATGGCCCTGACAGCAGAAGAGGGGTATGGTGCTGAACTCTCTGAAGCTGTGAAAATAAAGCCAATCATTTGCCAAGGGCTGTGCTGCTGATGGAAACATGTGGGAAGGATCACCTTCAACTCTCTCCTCAACTTGGCCCCATGTCCAAATAGGTGCCATCTTCTGTGGATTCTACATCCTTCATATCTCTTTCTTCTATCCCTTTCTGAAAGAGATTGGCTCCATCTTGTCTGGGCTCTTATAAATGTCTCCTACCAAGTTTCCTCTCCTCCATCCTCCCCTCTTATACTCCATTGATAGACTTGTCCTACAGCACAGATGTAATCATGTCACTCCTCTGCCCCAAGTCTTTGATATCTACAAAATAAAGTTCAAGCTTCTCAACTTGGCTACCTTGAATCTGGTTGCAAGTGATCTTTTCTGGTGTGTCTCTCACTAAGTCCTCTTTTTCTAATTCCACTTTTTTTACTTTCGCCCAACCAGACTGCTCACTACTTCCCAGGTGTACTCTGTATGTTTCCCATGCCTTCCACTCCTCCATTACTTGTGTCATACCTGCTTCAATTCATCTCTGCCTAGCAAATTTTTACCTTTTCTTCAAAGCCCACTCCAAATGCTCATTTCCATAAAGCTTTATGACTGCCTCCCCCCAACCTCAGAGAGAAGTAATTTGCTTTTAGAGTTTGCACAGTGCCTGCCAATACTTACTGAATGACTGAATAAACTTTCTCACAGCAATTATCACGATGTCTGTTACACCTCAATTGGTTGCAATACATGGATTAGTCTGTCACCTCACTAGATTCCAAGCTCTCTCAAGATATGAACTATGCCTTATTTGTGTCTCCCACAGGACTTGTATCTTGTACATCATAAAGGCTCCTTAAATTTTGTTATACTTTTATACTTTACTTACAGTGAAATTTAAGTGCTTAGGTACATTATTTCATTTGTTGTGGGTTACTCATATAAATAAGCATACAATTCTGCTTTTGACAATGGAGAATTACAATTCTGCTTTTGATAATGGAGAATTAATGGCACCTGTAGATTAATTTTCTCATGAGGCATAGGGGCAGAGCTTGAGGCCATTACCCCAATTTGTGGCCCAGTGCTCTTTGATCCATCATACTTTATCCACATATCAACACTCCTCAGAGAACTGGAGCACTTCACAGTAGTTACTTCTTTAACTACCTAGAAGATGACCTGCTGGAGAAGTAATGTTTGAGCAGGATAAACCATGCACCCTTCACCATGCCTCGAACAATGCACAGTTGATAAATCAGTACTGAAGATGCATAAAACACCTTTTTTCACTTACCATCTGAGATCAAGCTTACCATTTTGGGTCGCTCTTTTATCTCAGAACAGTGTGGAGTTTTAGAGTTGATAGTCCCTTGAAAAATCCTATAAGCTCTTATTTAGACATAATCCTCTTTGCATAGCCCATAAACGTTAGGCGGATAGTCGCATTTCCAGAAATAAGGCTGGGTTATAGATGAACAAATCACCACATTTGTTTTTTTACCTGAAGGTCACACGTGCAGGCGTGCGTTTTTGTATACACACACACCAGGAATAAATCTTTAGGAGCCAAAGTGTCTCTAAGCTACCAATAATGACTTTCTGAGATGCCTGCCCAGTTTCTTGCTGTCACTGCTGTATTTCTGCTGAACAGGGTCATCTGCAGCAGGAGAATACACCCTATGCTATGGAATCCATCCTCTCTGGCAAACTACATATTTTTATGCTTTATTATCCAAATGGGCAGGTGCAGGCTTTGTGAGCACTGTCTGAGAATTCCTCTGGGAATTCTTTGGTTACAAGATTATTCTGGGCTAAGACTATCTTTTGAATACCTCATAGGTATCATCTAGTGTTTCCTGCGATAGTAATTAGAGCAATTAGCATGGCCAGTGGCTCTGGATTGATTTATTTTCTTAAGCTCATATGCAGGTAAGAAAGATTTAACTGCCCTGGTTCTGTCAGAGTCCAAATGATGCCTAGGTCTCCACTGCTAAGTCAAGCATTTCTGGGGTTAATTTTCATTAAAACGACCCTGACACTAATGACAAGTGACTGCTTCTGCCCCCATTTGCAATTTTATAATAATGTCCTTTTGTTTGCTTCTCACTAAAGGATACAGAGACATTGCCGAAAGCCTCCATTTGTCCTCATTACATATCATTCTTAGTTATAATTTCAGGATTGTTTCTTTAAAAGAACCTTATCTCTCTTTTAGAATACCAAATGCTTGAGGACAGAAACTATGGTTTGTTTTTTTTTGTTTTTTTTTTAGTAACCAATACAGTAGGTAGTTGAAATGACAAAACAAACAAATAATTCCATATCTGGACTAACAATATTCTATGAATTCATAAGGAAGCATTTGGGTATGAATCTGGCTACAACATATGAGAGACCTTTTGTGAGTTCCTGAACCCTTTGATCTACATCAGCAAAAAGAGGGACAATAATGCTCACCTCAAAAGGTTTTAGTGAAGACAGATGAGAAAAATTTTTGTGAAAGCATCGAGCATTACTCAGATGCATTTAGCATCATATTACTAATAGCCAAGTTAACAAAAACCCACCCTAAATGCCTATGAAAATTTAAGTAAAGCAAGAAGAATTTAGTATGTTTCTTTTATGCCCCCTACCTGGTTTCATTTGTACTAAAAAGAAAAATTTCTTTAAAAATTTAGTGGTTTTGGAGCTCAGTTGATTAAGAGTCTGACTTCGGCTCAGGTCATGATCTCATGGTTCATGAGTTCAAGCCCTGCTTCGGGCTTTTTGCTGACAGCTCAGAGATCCTGCTTCGGATTCTGTGTTTTCCTCTCTCTCTGCCCCTCTCCTGTTCATGCTCTAGCTCTCAAAAATAAATAAATGTTAAAAAAAATTAGTATTTTTCAGAATTGTAAAGATTATTTAGCTTAGCTTTCTCATTTCCTAGGCAAAGAAACTGAGATCCAGAGAATTTAACTTCAAACTTATATGATTAATAATTAGCACAGACTGATTTTTCTTACATCCTGCACACAAATAGTTTGCACTATTGTTCTGAAAGACGTATTAAAGAACTGATCCTTTCTCTTGAGTCTCGGGTGAGGATGACAGATGACAGCAATTCAGCTTGAATAACTTTTTAAAATATATATATTACATATAACTTTTTGTTATACTTTCAATGATTAAAGAAACATATTTATTCTAGAAAGTTTGGAAGAAAGCTATAACAGCAAAAATTAAAATTATATATAGACCTAAAAAAAAACAAAAACAAACAAACAAAAAATAAATAAAATAAAATTATATATAGACCTATCATTCAGTAATAAATATTTTTAACATTTTAGTTGTTTAATAAAAATGGAATTATCCTATATATTTTTTGTACTTGGGTTTTGTTTTCATTTGACATTATTCTATAGACATTTCCCCCCACATCATTAAGAGGTCTTTGAAAAAATGATATCAAAGGGTTGAAAAACATTCCTCCATGTGGATTTATCATGACTCAGGAGGCAGAATGGCATACCCTTAAGAGTCAGACAAATTTGGGATAGAATTCCAGTCCCACCCCTTACCAGCTGGGTGATGTAAAACCAGCCACTCAACCTCATTAAGCCTCAATTCTCACATCTGCAAAATATTGATAATACATACCTCATGGGATTTCTATCAAGGTTAAATGGTATAGAATATGTATAAACTTAGCAGTGTGCTTTCACACAATAAGCATTCAACAAATAAATGGTAGCTATTTATTATTGTTATTATTTTATCACATTCATATTATTGTACATTTAGGATGTTCCCAATTATAAATAAACAGTGGGAGAAGCATCCTCCCCATAGTTAGCAGTGTAATCTACCTGAAATGTATATCTGTCCTCGTCAATCCCTTGCTTAAAGATCAAAGGTTTTCAAACTTTCTTTTCAACAGTGGAACCCTTCCTTTAAATATCTTAAGTAAAACTTTCCAGGAAACTTAGGTTGTGACAGGGTGGAGTTCAGAGCCTGGACCAATTCCCAGCGCCACCCCACCTCCCTCTTGCCAAAGACCCCTAAAACTTATCTGAGAAACACTAGGGCTACTCTGAACATACTGTGAGTACTTCTAGTGTATAGAGTAAAAGTGAGGCCCCAGAACATGGTGTATGATATCTCCAAACTGTCCATTCCTGAAAGACTCTGATGTAGTTTCTTTTCCTACCACTTAGCTTTTGTATTGTTTCTGTCTGGAATGCCTTACCTCCCATCTTTCCAAAGTTTACTCATGCAACCTGCTCAGCCTATGCACCACTTCCTCCAGGAAGCCTTCTCTGTCCCAGGCTGGTAAGATTCTCCTCTTTGCTCTTTCCATGATACGCAGTCAAATTATCTGTCATTGTGGGTACCACGATCCCAAGATGCTTTGGGCTGGAAGCACTTAGAGGGCAGACTGTGTCTTATGGTAGGCATAGTGTCTGGCACTGGTAGATGCTCACTAAAATATTTGCTAAATAAAAAAAAAACCTTATGAATAAATTTTGTGGTATCTCTCTATTTATTTCCTTAGAGAATTTTGTAGACGTAAGATTACTGAGTGAAAAAGGATAAACATTTCCAGCCTACTTAATGCTAACTTATGGCAAAAAAAAAAAAAAAAAAAAGATAAGACCTTTATTTGAAACATGACTTTCTGTGTCCATTAGGATTTGCTATTTATCTTTGGGGATAGAGCACAAAAGCCAATTTTGGAATGCCTGATTTGGTTGAGACAGACAGAGGTAGCAGCAGTTGGAATGACTAGCATAGAGTGGGAGCCTAAATATGACGTTGTCCAGAAGCACATGTTACCAGGAATGCCTGGGTAGCTCAGTTGGTTAAATGCCTGACTCTTGATTTCGACTGAGGTCATGATCTCACAGTTCATGAATTTGAGCCCCACATTGGGCTCTGTGCTGACAGTGCAGAGCCTGCTTTGGATTCTCTCTCCATCTCTCTGCCCCTTCCCCGCTTCCTCTCTATCTCTCTCTCAAAATAAATCAAAATAAACTTTTAAAAAATCCACACAAATCAAAAGCACATATTACAAGATGGCTGGAGATAAACAATGCTAAAATATAGCAACTTTTGCCACTTTTCATCCTTGTAGTTTCTCTATTTTCTCACTGTAAATGAGTTTTATAATATCTCTGAGGTGGTCATGTGATGATTAAGTTGAATCAAACAGACCGATACACCTAAAATCTTAATAAATACATTTGTGTGTTTTAACTATCTGTTAATGAGAGTTGGATGAAGAGGAGTTGGATAATCCTGGCTACACCAGAAGATAGAGTTCCAAGTTTAGGAAATGTTTCAACTGACCTCTCTGATGGGCTCAGATTTTCATAGAATCCTATAAGGCCCATGTGCAAACTATTAGGATATAGCTAGATTATCCTATTTTATCACAGGGAAGATAGAGAAATTGTAACTGTAAAAACTTTAAATTTTAAGAGGAAGTTGAATGAATTGAAATGGCTGTGAGACATTTAAAAACAATACATATATCTATGTTCTCATTCAGTTCTATGGTTTTCATTACTTACATGTCCATGAGTTCAAAAATCTGAATCTGTAGCCCAGATTTTTTCCTGAGTTTCAGCCTCATATATTGAAAATGCTTGGATGATGCGCTAGTGAACTCAGTGTACTCAGAGCTGAATGCTTTGCCTCCTCTCTCCCCATAGTTTCCCAGACTTATTCTTCCTCCCATTTTCCCATCTCATCACTACCTATTTGTCCTAAGCCAAAAATTTGAGAGTCATCGTCAACTTCTCCTCATTCTTACCCTGCACATCCAATCAGTCACCAAATCTTGTTCTAATGCCTAAATATTTCTCGCATTCATCCTTTCCTCTCCATCAGCACTGCCACTATCCTGGGTCAGCCCCTCATTATTTCTTGCCTGGATTACTGCAGTAACCTCCTACCTGGTCTCCCCGATTCTGGGCTTGCTCTCTTCATTCCATCACTCACATTCTTGTCATGAGCATATAATCAATCTGGATGAAAAGGAACTGTAAACGGCAGTAGATATCAATGTCTTCAAATCATGTTCTTTTAAAAATATGATGTCATAGGTTAAGACATAATCAGTTAAGCATAGTTCTCCTGGAGACAGGTTGACTGCTCAGCACAAGAATCAAATGAAATATAACAATGAACGATATATCAGTTCACTTGAAATAATACTCATGGAGAACCGACATTTATTGGATTGTGCAGAGATGATGTGGAGGTTAGTAATGCTGGAAGGGCATGGTGGATTAAGATGAACTTCTCCAGCATTCCAAGGGCCATCTGGTCTTTGTGATCATGTCAGAGAAAGATTCATTTACTAAAGTCTATTCTAGCTTGGTAATTCCAGAAGCAAAAGTTACAACCAACAGGGACAAACTTTGCTATCCGCTAAATGATAAATACATTGTTAAAGCAGTTAGGAAGGGGTGTCCTCAGACTTCATAACTGTAGTGAGCCCTCAAATACTAGGGGCTTTAAACAAAGATGTCACCAGAGCTGCTTAACCTGCAGGTTAAAGGTGAGAGAATGGTCTAAGTTTAGCATGTTCAGAGAAAATGGCATTGAATATAAAATGGAATAAAGTCTGGAGATTAGCATAAAGCAAGTAGGACTAGCAAAAAAAAAAAAAGGCAGAGATGAAACATGGTGTTTTACTTACTGTTTCCTAAGCTATCTGTGGTAAAGACCAGTTTTTAGGGGTGCCTGGGTGGCTCAGTTGGTTAAGGGTCCAACTTCAGCTCAGGTCATGATCTCACGACTCNCAAATCATCACAAAGATTTTTATAAAATAATAAAGTTAATACTGGAAAAATGAAATGTAAAATAGAAACAAAATACCAGGCCTCTTTTTATGACTGGGTTACCCAGACATAAAATTTCCCAAATGTTCATTGTTAATTTTTGTATTTATCTCATTATGAACCAGTAACAAACAGTTCATAGGCTGGCATTGGTCTATGGACCACGCTCTGAGTAGCACTATTTTAAAGGATTTATTCAGAATGAATGGCAAAGACTTTTGGCACAGAGATATACTGTTGGGCACTAATCTGTTAATTAATATTCATGTATCTTTCTTTCAAAGACGGAAATGTTTGGCTGTTTGGGTGTTGAAAAACTTCCATCTCTCATCAGGTCAAGTTGAGCCCGTCTCTGAGAAAATGCCTATCAAACCAGTGAGCCTCAAGTCAACCTCGAGAAAAACAATGGCTATGTGGATTAAAAACTCTCATCAGAGAATATATAAGCTGTGACTATAACGTTGACTGTATTGTTTAGTGATGGATTTTTCGGTCAATCAACCATTAAGAATGTCTTTCTATCCCACCCAGATCTCAATCAATTATCACGATGTCTGATTTGATAGGCTGATAGTCACAGTTGATAGAAACACTAGTGATAGGGCAGGTTCCTTAGACTATATTGAACAATAAATATCCATCAAGCATGAGCTATATGCTGGCTTCTTTCTGTCCTTATTCTAAATACAAGGGCAGCTGTCTCTCTCTGAAAAGACATGCATAGTCTATGCTTAAACAGCAGATGGAAGATCTTAGCTTCTCTGATCCACTATTGTTTTAGGTTAAAGGGACCAAGAAATATTGATGAATTGGGATAGTGAAAGGATGAACAGAGATTCTTATTCCTTACCTTTAAAATCTTGTTCACAGATAAGCTATTCTCATACTGTGGCTTTAAATCCCATTACCAGACACATTTAACACGACTCTCATGGACTGTTTTCATTATGGCCAATGGTGAAATGATGGTTAGTGATAAGTTTAGAAATAAGGAAATGGATATAATGCATGGAGAGGATATGTATTCATTTATATATCAACTTGTAATTTCAGGAGACTCACATAAGAGATTGGAGGAGAAAAGACATTCAAAAAGACACCATTCAAGCAGGTAAAAAACAAAAATCCCCTAGAAGTGGGAGCTCAGGATGGCAAACATACATTGAATGTGTTCTAAGCATTGGGGATGCAAAGTTAAAATGCTCTTTGTTTTTGAAGGTCTGGTGTCAGAAGTAAATGTAAGGGTAAATGATTTTTAGAAGTTGCTAAAGGAAAACCACAGGTCTCATTCATAAGTCAAGTATGCCCATAAACCTTCCACTTGTAAAGATACAGGTTAAAAAATCATTAGGAATATTAGCTAC
>NW_027528867.1:1769849-1928804 GCF_008692635.1 Crocuta crocuta
TGTGTGTATATATATATATATACACACACACACACACCAATATCCCTATCCATGAACCCAAACTACCCAGCAAAGCTCTTTTTTAAGTAAAACCATTTTGATAAGCACTAGAGGGATCCTCAAAAAGGCAAATAATAATGGATGAAAAGTATGAATTCTGCTTGACTTAAACCTTCAGAGGTTATTGTAAATGGCATTTTTTTTTGTAATTTCATTTTTGGATTTTCATTGCTACTGTATATCAATACAATTGATTTTTGTATATTGATCTTGCATCCTGCAACACTGCTGAACTTGTTTACTAGTTGTAGTAGTTGTTTTTTAATGGATTGCTTAGAATTTTCTATATACAAGATCATATCATCTGAAAATGATGATGGTTTTACTTTTTCCTTTATAACCTGGGTGCCTCTTATCTCTTTTTCTTGCCTACTTGCCCTGGATATACCCTCCAATACAATGTTGAATAGCAGTGGTGAGAGCAAACATCCTGTCTTATTCCTGATATTAGGGGGAAAGTACTTAGTCTTTGGCCACTGAGTATGATATTAGTCTTGGGGTTTTTATAGATGCCCTTTTTCAGATTGAGGGATTTTCTTTTTAATCCTAGTTTATTGAGTGTTTTTATCATGAAAGAAAGTTGGATTTTCTCTAATGCTTTTTCTGTGATTTCTCTATTTTTGAATTAAAAAATTGCATTGCTTAAGTCTGGCTTTTCTAGGAACACCGAATCATCTACCTAATTGATTTGTGGATTCAGGTGGAGAAGATAAGAAACAGAAAGTTACTAGTATGATTTAGTTTCTATTTTCTACATTTAACAAAGTAATACAAGAAAAACATGAGGCCCAAGAAAGAACTTGGCAGCTTGTAAATGGGGTTGAAAAATACAACTATTTTTCATTTCCAAGTTGCAAAAGATGAAACTGAGAAATGCTTTGAGCAACAAGACTAATTTTTAAAATCTTCACCTTCAAAACCTTATTATTGTCAAGATCATGGCCATCATTTCCTCTGCTGAAATCTCTGAGTTGAGTTGGTGGTACCCACTCAATGCTTTCAGTTGGACAAAATGACAAAGGAAAAGAAGTGATGAGTGAAGCTTCTCCTGGGAAATTGTACAATTTCATTTCATTGGCAAAAGGAAGTCTTGTGATCAAGCCAATGTCAAAGGGATGGTCCACCCATACAGATAGATGCTGAAAATCAAATGAAAATGAAAATGAGTGGTATGTATAATCATTTCATAGGGAAGGGGAGACCATAATTGAGAAGAGTAATAAAATCTGTCTGTTTTTTTGGTGACAAATACTTGCTCCTCCTTTTACATGCAAAACTCTTTCATCTTTTTCTTTTTTAAATGTTTATTTATTTGAGAGAGACAGACAGACAGACAGACAGACAGAGAAGGGTGGAGAGAAAGGGAGATGCAGAAGCTGAAGCAGGCTCCAGGCTCTGAGCTGTCAGCACAGAGCCCGATGTGGGGCTTGAACCCACATACCGTGAGATAATGACCTGAGCCAAAGTAGGACACTTAACCAACTGAGCCACCCAGGCACCCCTCTTTCATGTTTTCTTTAAAGAAAACACCCCAAAGTCTCATCCAATCACGTTTCACACTCAAAGCACTTGATCTCATATGGATCCTCTTAGTCCAGACACTTATGAACTAACAAGTCACTTGCCCTCACATGCTTAATACAGTGTGGAAGTGGGATGGGGTAACTACAATAAATATTCCCATTTACAAAGGGAAGAAATGGAAATCATACATCTGTCACTGATTCTCAACTATTTTCAGATTTTTGTGATCAGGAGTAGGGACTGTTCTTGGGCTCTTGTTCTGCTTCCTAGTTCATTGTTCTCTATGGTTCTGGGAGATCCTATTATCCTCCTTGGCCACATTCAAAAAGGATATTGAAAAATATGCTTTCCGTTGTGCCTTGGTCTATTTTCTGTAGAAGACTGGGAACTTCAAAGTCATTTTTGTCATAGTGATCATATAAAATAAACAAACATACAAATAAACAACTCTGTGGCAATGGCTCTTTGGGAAGTGTTGCAGTCTTAACAATAGTAAATCTTCCAATCCATGACCATGCCATTTATTTAGGTGCTTAATTTCTTTCAAAATATTTTGTTTGTAAGCTCTTTCAAAATATATTTGGCTTTGTATGTTTGATCCTGGGCAACTCTTTATGTCAATAATCAGTTGCTCAATTCTTTTTGAGACATGCCTCCCTCTAGACTTGATTATAGGTATCTTGAGTTCTGAGTTCTGTGGGAGAACCAATCATTAGTCAATCTATGGGCTATATCAGACACCATGAAGTGTCTGCTATGTTTTCAACATATAGTGAGAAACATGAGCTTTATTATACAAATATACAAACATGGAACAACTAAGCCTACTTTGAAAAATGTGACCCATTCCCTTAAGTCCAGTGGTTTTCAACCAAGGGTGAAAAAAAGGGTGATTTTGCTCCCTAGAGGACACCTGGCAATGTCTAGGGACATTTTAGTTGTCACAACTGGAGGATGCCACTAGCATCTAGTGGGAGGAGGCCAGGGATTGTGCTAAACATTCTAAAAAGCATACAGCCCTCTTCCTGCCTCTTCTCTCTCTCCCCAACAAAGAATTATCCAGCCCAAAATGTTAATAGTGCTGAAGTTGAGAAACCCTATTCCTAACAGTAGCACTAAAGCAGAAGTCCCATTAATACTCCTGATAGCTCTCCAGAGCAAAAACAGATTAACATGTTTCTGTGTTTACCGCACCAGCCAGATCTATGTTCTTCAATTTTTCCTTCCTCAGAAGAAAAAAGTAGGGTCAGAGAGACTATGAAAGCCCACGTGTTTTGATACTTGAGGGACTCACAATTTGTTTTTCAACCTTTCATTGTCTATTGACCACCACATCTCCATCTTCCATCTTGTTTGCTAGGATTTCTTTTTTACATAATACATAATCTTTTGATCCCTTCTTTCAGCTATCAAAGATTCTCTCCATCATGCTTAAACACATTCTTGATTGACATGGATTTTATTTCTCCTTTTAAAATTCTTAGTGCAGTCTTTCTTTAGGTCCTTTTAGAAGGAAAAGAAGAGCTACTGGGAAGTCCTGTACTGGTTTATAATAATGTCTGGCTTATCAATATTATTATCTATCACCTCTGAGAATGTTCCTATTGTTATAAAGAGTGAAGAAAATCCATCTATTTCACTCTAAAACAGGGGCTATACTTGGGGGGTTTCACACTCAGGACCTTGGAGTCCTCAAGCACCAGGGAAATATTTTAATAAAAATATGCAGAATGTTTCAGACAGAGATTAGTCTAAGAGGAGACAGAACACAGCAAAGATGAAAAAATACCCATTAGGTCATATCAGGTAGACCTTTCCTCAGAGAGCAAGGGAGGCTGTACCCTCTAAGGATCTAGATTCTAGGAGAAGAAAAGAATATGCTGTTAGTCCTACTTTTAGCCACGTCACCAATTTACAGAGCCTAGACAGGATCTCAGTGATGACAGTAAGAGTCCATGCTTGAATATGGCTGAATTGTTCTAATATCTCAGAAAAAATATATAGAAAGAAATACAGCAGTGTGACTTTTGGAAGCAGCATTTGCTTTCTTCACTAGTTTTAAAAATCTCTACTACTTTCCTTAAAGGACAATTCTGTCTGCTAATAGAATTCCTGACTAGGCAGATAGTTTTGTTAGATAGATGTTCTATTAACATTTTGCTTTTCTTCATTTCATACCAGTTCCCTTTTATTCCTTTGTATCATGGTTGAAAATCAAAATGATTCTTATCTCTTCCTCAGGTTTTTCTTTTTTTCATTGTGACATCTGTGCATTAATCACTGTTTAGCCAAGCTTCAGAGACCTGATTCTTTTAATGGGAAGAGAGCATGCTTCTGTGGAAAGCATGCCAGCTTTTAAGTTAGATGCCTGGATGCTAGCGTGGCATCTGTCATTCTCTGGTTGAGTGTCCTAGGACAAGTCACTTCTGTGTTTTTTAGTACAATTAAGGTTGTACCCTAATATCTCTAAGGGGTCACTTGTATCTAAAATATTTTCTATATGTCTAATCTTTTGTATACACAAGAACAGTAGCATGGTAGCTAAATATTTTCTTTTCTCTGCTTATTTTGCAACCATGTTAAAGTATAGTGTGTGTGTGTGTGTGTGTGTGTGTACATGTGCGTGTATGATGGTGGTGAAGGTGGAAGTGGAGAATGGGGAAAGAACGGACTACTTAATGCTGGCACACAATAACAAGGTATAATAACCTATAAACATAACTTATGCTGAAGATATGCAGGTATTTAAATACCACTGTTAGGGGAAATATGGAAGCATTCATCATGGTTACAAAATAGGCTTCTCAGAAATGTCATTCTCTCCCTCTCCCAGGACAGATAAAGCACCTGCAGACTCTGACTGGTCACTGAAACAGCCATGAAAACCTTCGTGCTTTTATAAAGCAGGACAAGGCTTTGAAGCTCCAGCTTTAAATCGCCCCAGCATCTCCCAGCTGTAATGAGGACAGCATTTCCCTAGTCAAAACATCATGGTTCTATTTATAGGCTTTCACTTATCTGAATAATAAACAGAAATAGCAGACTGTTCTTATATCATTTTCCTTCAACTATCCTACTATTTAATAAAATGACAACAATTTAAAAAAATTCCAGAACCACAATATGTAACAGTGGGTTTAGTTAATTACCTTAGAGAAGACAGTGACCAATGTATATTTGAATAGACGAAGTCTTGCAAGAATGTTTGATTGGTCTTTGTTTACCAGGGGTTTCCAATATCTCCCTTGCTATTTCATGGGGAAAAATGTTTCAGTCCTTTATATGATTCCAGAAATATCCAGTCTCCCCAGATGAAGGGAGGCTGTGTTCCTCAGCTAGGTACCTCCCTTAGCTGATGTTGCTTTAAATAAGGACGGCAGACAATACAGCATCCACGGAGACAGCCACAATTCATTTCTATTCTTTTTCCAATGTAAGTTTGTATTAGGTTATTTAATGGACCACAATAGATTCAGGAGGTACAGAATCCATACCCCCAAATGGCTGGTGCTTAATTCCATCCCTGCAGTCTGTTTTAACTAAGACATTTTCTCCTGTGCATATAATCTTTATTATCATAGAAGTTATTTTAAATTTATAATTAACATAGTTTCCTTCTTATTATGGATGCCTTGATCGACTTAGCCCCTCCAGACACATCTTGTCTGGCGCTGTGCTGGCTATGTCCTGCAGTTCTCTGAATGTGCAGTAGGTGTCTATCTTAGCCTTTCCTTCATCCTTCCTCCTCCTCTCGTCCCTGACACTGTGATATAGTGCATAATTCCAAAATGGCAGCTTTTTGAAAATTCACCTTGATTATCAGACATTAAAAGTGACTCATCCCGCAGTGACTGTCTGGCAGAAGGGATGGGATCAGACAGCAAGACAATGAGGGGACTGGGCGCATTAGTGCACTAGATTACAGAGCCCATCAAAAATACCTTTGTTCTGTCAAAGATCCAATCATTTACTAGTTGTGTTCTGCAGAGGAGAAAGAATGAGAAGAAAAAATCCACCAAACAAACAAAAAAATCCATCCAAGAATTTAAAACCTCCTCAGATCTCTCTCTCCGAAGAAGAGAGGGAAGTGTCTGATCAACCATCTCAAGAGGAGGCAAGATGGGGACTGTGCTTCAGAAATGGGAATCTATAGAACCCTTTCTTTCAGTGGCTATCACGTTTTCTATCCTGGAGTCTGTTCTTTGGGTCTTGGTAAGAGGGTTATAGGCAAGTGAACAGGAGCTGGTTCTGCCCTCAGTTGTCCTCAGGCTAATTTACAGCAGAATAGTTAGTAGACAAAATATCTCACAATTAGAATGTTCATTTTCATTAAAAGAAAGCTTCTGATTTCTATCATATCATAATATAATGCTAACCAAGATATGTGTGAGGATGAAAGGAAAATATGTGTAAGGACTATTACTGATAAATAGAAGTATTTAAACTAGCCCATATGAAAAGGAATTAGGAATCTTTGAAAAGAAAAGAGCATATGAATTCTTGCATTGAGTGTGTGTGTGTTTGTGTGCAAAGGGGAGGAGGGAACCGGAGAAGGGGGGGTGCATGAGAGATGAGGGCATTCATGTTGAGCCCTGTGTGGGTGTATAACTGGGTGAGATGTGTGCTGAGTCGTCAGCATGACTGCAAGCCTGGATAGCTTGTCTGATTCTCCAAGGAGACAAATAACCAAATGGGAGGTTGGTGCTTGGCTTTATTCTTCTTCTTTTCTTTTTATCATTTTTATCGTTTGCCTATGAACTCAGAGGAGCAGTTTATCAGTCACGGAAAATGCCCCAAAGGGGCCCAGATCAAAGGCAGGCTTTGCATTGTGTACTTAGGTGGATCTCCCTGCCAAATACGTTAATGCGATTAAAACACAAATTCCATAAACAATTATTTTCCATCTGTTTAGCAACAGTAATAGTGATACAATGTGCCATCAAGAGAATACTTCTTTTACAGAGATGTACCGAGTGAATTGAAACGCTCTTGAGCACGTGGATGCTGGAACACTTAGAGAGGATTTGGAGGGTCTTATTCACCAGCAGGACAGGAGAGTGGCTGCAGTTACCATGCAGGGATCTCTTGATAAGATGGTATTTTAACTGGCTGTCATTTATTAAAAGTAGTTCATTAAAATAACTCAATGCATTTCACTGGTTATGGATTATACTTGGAGGTTTGTCGTTCTTCTCCTCTGCCTTCATATTTATTTCTACTCTCAGGTACAGAAAATATATCCCTTTTTTTGCCCCTCTTAATTACCCCTGATTGACTTCATCCTTTATTGTTGGAGGAAGGCAGATTCAGCAGAACTGCCTGCCTGGTCAGTCGGACTCAGTAACAGCTACACATTCAGAGACCTGTTCCTGTTTGTTTGAATTCACAACACATACTTTGAGTAGGAGAACAAGAAAGCTAAAAGCTTTAAAAATCTCTGCCTAAACCTGACCAAGAGATTAAAGGGGAGGGCAGAAGGGGAGGGCCCAGACCAATTTCCACATACCAGCACTTGTAACACAGGGATGGATTCATGAAAGAGAGACCTGCAAGAGAGTTTTCATCAGTGGAATTTTAATGAGCCCTAAAGGTTAGCCTTCGACTTCGTTAACAAACAGCTCTAGAGATAATTTCCAATTTTCCGTGTTTATAGAATAGCGGTTCCTTGGTCATAATCAAATTCTGAGACTGTGGAGAGCCTACTCTGCATATCCAGCTGATGCCGAAACACAAACCACCAGAAATTATTAAATCTGTGCTCAAAATCAAATGTGGAAGAAATAAAAAGTGGAAAAATTTTTTTTTGCAGATTAAAATGATCGCATTAACCTTCTCTGATGAAATCAGTTCAGTCAGATGAAAAATACTTATTTTTAAAAAACCTGCACAGATATTTTGGCTTTTAAAAGGGTAGTGATTATTCTGATATTTAAATGGACAGAGACAAGAAGAAAAGAGATAATAAACAAAAGACCAAAGTCCCTGGTATGTTGTAAATGGGTTTCAAAAGTGTAGGAGAAAATACAGAAGCACAATTTTGCAAGATTGACACTAGGTAGGTCAGTTTGCTGGGGACGTGTCCTGTCTTCACCCCTCCATCTGCTTCTCCCTTCTTCCTTCTCTCTTTCATCTCTGTTGAGTCCTTGCAGAATTGCCATAATTGTACCAGAAAGGGAATAAGTATGACTAGGATTCCAGCCATATAGAACAAGAGCAAAAGGTAGTTAAGACAATGGGCCACATCCAAAGACTTGGCTTTTTCAAACAGTGACTGCAGCATTGAATGGAAAGTAGACCACATGCCCTGCAAGGATGATTGACCTCCTAATGATGGGGACCAACAGTAGGTGCTTGAGCTAGAAATGCTTAGAGAAATATTCTAACATGATGTTAACTTATTTCCTCCAATCCAACAGATCCCTTTTCGCTTCCCAGGCTTGCCACTTCTCTTCTTGATCTGCAGAGGGATGGAAGGGGTTAAAAAAAAAACCCCAACAAAATAAAAAGTGGCCTGAGGCTATGCAACTCCAAGAGTGGGAAAGATTAAGAGTGAGGTGCCCAGCTGGTGATGCTTTGTTCATTTTTTGGTACATGAAGGAGCACAAAAGGCACAGGATTAGGGGCTAGACGACCTGGGTTCTAATTCTAGTTTTGCATCTTATTCCTTACTTCCTATGTAACCTTAGTGGAGGGAGTCGGTGGTCAAACCCTCTGAGTTACAGTTTTCTCCTAGGATAAAAAGGGATTGGCAAATTCAGGCAATGTTAGAATTGGGAGGGACTTCTGGGATCATTTAGTTAATTTTCCTCATTGGATAGACAGAAACTAAACAGTGGCAATAATAATAATAATAATAATAATAATAACTACTACTGCTGCTTCTGCTGCTGCTGCTCATAATATTTTCAAGCACTTAATGTGTGCCAGGCACTGTTCTAAGTACTTTATGAATATTGTCCTACTTTCATAACAGTCTCATTTGGTAGGTAGTATTTTTATTTCCATTTTATAGGAAAACTGAATCAGTAATATTCAATATCCAAGGTGATATAGTTGGTAAAAATGGTGAACTGAGTTTCAAACCCAGACAGCCTGGCCCCAGAGGCACATCCTTGCAAGCTATGAATTCCCCATTTATTCTCATTTGCACTGCGGGTGAACTCTTTGGATTAGTGCTGCACATGGTCCTGAAAGCATAGACTCTACAGAGAGTTGTTCCCAGTATTAAGGCAATGCTGACAATGGCCACTCTGTTCCCTCCAAGTTCCCTGAGATCACAAGGTCCCTCCAACCAGATTTTGTGCGGGTGCCCTCTAGTCCTCCCCAAATGCCCTGCCCTATATACTGCCCTTCCCAAAGTCAAATTGCCACCCAAAATGTCTGCTGATCCTTTCTTTCTCTGATCATTTCCTTGAAATTCCCTTGAGCTGCTATTACACTTGTATTCGAACACCCAGCATGATACTTTTTATTTCTTTACTCTAACACTAGCACGTGCACATATTTTGTTAGCCATATGGATCAACACTGCTTCTCAGAGCAAAATATATTACAGAAAAGAGAGATCATGGCAGAATAAAAACCACCTGCAGGAAGGACACTCAACTAAGGATAGCATGATTGTGCACTCATTGGGTAAGACTGGTTACAGAGTGTTACACTACCATTCATTGGTTGAAAGAAGGGACTAGAGTTTGTCATAGTAGTTTCCATTGGCTAATAGCACACAGTGCCTGGGGAAAATATATTAACAGTATTTGGTAATGGACTGTTGCTAAAAGGAGAATAGCATTGGGGTGCCTGGGTGGCTCAGTCGGTTAAGCTTCTGACTTTGGCTCAGGCCATGATCTCACAGCCCACACTGGGCTGTCTGCCGTCAGCACAGCCCACTTTGGATTCCCTACTCCCCCTCTCAGCCCCTCCCCTGTACTCTCCCTCTCAGAAATAAACATTAAAAAAAGTAAAAGAAAAGAAGAATACCATTAAATATAAAATTATTGCTGTATGGAGAAGTGTTAAATAGGCTATGTGTACTCTATGCCCAAGGGGCTTGTTGACTTGTTCAGACACCTGAACAAAGGTGTCTAGTAGAACTGTTCTGTGTTTTCCTTTTTTCACACTCACAACACTTCTCAAACACTTCTAATACCAGATGTGTGGGTTTTTCACACCAAACAATTCTCCAACACTAGATGAGTGTCCTATAATTCAATACAATTCTGACATTAGCCAGAATTAGCATAGGCTCCACGGTTAAGGGCTCATTCCCATAAGGCTGTTCCCCATTTCCGACACCAACTGCAAGTAGCAGGTCCCTAGGTTAGTCATAATATCTGTCCAACATGGCTACAAGTTGGAGGTTCCCATCACCCCTTCCTCAGGTCCAATCATTTGTTATAGGAGCTCACAGAACTCAGAGAAACACTTACCTAAATTTACTGTTTTATTATATAATAAAGGATATGATAAAGAATATAGATGAACAGCCAGATGAAGAGATACAGAGGGTGAGGTCTGGAAATGTTCTAAGTGCAGGAGCTTCTGTTCCCAGGGAGCTGATTATGTGCCACTGTCCCATCACACAGATGTGGTCACCAACCTGGAAGCTCTCTGAACCCCATGCCTGTAGGATTTTTACAGTGGTTTCATCACATATGCATAAACAATCAACCATTAACTCAATTTCCTGGAGGATGGGAGGTGGGACTGACAGTTTCAAACTCCTAACCATGGCTTGGTCTTTCTGGTGACCAGCACCCAATCTGAATCTATCTATGAACCCACCAAGGGTCACTTCATTAGAACAAAAGACACCCATATCACCCAGAAAATTTCAGGGGATTTAGGAACTCTATGCCAGGAACAAGGAGCAGAAGCATATATATATATTTCCTGTTATTTCACACAGCCACATAAGATTCTTTCTGATCTGGCCTCACCTGTGATATTAGCCACCTTCTTCACACCTTGATGTCCTCACACCTGCTATCTCTTCTGCTTGAGGCAACAGCTCCCCTGATCTCTTTTTATCATCCCCTCTTCCTCAGTTGTAAATGTCTGTTCATCTTTTAAGATCTGGCCCCAAAGTCACTTTCTCTGTGCACCTTCCTGACTTCCTGGCATTTTCTATAATACACATGGTCAGAACACTTATTGCATAGGATTATAATTAATTGGTTATTCTTATTTCTCCTACTTAGCCAGAGTTCCTTGAAGACAGATGCTATATTTCATTTATCTGTGTATCTTCAATGTGCAGCACAGGGCCTGGATCATCTTATTTACTCAATAAATATAGAAGGAAGGAGGTAAGGAAGAGAGAGAGAAAGAAAGAGAAGGAATAGGAGTCCTTAGGAAGCTATAAAACATTACAAAAATACAAAGAATTACTAACCAGAGTAAGATGTCTACTGTTTGATGTACTCATCCTGTATAGGAATGAGCTTACTGTTCTCATAGGCACAATGCTTAGGTGCAGAATGTAAGCCAATGACAATGCTAGCAGGAAGCAGATCTCTTATTCCTCCTTTACGTGTCTGATGTAGAGGTAGGTACACATGTTCGCCCAAGATAGAATGAGTGCTCTTAAATAATGTCATTCACTAGCAGTAATTTGGTTAGCTGAATAAGGATAAAACCTAAAGAATACAGAGACTTAAGGAACTGTTTAATTCATGGTACTAAGATATTTTATCAGGTGGCATGTATTTAAGTGCACTTAAACACAATCACATAGCATTTTGTTTGGTCATCCTCCTTTGGGGTGTTAGAAGAACCAGTAGAGAAAAGAAGCTTCCTCAGGGATTTTTCCTTACAGTACGATTTTTACAAAAAGCTGAGTGTACAACTTGCAAAATAGTAAGCTTTGGTGATAACACAAGCTTCAGCTACAATTATCACAAAGAGCAAGTCTGCTGCCCAAGCTCCTAACTTATCCTTGTGACTACAGAACAGTCTAAAATGTCACATTCAAGTTGAAGTGACTGCAGCCAATTAGAGAATTTCCACCAAATTGGGTCCACTAATAGTTGGGCATTATCTTGAGGGAGAAGTAGGAGTCTGTGACAGGGTGCAATACAGCTTGTGAAATATTAGTTTTAGACAATCACAAATTCAGATTCAAGGATATGTTAAATTATTCAGCTCTCTTGACCTCATTATTAAGTGACTTCATATTGGTTTCTGCCTATATTCATATAATCTTAGGCTCCAAGGAGCTTGATTTTATTTCCTTCCCTTAGCCATCTCCCCATTTCACCTTTGTTTTGGCTTCTCCACTCTTTATGAATCAGAGGTTTAGTATATATATCTTTCTATTTGTTTATTCTGTTTAATTTTATAATTCAAAGGGCAATGTTTGAGAAATACACAATGGAAACAGTTGCTAATACAAGGATACATATCAGAAATATGAATATTAGTTAGGAATTTGGTTCCCATGCCTTTGTTCGCTAGCTCACAACCTCAGGTAATACAAAAATTTTCCAAATTAACATCTGCCTTGGTCCACCATGTATGAAGCAGAAAGTTGTGATTTGTGACATATGGGTCAGAGCTTTATACATGAATAAGAACTTCAATGCCAAGTCTGCTTCTGGAAGTGTTCTAAAATGATAGCAACATGACTGTTTTCCAAAACAATGGGAAAAAGCCACAAAAACCCTATAGGAAGTTCATGTACCCAAGATGTTTGTTGATTCCAATTGGCTTGAAAGATGTTTGGAACAAGAGTTTATTGATGCTGACAGGATTTCTCCAACCAAATTGGTTTTCTTACAGGTTGTAAAAAACCAATTGCATAACTATCCTAAGAATATTCCTCGCAGATATCTTTAAATTTACAATTTAACATACATGATGGGGGCAAAACAGTAAAATGGACCTGGAATGTAAACACTGCCAGAAAATGTGATGGAAATTAATGAACATCTGCCAAAATAAAGTTTTTATGCTGAAATTCTTCATGAGAGTCACAAAAGAAATTAGGTAACATTAGACTGCTCATGGTACAGTTTCTTCCTTGAAATATGTGTGTTTGCATGGTTGTCCATAATTCAAATCATAACCAATACTCTGAAAGTAGAGACACAGAATTCTATTTCATCATACCCCAACCAAATGGGACTAGAACAGGTATAATCACTTTCAAGTGTTCTTCTCTATAAATCAACTTTGGATACATTCCAGACTGGAGCTGTCAGCCCTTGTACACCCTCTGAAGTTGAGAATTTTTAGCAAACTGAACATAGGCATTAAAATAATGTTTGAATTAGTTTGAATCACAGTGGCCTCTATTCTCATGCTTCTCAGGACCCTACTGTATCTCTTCCATGTGTGAGATGCATAGGAGGGCTGCACATGGGCAAGACTCACTAGAGTGCAGAACAGGAAGGAGAATTTAGGTCAATTATCTTTTGAAGTGTGATCCCTTTAAACAGCTACTCAAGGTAGTATCTTGCTAACTGTGCTGTATATAATAAAGGTGACCTGTTCTGTTTCTTTAAATACTGCTTTTTCATTATAAGCCATCAAAGTATTAAATTTGTGTAAGAAAAAAAAAAGATCAAGAGAAGTGTCATCCGTGTTCTTTCTGGAATCTATTGGAAGGATTAGATATGTGTTTTACCTCTTTGAAAGCCTGGGCATGAAAGTAGGTGCATCCATTTGAGTCTGTCCGAGCTGGATCTTATTTTTCTTTACCTATAAGTTGAGTAGACAAGTAGTTTAGATGTCACTTCAGGACTTTTGGTAAATATTTTTTAAAAATGGGAAAAAATGGAGTAGTTAACTATATGGGGAGGTGGGAGATGGAGGCAGGGAGTATTTGCTATGGATCAGTTCTCCAAAGCTTAAAAAAATATATTGTGTGTGTGGGTATGTATTTTCATTAGTTCATGGAGGGAAAAAAAATCACTGAATAA
Organism: Crocuta crocuta; assembly: GCF_008692635.1. NCBI lineage: Eukaryota > Metazoa > Chordata > Mammalia > Carnivora > Hyaenidae > Crocuta > Crocuta crocuta. Next base: position 1,783,355 of record NW_027528867.1, read on the forward strand.
ATGGTTTTGTGGTTTTTAAAATATATTTGTTTGGTGTGGAAAAATCTTAAAGAGTCTTTCAATTGGTAAAACACTTCTATTGCTGTAAGTATCATAGGCTTTAAGAGAAAGCAAGCAGATTTAGAGCAACATAATAAATATAGGAAATACCTTTGATAGATACTCAGAAAAATGATGTAAAACTTCTAAATATTACTGATAAAATTAATTGCTCTTGTGGTTATAAAAATTATACATATTCATGGTAGAGAATTTGAAAAATACGTAGACATATATAAAAAATACAAATCACCCTGGATCTTACAATTCAGAAATAGCAACTTACCAAATTTCCTTCTAGTATATAATCACATACACACACACACACACACACTGAAAAAAGTCTAGAAGAAGTTAGATATCTTACATATTAAAAATTTTCTTGTTATTTGTTTAATTGTTTTCAAGGTTTTGTATCTAGCTATTTTTCCTTATCATATACTGTCAGCCAAAACATATTTTTAATAAAGTGCAAAAAAAGTGAGTTCATTTCAATCCTATGAAGATCTATACCAATGAAATGATAAGAACCTGGTTTCTGCCACTGCCTTTTTTCCAACAGGCTTATGGGTTATTATAAAGTTTAAGATGGCTTTCAGAGATGAATTAGTTCCACGTTGAATTCCGACAAATGTCCAATGGTAAGAGCGTAGCACAAAATCCATTAAGCCTTGTGACTGTTCATTATGGAATTCTGAATTTTAACCATCTAGAAATGTAATCCAAGCTTAGATTTATTTTTTGTCCCTCAAGACTGTAAATTACAAACAGAGCATAGATCTCTTCTTTGGGTCTGGGAGGCTACAAGTGGGCAGAGGAGGAAAGAGCTCCTTTCCTTTCCCCTGGGATTTCTGTCTCCAGGCTTGTTTAGCACCATGGCTCACTCACCAAGCCTGTGGGTTGCTAGCAAAGAGAGATACCACTCCTCTTCTCTCTCTCTATCTCTCTCTCTCTCTCTCTCTCTCTCTGTCTCTGTCTCTGTCCCTGTCTCTGTCTGTCTGTCTGTCTCTCTCTCTCTCTCACACACACACACACACACACACACACACACACACACACACACTACACAGCCATAAAAAAGGGAAGAGGACATGTTGCTTGAGACAACAAGGATGGAGGACCTAGAGAGTATTGTGCTAAGTGAAATAAGTTAGATTATGAAAGGCAAATATTATCTGAATTCACTCATAAGCAGAATCTGAACAACAAAACAACAAATGAATAAACAAACAAAAAGTATAATTAGACCTATAAATACAGAAAACAAACATGGGGGTGGAGGGATGGGCAAAAGGGGTGAAGGGGAGTCGAGATATAGGCTTTCAGCTATGGAATAAATAAGTCACAGGAATAAAGGACACAGCATAGAAAATATAGTCAGTGATACTGTAAGAGCAATGTATTGGTACAGATGGTAGCTATACTTGTGAAGGTAGCATAATGTATAAACTTGTTGAATAACTATGTTGTACACCTGAAACTAATATAATACTGTGAGTCAACTGTATTTTATTATTTTTTTATTTTTTTAACGTTTTTATTTTTTATTTTTGAGAGACTGAGACAGAGCATGAGTGGGGGAGGAGCAAAGAGAGAGGGAGACACAGAATCTGAAGCAGCATAGAGCCTGACATGGGGCTTGAATCCACCAACCATGAGATCATGAGCTGAGCCAAAGTTGGACGTTTAACCAACTGAGCCACCCAAGTGCCTCAAGAGACTCTGAGTCAACTGCATTTTTAAAAAAATCCGTCTTAGTGAAGCATATACTCCAGGAAAGACAACAGACAATAAAGATAATTCTAAGGTGAAAATGCTGCAGGAAAAGAAAACAGCAGGGTGAGAAAGATTGAGAGTAGGGAGTGGAAACTGTGTGATGTGATGGTTTTAAGAAGGATGATTGGGAGAAACCTCATGGAGAAGGTGGCAATTTGGTCAAGTTGTGAGAAGGCAAGGGGGTAAATCATTTACATATGGGGGAAGGGTTATAGGCTGAAGAAATAGCCAGTGCAAAGGCCCTGACACAGGATCAGGCTTGTAGGGTTGGAGGAGAGAGAAAGAGTGGAGATGATGAGATCCAAGATATAAGGAGTGGGGAGGGGGTGTGCATGTAGGGCCTTGAAACTTTTAAGGATTTTGGATTTCTACTTCAGTTTGAATCCTTGTACCACCATTTGTCAAAAGTCACAGACTGAGTGTCTCTGAACTTCCATTTTGTTTGTCTGGAAACTGGAAATATTGACTATACAGTATTTTTGAAGATTCAAATGAAATATCCAGCATAATGTCTGGCATGTGGTATGTTTGCACAAATGTTGGTTTTTTTATTCCTCTGGGTAGCATTTTGTGTATTTTATGTCTATTTTATAAATGTACATGTAGGGGCACCTGAGTGGCTCAGTTGTTTGAATGTCAAACTCTTGATTTTGGCGCAGGTCATGATCTCAGGGCTGTGAGACTGAGCCTTATGTTGGGCTCTGTGCTGACAGAGTGGAACCTGCTTGGGATTCTCTCTCTTCTTCTCTCTCTTTCTGTGCCCCTTCCCTGTTTGTGCTCTCTTGCTCACTCTCAAAATAGATAAATATACATTACAAAAATAAATGTACATATAAACATAAAAGGATGATGTAACCAGTATTTACCAAGAGGTATGAATCCAGGTAGATTTTAACTTTGTAAATAAATAACAATTTCCCCCAAAACAATAAATACTATCATCTAATACAAACTGTATCACCAACACAAACCAATAGGTAGGTTGAGGATTCAAGTTAAGCAAGGAGCTAAATCTTGGTTAGATGTATTAGCCATTGGTGAGGGCTGGTATATTAGCAGAAATGTACAGACAAATCTCATTATTTCCTATTTCCATTGAACATCTATTTCAAGGTTAGAAAAAAATGCTATCTTTTCTTCTGGGGGGCATCTGAACATTCAAACAATGCCAGATAAAACAGTCACTTGCAAACTTTTGAAAACACCATTGCCTGCAAGGTTGAAAAAGCCTCTCTTAGATATCAATTTGCTCTGCGTTAACTCTTTTTATATGATGGTGACAGTTTTTCTCTTATGTGGTGGTATCATTAGAGTTTCATCTGAGTTCACAGAAATCATTTTCTGGCTAAGTTGCCACTCAAATCCAGTTGCTACAGAATTTGAACATCAGTGGGGGAGGCAATTAGTTAGCTAGTTATTATGATTTTACTTACTTAGTACATTTTTAGCAGAAAGAAAAATGACAAAAACCTAAAATAACTCTATAGAAATATACAAGTAACTTCTTTTACCCATAGATCATTAGCACAGTGGACAGGATTTCCAAGAATCTACCAACACCTATAATATCCTCTCCTGTTGTGTTATTATGCAGTTGTAATCAGTTAATAGGGCCAACAGGAACCATTTAAATAAAAGTTACAGGGTACTTAGCGTTAGAGGGCCTAAAACTATGGGAAGCTAAAGATGGATTCCTCTTTGTAGGTCAACAGCGACTATACATGAGTTTTTGCCAAGACAATTAGTTACACCACCTTTGGTGGTATAGCTTCTGGGAGATCTAAAAAATACTTGCCAAAGAACTTTTCCACAGGAACATTAGTCTCTGTTGACTATCCTACAAAGTTTGCTCTTAAGCACTAATGTATTTTTGGTCTCTACCCTTTGGTCTGGATTCTGGAGTTTACAGATGATCAGGTAAGGGCTTTTCCTGAAAAATTTGTCTTATGATTTTTGTACCATATATTAGGAGCCCAATAAATGTTGAATGAATGAGTAGGAAAAAATACTTCTTTTTCCTTCTACTTGTTCTGTTATAAATCGAAGACTGAACACACACATACTGCAGATTTTACCTATTGCAAAGTATATGCATATTTTAATATACACACAGATATGTGAAGTCTGGCTTTTTTTTTTTTTAAACACACACACCAGAATATATAGCTCCAAATCAGAGTTGCTCTTTCTGAAGTTATCTCAAGAGATAATCCATTTATTTCTCTTTTTTGAAATGTTTATTTATTTTTGAGAGAGAGAAAGAATGTGCGTGTGGGGGAAAGGAAGAGAGAGAGGGAGACAGAGGATCCAAAGCTGGCTCTGTGCTGACAGAAGAGAGCCTGACGTGGAGCTTGAACTCATGAACTATGAGATCATAACCTGAGCCAAAGCCAATCACTTAATCAAATGAGCCAGCCAGGCACCCCTAATCCATTTATTTCTCAGATGAAAGTAAAATCTTTGGGAACTTTTCTCTGGGTAGTTCTCTCATGACCTCTGATCATTATTTTGGATATTGTCATTGTCAGCAAATGTTCACCACTTTATAGATTTTATTTCTTTTTCTTTTCTTTTCTTTTCTTTTCTTTTTTTTTTTACAAATAGTTTATTGTCAAGTTGGTTTCCATATAACACCCAGTGCTCATCCCCACAAGTGCCCCTCTCCGTGCCCATCCCCCCTCCCCCATCCATCAGTCCTCAGTTTGTTTCTCAGCATTCAAGAGTCTCTCATGGTTTGCCTCTCTCCCTTTCCCCCACCATTTCCCTCTTCTTCTCCCCCATGGTCCTCTGTTACGTTCCTCCTAATGCTCCTATACGTGCAAACATATGATATTTGTCCTTCTCTGCCTGACTTATTTCGCTAAGCATAACACCCTCAAGGTCCATCCATGTTGCTACACATGGCCAGATTGCATTTTTTCTTATTGCCATGTAGTATTCCATGGTATAGATAAACCACATCTTCTTGATTCATTTGTCCATTGATGGACACTTAGGCTCTTTCCATGTTTTGGCTATTGTTGAGAGTGCTGCTATGAACATTGGGGTACATGTGCTCCTATGCCTCAGTGTTTCTATATCCCTTGGGTAAATTCCTAGCAGTGCTATTGATAGATTTCATTTCTAAAAATATCTAAATTCAGCTGGAACCAAACTTTGGAAATAAGTAAATAAACAAGCTGGATAATACTATTCTTTATCTAAGATAAAGAATACTTATCTAAAAATATTGGTTAATACCATAAAGCAATGGGTTAATACTTCTTTTTTTTGGGTATGGCTTATAAATTGCTTTTTAAAAAATAAAACAGATTTGGGGCACCTGGTTGGCTCAGTCAGTAAAGCATGGAACTCTTAATCTCGGGGTTGTGAGTCTGAGCCACATGTTGAGGGAAGAGATTATTTAAAAAGATTTATTATGTTAAATAAGAGATTATTTAACAAACAAACTGGACTTATTGGGAAATAATTCACATTCCATATAATTCACTCATACACAGTGTACAATTCAATTATTTTTCGTACGTGCATGGATATGTGCAACCATCATCACAGGTAATTTTAAAATATTTTCATTTCCATGAAGAAAAACCCTGTACTCTTTAGCCATCTCCTCTCTCCTTCCTTCCCTTATTACTCTCCTCAGCCCTAAGCAAATACTAAATTGACTGTTTGCTTCTACAGATTTGCCTATTCTAGACACTTCAAATAAATGGAAAAACATATTATCTTTGTGACTGTCTTCTTAACATAATGTTTTCAAGTTTTATTTACATTATAGCATGTATCATTCCCTGTTATGGATTAATATTTCACTGTATGGATATATCACATTTTGTTATTCTTTCATCTGTTGATGGACATTTGAGTTGTTTCAACTTTTGGACTATTGTGAATAGAGTCGGTATTACCATTTATATACAACTTTTTGTTAGAAAACCTGTTTTAAATTCTTTTGTGCATACACTTAGAAGTAGAATTGCTGGGCCAGATGGTAATTCTATGTTTAACATTTTATAATTTATAATTATAATTTATAATTTAACAATTATCAACTGTTTTCCATAGAATCTACACCATTTTACATTCCTAGTAGAGGTATAGGAGGGTTCTAATTTCTCCATCTCTTTGCCAAAACTTATTATTTTCTACTTTTTAAACAATGATGCCCATCCTACTGGGTGTGAAGGAATATCTCACTGTGGTTTTGATTTGCATTTCTCTAAAGGCTAATAATGTTGAGCATTTTTTCATGTCCTTGTTGGTCATTTGTAGATTTTCTTTGGTAAAAATGTCTATTCAATTTCTTTGCCTACTTTTTTTTTTTAATATTTTTATTTATTTCTAGGAGAGAGAGAGACAGCGTGAACAGGGGAGGGTCAGACAGAGAGGGAGACACAGACTGTGAAACAAGCTCCAGGCTCTGAGCTGGCAGTCAGCACAGAGCCCGACGCGGGGCTCGAACCCACAAACCGCGAGATCATGACCTGAGCGAAAGTCGGACGCTTAACCGACTAAGCCACCCAGGTGCCCCTCTTTGCCTACTTTTTTAAAAAAATATTTAAGTTTTTAGTAATCTCTATATTCCCAATGTGGGGCTCAAATTTATAACCCTGAGATCAAGAGTTGCATGCTTTACTGACTGAGCCATCCAGGCACACCTCTTTTCCTACTTTAAAATTTGTAATGAGTACTTCCAGAAGAGAAGATCCAAATGTTTGGAGGCATAGCAGCACCATTAGAACAAATGCATAGCCTCCTGAGGTCACTGAACTGAAGTGTGGCACATCTTTGACCATAGAGTAAAAACTCAACTAATCAATCAAATCACTTTAAGATGATTCTTAAAGTGCAACATCCATGGGTTTACATTTAGCAGCACAACATCCATGGGTTTCTACAACAAATATTTACACATCTGATGTACATTCATAGACCAGATACTGCTTTGTATATAGTAGGGACTTACTAAATAACACTAGTGGCTACACAATTTCCTTGAAGGAAGGGTTCAGAGGCAGCAGACTACTTGGAAGGATGAGTGCTCTGAAGTTGTGTTTGCATAACACTCATATATGACTATCAAAGTATGATTAATCTACAACAAAGAATAGGGCAAGGCTGATAGAGATCATGGGGACCTAAAACTTTTCCCTTTTGCCAGCATTTATAACTAACTAAGAATCTGAGGAACTATAAACAGAGAAGGAAATATGCTTCCCAGGTTTATCAATGGCTAGTTACGTAGATAAAGACACATCACTCTTCTCTCCCTTTGCTACATGCATGGATGTATACAAGCAAACTGATGGATAGCTACGTGAAAGGTGGTGTGGATTAGAAATAGGAGCGTAAGCAAGCCAGTGAATGGATGAAAGACAGTAAAATCATGATGGTAGAAAATGGACTGACAAGTGGGTAAAAGTATGGATGGGTAGTAGTGAGGATTTCTGTTTAATGCAGCAACCTAGGCTGGTAGCAAACAGTAATTCAATATAAGCCTTAATAGTCTAAAAGATTAGTCAGCTGAACCACAAAGCCAGGTTCTCATGGAGTCCTTTTGAAATATTCAATTTCATCTACCCTGTCGCCTCTGAGAATTAAAAATTGCCTCAGTGGGTCCAAGTTCTGACTCATTTTTTCATTCAGTTCTCTCCAGATCTTTGGTGTGGATCAAAAGCTCTTGAGAAAAAATGAGCAAGGGGGCTGCATGCATTACTGGCAGCCAATTACCCAAGGTTTTAACACAAAATGGTGGCAGCTTTTTCCAGGGCTGCTCCGTTAAGAAAGGACATCTATGAGAACAGAATAAAAACACAAACTGAAAGAAGACAGAATTTGTGACCAGCTTAGAGATTTTCTCACTTCTCTCTGGGGTCTTCTGTTAGAAAACAAAATCAGAATTATGTAATACAATTCCTTCCATGCCTTTCTCTTGCTTGGAATTAAAAATCATCTACTGAAGACTTTCTAACTTCAAAACCCAGTCAGGCGCTTTCTACTATCAAGGAAGGTGCCTGAAGAATAAATTGCTCCTATCAGAAATAAAGCATTTTAGTTCTGCCACAAGCAGTGAGATCTGTGTTTATAAGTCTCTCCAAAGGCAACTCCATTTTTGCTGCTCTCCTCTCATTTTCTTTTGATGCATAAAACCTGTAGACTGGAGCGCTGTGATTGCATTCGGCTCCAGAGCAGTGTAATTGTAAATATTCATTGGAATTCAAGCTAGCTTTCCCAGGTCTCTCCTAGGGCTGTGCAGCTATGCAAACAGCAGCAGTGCCGCATTAGCTCACAGCCTGGAGGCCGCCTATTTCCCCACAGCCCTGAGGACCCTTTCTGTAGAGTGAGCGTGTTCAGAGAAACTGGCCCTTAAACACCATTTCAATCTACCACTTCACTTGTTCCTCCCTTTCTCCTCATGACTGCTGATCCTTAGTAATTCTGTCTGTCAGTCTCAAATATGCATTAAAGAGAGAACCACATCCTTGACTAAAAGCTGAGTCTGAATGCTCTCACTGTGCCTGTGCTCAACATAGTTAGAAGATTAATCAGATTCCAGCCATTCCATAAATTTATATACAAATACACACAAATGCACACACAGGAATATATATATATATATATACACGTATATATATATATATGCAGGAACTCCAGGTGACAAACTAGGATAGGTCTCTGCTCTAATTGTGATATAAGAGCATTCATGAGTTATTCCACCTTTTTCTACGTTAAAATCTGCGGGAACCAAAAATAAATTAATATGGGGTTAGGAATAGTATATTACTTACAACAAACTTATAGAGTTATGGACATATCTAAAACATAAAAATTGGGCCGGAAGTAACGTGTGTTTCACTATGCTGATTCAATTCTCAATGTACTGTCGATAAGGCTGGAGTTGAAGGTACAAGCCAGAATCACCAGACCACTCCCTGATATATCTTCTGAATGCCAGATGATTAGATTCCAATGGAATTCAAGGCACCTGCAATATTAACTTCAAAATAATCCAAGGAATAGATCAATACACAGAAAAATGACCTATAGAAAGTAATTGTTAGAGTTAAAGAAAGAGGGAGATATGTTATTAATGTTGAAATATTTCAATGCAAAAGTAAGTCTAGATTGAAATTCTTTGGGCCTCGCCAACATTTAGATTTAATGATGAAAGAGAAAAACTACTTTAAGTGGCAAAAAATATAAAATGGTCACAACTTCATACTTACAAGGAAATTTATTTTAATTTTATTTAACTAGGTGAGTTCATGAGCAAAAGACACTGCTAGGCATTTTGAGGAATACAAAGATGATTGATGTATATGTCTTACATCTTGAAAGCTTAAGAATTTAGCAGCAGAGAGAAAATGTGCAGAAACAGCTATACTGTAAAAGGGGCAAAATACTATGTTACTTAGGGGGTGAGGGGGTATTATGAGAAACCACATGGCAGAGGTGAAAGCCAACCAGACTCTGAACAAATAGAAGAATTTTGACAGATGGAGATGGATGGAAGGAGAAATCCAGCTCTGCAGAGAAGTGTTATGAGTTTACTTCTGTCTCCCCAAAAATATATTGTTGAAGTTGAGAACATGATCTCATTTGAAAATAGTGTTTGTAAATATAATCAGGTTACGATGAGGCTGAACCAGACGAGGACTGGCCCAAATTCAGTGACCAGCGTCCATAGAAGAAGAGGAATCTTTGGACCTTTCCTGGGTAGGGGAGAAGAGCACATGAAGATGGAGGCAGACAGAGACTGGAGTGATGTACTTACAAGCTAAAGGAACACCAAGAATTACCAGTAACCACCAGACATTAGAAGAGGCAAAGAAGGATTCTTCCTTTAGAGTCTTCAGAGAGAACGTGACCCTACTGACACCTTGATTTCACACTTCCAGCCTCCAGAACTGTGAGAGAATACATTTCTACTACTTTAAACCACCTATTTTATGGTGCTTTGTTATGGCAGCCTTAGGAAACTAATACAGGAAGAAAGAAGATGTGGCTCAGCAGTGGGAAGTGTGGGACTTATTCTGAAAGGTGAAGTTTGGATCGACTGGAGAGCAGTGTGTGTAAAGACAAACAGTAGGAATTATATCTAGGAAAAGAAGAAGGCTCAGATTGTGGAGTTTGGACTTTTACTTGTCATCTTTATTTTTATTTATTTTTTAAAGTCTTTTTTTAAACATTTATTTACTTTTGAGAGACAGAGAGACAGAGTGTGAGCAGGGAAAGGGCAGAGAGAGAGGGAGACACAGAATCTGAAGCAGGCTCCAGGCTCTGAGCTGTCAGCACAGAGCCCGACACGGGGCTCAAACTTAAGAACCATGAGATCATGACCTGAGCTAAAACTGGATGTTTAACTGACTGGTCCACCCAGGTGTCCCTTTACTTGTCATCTTTAAAGCATTATTAGGAAAGTGAGTGATAGAGGACTCAGGATGATCTGGAAGAATAAACCAGAAGACATGGAAATAGCCAGAAGGCTGTTGTGGTATTTGAGATGAGAAGTGATATCCTGAAGAGTGGCAGTGGTTATGGAAAGGGAGCTATGTATTTGAGAGAGGCAGAGGTAGAACTGATGGAATCTGGAGACTAAGCAGGTAAAGGAGGCATGAAAAATAATTTGAACTTTGAAGTCTGGAAGTTGAGATGGAAGGATGGAGAGGCTAGTACTAGAGACAGGAAATCCAAGAGCTATAACTGGTTTGGGAGAATGTGTTGAGAAGAAGAGTCTGGGTTTTAGTAAATGGAGAAGTCCAGCAGAATGCTGGAAATGTGGAACTGCAGCCTGCGAGGTCTGTTGGGCTGGGAATATAGGTCTGGGGCCATCTGCACTGAGGAGATATCAAAGGCCTGGAAATGGTTGAGATCACTAAAGAAGATGGGTGAGCATAAAGGGAAAAGCTGAATACTGGGGGAACACCTCTATTTAGGGTGGGAGATGAAAAAGGAAAAGACAAGTTAGAGAGGCAGAGGGTAACTAAGATCAACTCAAGTCAGGAAAGCCAGAGAACGTAATGCACGAAAGAGACAGTGATCAGCCACATAAAATGCTGTAGGGAGACTGAGGAGAGCAAAGACCCAGAAATAGTCATTGGCCATAGGGATTAATATGTCAATGGTAACTTAAAAGAGGACAGTTTCAAACTAGTGATTTGAGAGGTCATTTTGGAAGGGATTAGGAATGATCAAGGGGTTAAAAAGGCTAATATTCTTTTGATAGTTTTGATAATGAATAGAAGGAAAAAGATAAGAAAATTTTTGTTCTTTCTGTTTTAAGATAGATAAATACATGAGCATGTTAAAATACCAAGGGGAAGTAATAAAGGATTTGGGAGAACTGCAAAAAACAAAACAGAGCAGGATAACTTTTGGAGCAGAGCCCTGAAAGGAAGAAGGATGGATTGAGATCCAGAGAGAAAAGCAGAGTTGGAAAGACTTGGGACACTTTTCCCTCTGAGACAGGCAAAAAGATAACAAGAGGGATTGTGTATCATTTGGATGTGGAAGGAGGAAGTTGAAGGAGTTCATTTTAGAGAATCTCATCTCAATAAAACACAAAGCAGGTGACCTGCTCAGAGAGAGGTGTGGGTGAGTAGGTTGCAAGTATGATGGATGGGAAGGAGGATATGTTTTGGGAATATGATAGAGAGTGAATAAAAGGATGACTAATAAGTCTAGTGAGGTGGTAACAGCAGTGCTAATTGACAAAATTACTTTTACCAGACAAGATGTAACTTTCTCCCACAAGTTCTAACAGCTTAGGAGAGGCAGGCAGGTGGACAAGCAGATGGTAGGAAGAGGCCAGTGTTGGTTATGGACCAGATAATGACAGAAAAGTTCAAAACCAAGGGATTCAGAGTATAGTTAAGGCTAGGTTAGAAAAGGCATTTGAAAGACTTTTTGAGTGGTTATAAGTATCCTTGTCCTTCAAAGTAACCTAAAAATAGTAATGGAATAAAAAATCAAGAAAAAATGAAAAAGGAAAGAATTATAATGTTCCTTTCTTCCTATGCATTCCTTCTTTTTTTCCTCATTTATTCATTCAATAAACCCTTGCCAAATGCCCACCCACGTAAAGGCATTGAGAAAGAAGGCAGGTGTGTCAGGTCTGAGATTAGGCTCCTTACCCTTGAGAATCTAAAATAACAAGAACCAAAACCCAAACCAACCAATGAATCAATGAACCAAACGACCCAAGAACAATAAGTACTCAGGTTACACTATCCGCCAGGAATCGCTTTAAGTGCCTGCCCACATACTAACCAGTTGGTGCCTTGACCCTGGGATGTAGGAAGAATTATTATGTCTAATTTCACTGATGAGGATATTGAACTGTGGAGAAGTTAAGTGACTTGTCAAGGTCACAGAGCTAGTTGCCAGTAGAGCTGGGACTGAACTTAGTGAATCTTACTCAAGTCTGTGCCCTTCAGGACTATGCTATGTGAACTAAAAAGATTTTGAAGTGGGTTATAAGTAGGATGATTACATATTCCAATCAGTTTGGGACAGACCCACTCGATGGCTGTTGCCTCAGTGTAGGTTTTCATTGTATCCCCTTTCAATAGAAAGTCTGGAGGATAAACTATCTCTAATTATAAGAGAAACTAAACAATTGCCGGGCTTTTCTTCAAACAATTAATTGTTGGCTTATGTGATGAACACAGACAAAGAACTGGTAGTCATTTGTGGAAAATACATGGGATGACGGTCTCTTGCTACGATACATAGCTTCATGGCCCGCAAAACCCAGCTTCTTTGATCCTCTTGGTAAGATCACAGCCCGTCACATTCCTAGTGATCTTTGTCTCTCTAAGCACTTTAATCCTGCTGCTCAAGGAGTTGAAAAAGAAACACAGAAAAGTGCATTATCTGAGCTGCTACCAATTGGACTTCTACACACCCATTCTTTAGGCAGTAATGGAAATTGAACCACAAAACCCTACAGTGAAAATTTGCCCTCCCATCTCTTTTTTAAAAAAAGGTTTTAACATTTTTAATTTTTTTTTGAGAGGCAGAGAGAGACAGAGCACAAGTGGGGTATGAGCAGACAGAGAAGGAGGTACAGAAGCTGGAGCAGGCTCCAGGTTCTGAGCTGTCACCACGGAGCCTGAGAGAGGGCTTGAACCCACTAACCGGGAGCTTAGTAGACTGAGCCAACTGAGCCACTCAGGCACCTCTCCCATCTCTCTTTCTTAACTCCTTTTCTTATCTTTCTCCCCCAAGGGAGCATTCTACCATTTCCTCCAAACCAGGCATAATGACCATGTGTCATATGGATATGCAGCCTCAGCTAGAGCTGGTATCAGGCTGATGCCAGGCTATTTACAGTAATGTTGGTTGCTTTGTGGATGTTGGTAATGGCTTCACATTGTGAGCTACATCTCCATATCGTCTTCAGCCTCCAGTGGGAAGAAAGAAAATTGGTACCAGCCAACGGAGATCTGGTACCCTATGAAAAAATGTGTTCTTGTCATTCCCAAATTAGTCCCCTTGGAAGATTTAGAGATGTACACTCAACTCCTTGTGGACAAAAAAATGTATCACTTAGTTTTCTAATGCTCACTGATGACAGGCATTTATACAACATGGTGATTGGCTCTTACTCCAGTAATGCTGTTTAAAATGCTGCAATGTGCAAAAATGATGGTAATGCCTAGACCAGAGCAAGCAGAGAACCAACTCAGCAAACTGAACAGAAGACATCCATCCAGGGCTTTCAATATCCTGCTGAGTGACCATTGTTTTATAAGGCTTTATTATTCTCTGAGGTTTTAATATGCTGGTCCACAGAATTCTCTTATTATTTCTCTGACTGCTTTTTCTATTGTCTCCTCTGTCTGTCCTGGGCCCTCTGTTTTTCCTTTCTCTGGACTTACTCGTGCAGTAAATTTTATGCATTCATACTGATTTCAACTACAATTTAGATTATAAAAGGTTCCAAATATACATTGGAGCTGCCTGAAGGGCATTTTACTCTTTCTCCTTTCCTTCTTGGTAAGCTCATCCTCTAATATGATTTCAATAATAGCTAACATTTATCATGTGTCAAGCACAAAATTGATGCTTAGAACCCTGCAAGGTAAATACTGTTATATCCTTGTCTCCCAGAGAAGGAGCTAGTAACTGGGAGAACTGAGATTTGAATCCAGGAAGTCTTGCTTCAACACCTATGCTCTTAGCTATCACACTATGATGCCTTTTCACAGTCAAATACTTGGTTCTTTACCTTGTGACTAAATTATACCAATGGCTTCCTAGTACTTTTTCTGGCCTCAGCAAAACTCAACACCATTTTTTTCATAAGAAGTTTACTGTAAATTCTATGGATCAAATTTAAAGTACTCCAAAATTTTCTACTCACTTCTTTGTCACCCAAGCCCATTCAGAATAAAATCTAGCTATGGTGATTTGCATGCTATCCAATATGTTCTTACCATTTCTTTAGGCTATTCCCTCTGCCTAAAAACATACTTCTTATCTCCTTTCTGGGAAACCTTTTACCTCCTCTATTAGGATTTGCCTCATTCAGGAAGGTGAATGTAAGAGTAAGTTATATCTAATCAGGGATTCTGTGTTTTATTTCTGTATATTTCCTACAGAGTAGTAATGTTTATCATCTATTGATATGCATTAAAGATGGCTAATATACTGACATAACCATCCTAACTATCACTGGAAAGAACTCAAGCCAGATAGCTGAGAGGCACAACTTAAAAATTACTAATGACCAGGGGCACCTGGGTGGCTCAGTCAGTTAAGCGTCCGACTTTGGCTCAGGTCATGATCTCACGGTTCATGGGTTCGAGCACGGCATCAGGCTCTGTGCTGACAGCTAGCTCAGAGCCTGGAGCCTGTTTCAGATTCTGTGTCCCCCTCTCTCTCTGACCCTCTCCTGCTCATGCTGTCTTTCTCTCTCTTTCAAAACTAAATAAAGATTAAAAAAATAAAAAAAATTACTAATGACCAAAGTGTAGGTCTTCATCTATGGAGAGGCTTCTGTTTTGTTTCTGGGATGTTTCCTGTTTGTGTTCACTTCTCTTCCTCATTCTTCCCTTGTTCTTCTCCGTACACTTGGAAGCTGAACCCCTGTAGGTTGCATTTCTAGGCTCCAAAGTCAACTAGCTGCCAGCTAGATTTGGCCAATGAGAGGAGTTGGAAGGAGAATGGAGTGTGGGAGGAACTAGGCACATTTCCCCTTCCCTCTTCTTTGGGATGGGACTCCAGCAGCAACTGTATCTCCTTTGTAGCTTCAGCTCTACCCTATAAGCTTCACATGATTCCAGTTTCCACGAGGTTACCCAGGTCCCTGGATTCTCATAGCACCATCTCTTCCTTTTGTCTCTGCAGAAGGGTAGTGGCTTCCTGCTGTTGTTAACTGCCCACTCCTACTGGTGTCTCAGGTCTCATGTAATTTCCTACATTAAATTCCCTCTTGTAAATACTTGAAGTGCTTTGTTTTCTTGGTTAGACATTGAAAGAGCAAGAAACCTGTTTTTATTTTTCAATCCTAATAGAATCTTGGAAATCTTAAATCCTAGTAGAGCTATGATTAATTTATGTCTTTTGGCTGTTTAGGAGGTGATAACTAGCCACATCTAGTAAGTTTATGGAGGAAGAGATGAAAGTGATGTGGTTATAATAATGGCATTAAGCCTCTAAGATAGTACTGATGTGATGCGTTTCAAACTTACAACTCTTCCATTCTTGAGGTTCTCTATTATAAATAAATTTTGATTATAGACCAGAAGGACATAGCTTTGTAAGTAGTAAGATAGAAAAATGAAAGATTTATTTATGATTTCATAGGTAGATGAGATTAGCTCAACCTAAATATTACAACCCTATCACATTATTTTATTGGTATTTTTTTTAAGTAGACTTGAAGCCCAGGAAGGAGCCCAATGCAGGGCTTAAACTCACAATCCTGAGATCAAGACCTGAGCTGAGATCAAGAGTCGGATGCTTAAACAAGTGAGCCACCCATGTACCCCTTTTATTGGGGTGCTTATTTAATGTTTATTAACAAGCAGGTGTATTTACATTGCTCACATGGTGTTAATCCCAGGAGATGCCCAAAGGTGACTCCATGCAGCAGACTCCTCTAAACGAGGAAAAGAGGAAAGACTCCTCTAAAGACTTTGAGGACCCCACCACTCATGCCTCAAAATATGGAAAAAAGAGAAAGAAAATTAGGTTAATTGCTCCATGAAACTATATGAGAGTTTTTCCTGTGATAATTGATTGAGTTACAATACAATCCTGTAAACACAAAAGGGATGAATCAGTTGCAGACTTTCAAATTTGCTTAGAAGAAATATTTAGACAGCATTCTGGACTCCGGGACTCTGAAGCTAATATTGCCTTGTCTGCTCATTTTGTTAATGGGCTTCACCCTGAGCTTAATGATTTATTAAAGAAGCATAAATTAGAATGGGAGATCACTCCCCTTTCTGAGCTCCAACATCATGCTGAGTATTTTGAAAGAATTTTTCAATGGTGGAAGTTACCAAGCAAATAAGCTCATGACCCTACAATTACAGCAACTATAGGGGCCTCAACCAAATCTTAGAACTAATTTTGCCCCTGTTGACAAAGATACTTGTCAACACTACACACAGAAGGGACATTGGAAAAGGGACTGTCCCTTCAAAGAACCTAGTTATCCATCTAGAGGAAACATTCAACTGTCAGATCTCTAAGACAATTATCAACACTGACAGGGCTTGGATGAATTGCCCAGTAAACTACTTCTAGTAATTCTTATAAATCATCAGGGTAAAATAAAACTTAAAATGAATGGAGAAATCTGAATTGTGCTAGTAGACACCAGAGTGACTTTAAATTCCATCATGATACATCAGGAAGTTCCTCGGAGTAATTAAAATGTTTTGGTGGTGGTTGTGTCTAATCAAAATCAAAGAGTTCCTTTATCAGAACAGACACTGTTAACCTTGGTCACGTCTCTGAAAATCCTGTCTTTCTATTATATGACACTGCTCCTTATAAATCTCTTAGGAAGAGATCTACTTTCCACATTAGGAGACCAAAAAATTTTTTCTCGGGAGAAATAACATTGGAATTTCCAGACTCAAAAGAAACATAATGTGCTCTACAGGCCCAAAATGATGATATAAACATTGTATACCTCTCCACACTCCCTAACATTCTTATGGGCTTCTTCTTTCACATATATGGGAAAATTAAGAGTGCTGAACTATTAAAATTTTGATCAGGAAAATAGTATGGCGATTCTTCAACAATTAAAAATAGAGGGACACCTGGGTGGCTCAGTTGGTTGAGTGTCTGATTCTTGATCTCAGCTTAGTTCTTGATTTCAGGGTTATGAGTTCAAGCCCTGCATTTCGCTCTGACTGGGTGTGAAGACTACTTAAAACAATATTAAAAATTGAAATGCCATATTATCTAGCAATCTCACTACTGTGTATTTACTCAAAGAAAACAAAAACACTAATTTGAAAAGATACATGCCCCCCCATGTTTATTACAGCATATATGTTATTACATTATTTACAATAGCCAAGATGTGAAAGCAACTCAGTGTCCATCAATAGGTGAATGGGTAAAAAATATGTGATACATATATTCTTTATACACACACATATATATTAATGCAAAATTACTCAGTTATAATAAAATAATGAGATTTTGACACCTGCAACAACATGGATAGACCTAGAGGGTATCATGCTGTGTGAAATAAGACAAAGTCAAACACCATATGATTTAATTTACATGTGGAATCTAAAAGACAAAACAAAGGAACAAATAGCAAACAAAAAGCAGAAACTGATTGATAAATACAGAGAACAAACTGATTGTTGTTAGTGGGGAAGGAAGTGTGAGGATGGGTAAAATGGGTAAAGAGGAGTGAGAGATACAGGCTTCCAGTTTTGGAATGAATAGTGTTGTATGGTGACAGATGGTAGTTCACTTGTGGTTGTATAGCAAAACCTACAGACTTTCAAATCACTGTGTTGTACACCTGAGACTAATATAGCATTGTAAGCCAACTTCACTTCAATTAAAAGAAGAAGAAAAAAGGATGATAAATTAGAAACAAATAAGAGATTACTTAAATATATTTGGTACAAATATAAACAAAATTCAGATTCATCCTTCTAAACTGCTTCCAAAATTGCCCCAATATCCTTTAAAACCTGGACCCATACATGGGCTTACTCCCATATTATAGGATTTTATACATTAGGGACTAATTATTTCTTGTATCAGTCCTTTCAACTATCTATCCGTAAACAAACCAAAACAAAACAAAACAAAAAACCATGGTTGAGAGTGGAGATTTGTACAAGACCTTAGGGCTAGAAATAAAACTGTATTCCAAGGTTTCTTGTGGTACCCAACCCAAACACTCCATTGTCAAATATTCCAACTCATCTAAATGGTTTACAGTTGTAGTTCTGTTTTGCCTTATTTAGCATCCCAGTAGATAAGGAAAGTTAGTATTTGTTAGCTTTTACTTGGAAAAATAAGCAGTACACTTGGATAGTATATTCACTCAAGGATTTACTGAGGCCCCTTCATATTTCTCACAAGTGTGACATCAGTAATTAAGTACACTACAACTTTCTAGAAATTCTACCTTGATTCAATATGTATATAGATGGCTTACTTCTTTGCTTCTCATCCAGTCAGGAACTGACTCAAAATATCTATTGCAACAGGTAGCTTATAAAAGTCATCAGTCCCCTTGAGATAAACTTCAGTTTTTACAAGAAAAAGTACATTACCTTGATCATGATTTATTAGCAAAAGGAATCATTCTGTATCTGGAAAGAATAAGTTCCATCCAAAATTACCCTAGACCTAAGACTAAAGGACAACTTAGAGGACTCTTTGGACTTGCAAGATATTGGCAATCTTGGGTCCCTAATTTTTCCTTGTGGCCTCTTCACTCTATGAACTGACTGGAAGGAACATTTAGGAACATGTTCCTTAGGAAACAAAATATGAAGAAACCTTTACTGAAATCAAACAAGCCTTACAAGATCCTCCTGTATTGGGGATTCCTGACTATGCCAAGTTTTTTACACTGTTCATGAATGGGAGTCCTTACACAAGAACATGGAGGAAAAAAATAGACCATAGCTTATTATGGTCTTATAACTGGACCTGGTATCCAGGGTATAACCACATTGTTTAAAGGTAGTTGCTACAGCTGCTAAAATTGTAGAATCCTCTTTAGAACTTGTTCAAGGAAGTGTAGTAATTGCAGTTCAAGGAACTGCAAATTTCTCATGCTATAGAAAGTTTGGTAAACACTGAACACACTCAGAAATTCTTTTTTTAAACATTTTTAATGCTTATTTATTTTTGAGAGGAGAGAGACACAGAGCATGAGCGGGGGAGGGGCAGAGAGAGAGGGAGACCTAGAATCTGAAGCAGGCTCCAGGCTCTGAGCTGTCATCACAGAACTTGACGCGGGTTAAACTCATGAACTGTGAGATCATGACCTGAGTCAAAGTCAGAGTCTTAACTGACTGAGCTACCTAGACACCCCTAGAAGTTCTTAATTAGTAGACTAACATGACATTCTACTCCTGTCTCCTTCAAATCAACACATTCTTTGCTGTAACTCCTTAAACCCTGCTACCTTCTACCCTTCCCTGACAAAGGAGAAGCTCACAATTGTGTTGACTTGGTCTTTCAAAATCTGACTCCTAGATTAGATTTACAAGAAACTATAAATTAGCCAATACAGACTTAGTACTCTATGTTGATGGCTCTTGTGGCCAAAGATTCTGAAGGCAAATATGAAGCTGGGTATGCTATAACTACTCAGTTTGAATTATTAGAAAGAAGAGACCTTGGGGCGCCTGGGTGGCTTAGTCGGTTAGGCATCCAACTTTCGCTTAGGTCATGATCTCATGGTTCGTGAGTTCAAGCCCCGCGTCAGGCTCTATGCTGACAGCCAGCTCAGAGCCTGGAGACTGTTTCCAATTCTGTGTCTCCCTCTCTCTCTGACCCTCCCCTGCTCACGCTGTCTCTCTCTCTCTCCTAGAAATAAATAAAACATTAAAAAAAAAAACAAAAAACAAATGTTTAGAAAAAAAAGAAAGAAGAGATCTTTCTCAACTTAACTCAGCCCAACCTGCAGAATTATTTGTACTCACTCAACCTTGTGAAACTAGCAAAAGGAAAAACTACAAATATTTACACAGACAGCAGGCATGTTTTTGGAGTGGTATATGCCTTTGGTATGCTTCAGAAACAGAGCAAATGGTATGCCCATAAAAAATGGACCTCAGGTGCTATCTGCTTTCTGCTGTTATTATTTTCACAAATAGTTATTAGCAAAATTGAGGCTCATACCCACTGATCAGATTCTGAATATCAAGGAAAAGCTTAGAGCTGATGTTCCTGCTAAGGCTGCTACTCAAGAAATTCCTAATGTACCAAAACTCTGTACTTTAAAAGAACTTTGTAAGATAGATCCAAATCCGGTTACTTATGACAACTTGTGTTACATACAAAAATTGTGTCAAATACTGAAAAACAATAATGGCACCAAGAAGGATGTAAATTTAACAACAACAACAACAAAAACAACAAAAGATTCTGAGAAAATCTGAACAACTGTCTGGGGCTTCCTGAATCTCTCAAATTGCCACTCTTGTGAGCACTTCACATGACTACCTATCATGGCATTGACAAACTCATCCAAATTATGAAAAAAATATTGGTGGAGTGATTGTTCTAAATTGTCATAATGGATTTACAGTCAGTATTTAAGCTGTAAATAACCCAGGTAAAATTAGTGAAGTTCTCCAGGGGTTTCTACCCCACTATTCAGATTGTTTGAACATTTACTATTGGACTTCATTCAGTTGCCTCTTTCTATGGGTTATCAATATGTATTTGTAATAGTATGTCTGTTTTCTAGGTGGGTAGAAGTTTTCTGCAGTTGGAAAGCTGATCATGCTTTGACAAAAAAATTATTAGAAAATGCTTTCCCACTATGAGGAACTCCAAATGAAATTTCAAGTGATCAAGGGCTAACTTTACTGGACAGGTTATAAAACAATTAAACAAGGTTATTCAAACGTTGTGGCACTATCCTTGTTCCTATCATCCTCAGTCTCAAGGAAAGTTGAACATATCAGTGGTACTCTGAAATTGAAATTGGCAAAACTGACTGAAACCACAAGATTATCATGCCTAAAGTGTTACCCTTTGCTTTTAGGAATTTAGGCTCAACACCTTTTGGGAAGCATAAATTGATACATTATGAAATCATCACTGGTGACACATGCCCTTAAAGATAGTACCCCATGCACATTTTGCCCCTGTAAATTCTGATATGACCAAATACTATAAGACACTAACACAATATTCAAAAACTTATTTTCAATAGCTCAATGTACCCCATATTTTGGAGAATGGGTATTCTGGGAGGGATATCAGTGAAAACCAGCACTTGACTCTTGATGGAAAGGGCTGTAATAGGTTCTTTTCATTTCTTATACAGCAGCTAAATTACAAGGTATTGAACTATGGATCCATGTCTCTCATTTAAAGAGAGTTCCCCTAGTCTCTTGGACTTGTCAACCTGCAACTGACTTAAAGATTTCCAGGAAAAAGTCTTCTCCTAAAGCAGATGATAGTGCAGTATAGACAACTTCTGCCCAAGATCAAAGAACAAGATTTGCAGAATTCGTCATTTATTTTCAAGAATTAATTTTATAACAATTGTGTTAATACTATCTTGTAAACTAACTCAAAATGTTAAAACTTCTGTTTTTTTCTATGTTGGGAATTTTCCTCACCTAGACTGAATACTCACTAAGGTCCACCATCCAACAAATACCTTCTTTTACCAATAAAAATGATTTTTGGTTATTCAGCCATTTAAATGCTCAGGAAGACACCCAATTAATATTAGAACCATCTCTTATACATACCTGGATAGACTAATTCAGGAAAACAGCTTTATGAAAAACGTCTGGTATTTCTCCCTTGGACACTCAACTATTACTTATTGGCCAAATAACATGGAATTGGGAAGAAGCCTTAGAGGCTAAGGGCTGACTCATAACTACTGTAAACTTAATTGCTGGTAACCTGTCACTATGCATAGAAAATCTTAATGGTACTAGATCTCACATGGGGCAATGTTCCTGACTCACTCTTTTTTTTTTTTTTTAATGTTTACTCATTTTTTTTGACAGAGAGAGAGAGACAGAGACAGAGTGTGAGTCGGGGAGGGGCAGAGAGAGAGAAAGGAAAGAATCTGAAGCAAGCTCCAGGCTCTGAGCTGTCAGCACAGAGCCTGAAGCGGGGCTCGAATTCACAAACTATAAGATCATGACATGAGCCAAAGTCAGATGCTTAACCAACTGAACCATCCAGGCATTCCTACTCACTCTATTCTTGACTCAGATGAAGAAGAGTGGCCTTCTATATATATATTGATGCAGATTTAAAATTAGGTAATGACAATGATACCCTTAATTATATCATCAAAGAAATGACTAAACCTGTATACTGGTTCAATAAAAAATAAGTAGGTAAATGGAATGCTTCCATAATCCCATAATGTAAAGTAAATAACAATTTCACTTATTGGATAGACCAATATTCAGGGCACCAATGGAAAAGCAGTCAATCATTTATCAACCATGATATGGTACATATAGATTGCTAAACTAAATTCATAGGAAGGTTTTTTGTTCCTATCCAAATGTAAACCAAATTTATATCCAGATTTAAAGCACAGCCATACAAGTTGGGAATGTGCTGATGCCTATATGGCAAAGAATAACCATAATATCCACATTGCTCCTAATTGGTGCATCATGGGATCTACCCTCTCTCTTTTTTTTTTTTTAAAAATTCACCATGTCTTGTATTCAACCAAAATTATAGTTAATCAATTGAAACTGCTCCAAAAATAAAACAGATGAGGTAAGCATTGCATAATGTGTAGAATTTTTGAATCACCATCACCTAACTCTCTCTCTTAATCCTACTGGGTTATCCATCATCTGTGGTAATAAAATATACAAAGGTTTCCCACGTAAATGGTCTGAATACTATGGTTTAGGATAATCTTGTACCCTAAAGGACTAAATATGATTCCTTGAATGCTAGCCAGATTTTAAATTTAATTTTTTTACACTTATTTATTTTTGAGAGACTGAGACAGAGCACGAGTGGGGAAGGGGCAGAGAGAGAGGGAGACACAGAATCTGAAGCAGGCTACAGGTTCTGAGCAGGTGTTCAGCACAGAGCCTGATGTGGGATTCAAACCACGAACTGTGAGATCATGACCTGAGCCAAAGTCGGCACCCAACTAACTGAGCCACCCAGGCACCCCAGATTTTAAATTTAAAATAATTTATACTTTAGGTACCTTGAACTTCCCATGAGTTTCCAAGTCCTATTGTTCAAAAAGCCCTGGTTTTCATATGTTTGTCATAACCCTTTTTCCTTAATTGGGAGTTAATGAAATAGAAAAATCACTAATATTTCTATAATTACTGAGAAAAGCTTTAAGGATACCTTAAATGGTCTTCAAGGAAAACAAACTGAAATAAAAGATTTATTTTCAGTGGTACTTCAAAATAGGACAGACCACTCTATATTTTGAGAAAAAATATTTAAAAAGTTTTTTAAATGTTTACTTATTTTTGAGAGAGAGACAGAGAGTGAGAAAGGGAGGGACAGAGAGAGAGAGGGAGACATAGAATCTGAAGCAGGCTCCAGGCTCTGAGCTGTCAGCACAGAGCCAGACATGGGGCTTGAAATCACGGACTGTGAGATCATGACCTGAGCTGAAGTCAGATGCTTAACTGACTGAACCACCCAGGCACCTCTACTCACTCTGTATCTGACTCAGATAAAGGAGAGTAGACTTCTATATATATTGATGCAGATTTAAAATTAGATAATGACAATGATACCCTTAATTATATCATCAAGGAAATGACTAAATATGTACACCTGTTGAATGAAAAATAAGTAGGCTAAATGGAATGCTTCCATAATCCCATAATGTAAAGTAAATAACAGTTTCACTGGTTGGATAGACAATACTCAGGGAAGCAATGGAAAATAAATCAATCATTTACCAACCATGATATGGTACAGGTACCTCCCCAAAATGTTTTAATTGAGAAGTCAGAAATTGTTAGCCCAAATCCAGAGGATCAGAAAGACCAGATAAAAATTTTTCATCAAATGGATAAAGACAATGTGGTTTATATATACAATGGAATACTACTTGACAATGAGAAAGAATGAAATCTTGCCATTTGCAGCAACATGGATGGAACTGGAGGGTATTATGCTATGTGAAATAAGTCAGTCAGAGAAAGTCAGATACCATACGTTTTCACTCATATGTGGATCTTAGAAACTTACCAGAAGACCTTGAGGGAGGGGAAGGGTAAAAAAAAAAGTTACAGAGAGGGAGGTAGGCCTCCTCATAAGAGACCCTTAAATACTGAGAACAAACTGAGGGTTGATGAGGGGGTTGGGGGAGAGAGGAAAGTGGGTTATGGGCATTGAAGAGAGCACTTGTTGGGATGAGCACTGGGTGTTGTATGTAAGCCAATTTGACAATACATTATATTAAAAAATTTTTTTTCATGAAATAAGTGACATTTCTTTCATGGACTTGTTTAATTGGTTAAACCCTGACTCCTGGGAATCTCTGCTCTAGGGAATTTTTCAATCCTATTGTTTTCATAGTCATGACATTAACCTCTCTAGTGAGTTGTATACTTTTGGGTGTTTTAAATAGGTATTTAAACCAGCCAGGTGCATACCAAATAGTATCTAAAAGAATCAGGCAACTGGAAGAAATCAACAATAAGTAAATAAATTATGAAGACTTCACACCCTCCAGGCTGCCAACTCTTCTAATGGAAACAGATAATATGTGATTCTCGACCTGACTATATCAATAGTGGAAACTGAGAATAATGCTACAGTACTCAAAAGGGGAGAATTGGTAAAATCAGACACAGAGACCAGACTTGAAAATGCCCTGAGCAGACAAAACCAGTTAGTCAGATAAGTAAAGCTTAATTTAATTTATTTTACAAAACAAGTGAGGTTAACCTGACCTGGGTCACTTCTTGCTTATGCCACTAAAAATCCTAAGTGAAACATAACAAGTTCCCCACAATTGATACGAAGTAACCACTAACCAATTCCCTTCTGAAAATTCTAATATTGTAAACAATCACAGTAAAGAATAAACACTCACTGCCTTCCTACTATAAAAGTTGCTCTATAATAATATACCTCTCAGCCTCATTCCATGTTTTGCTTTGAGAGCTCCTGGTTTACAAACTATCTTTTTGGTGTGTGCACAATAAACTTTTACTAATTACTACTTAAGTGATTCATTGGTTTTACTTCTTCTTCTTTTTTTTTTTTTTTTAAATGATCTTCTGGCAGTAAAATGCTGCATCTTATGGTGGTTCTCAAACTTTTGTTTTTCATGTCCCATCAATTGCTGAACTCTGAAACCAGTTTCCTTCCCACTCTGGTCCCTTCACCCTCCAACCAAAGACTGGTAGGAGTAAGCAAGAAAGTTTCTTTTCTAATCATAACATTTAAACGCTATGGGCATGCCATTGCCATTTTTATAATTTATGTTTTTAATTTTTTTCTGGGATGGAAGACATTTTAGAGAGTATATTTTATCTTGAATCCATAAGTGTTCTAAAAACCTTGCAAGCCACTTAACCTATTTTGTTTTCTTGCTGATAGAATCCTTCTAGCATCTTGCTCCACGCTCCTCTTTTAACACTCAATGTCATGGGCCTTACTTAACTTCAGGCACCTTGCCCTCTTTAGTTCAGGTATAGCTCAGGCAGGAAAAGTGAAAAGAGTAACATGCACCCTGGAACTAATAAAAGCAATTGTACAGTTGATTGTAAATACTAAGGGCTGAGGATGCATGTAGTCATCAAATAGCCTCCCCTTTGGGACAGCTGGAGGAGGAAGCAGTCAAGAGCCTTCAGGGCAAAAAAGGAGCCTGCAAACCTAGGTCGTGAACCTTTTGTTTGCACTGGCTTGTTAGGGGGAAGAGTTCTGGCGCTGTGTCTGGTCACTTATGGTTGCACAGCAGCTAATGACTAAGGAACAGAGGACAGAAGTTCTGGGTTTGATTCTAAGTTTTGCAACGTCCTTAACTTCTCTGTACCCTAGTTTCTTCAAATGTGAAAGTAGAAAAAATGGCATCACACGGTTGATGTGAGAATTGCGTACGCATGTTTGAATCTGAACTCTGGAAAAATATTCAAGTAGTAGTATAGAATGGTCAGAATGGCAGGGAATAGTCAGCTGACCACTGCTACTCTGGCAGTTAAGACCGGGTTTTCAGTTGTGAGAGATTCCAGGAATTCAAATATATTTTTAGTATGTATTACATAATAAGATATTATCATGTATTATTATAAAACAATATATTGTTTTGTGTTATATTATTCATATATGTAGATATTTAGACATATATAGTATAATAAATACTTTGGGGGGACTTCACTGAAGAAGAGATCAAAGGGTTGGAAAGTAAGGATATGCCATCTAATTGAATCAAATTATTCAAAAAAATGCTTTCAGAAAGGCTAAATCAGGAGGCAAGGGGAAGTAATATTTATTTCTCTCTTTAGGGGAGATAAAAATCCTTACTTAGTTTTCTGAGATCCAGAGACCCCTACCATTGGCTTCCCCACAGCCCTCTCATTCCCCAAAGCAGTAAGAACAGAGTTCTCAGCCTCTACATTGATGATTTATCCCGGTCACAGAGGGGACACTCAGCTAACTAAGGTTAACAGCTTTCTCGCTTTCATTTCAAAAAGACATTAGCATGGAGGCTCTATGAAATGCTGATATGCCAAATACTGATTCATTCACCTGCAGAGTTCACTATAAGGCAGGGACCTCTTTGACAGGCAGGGATGAGCTCCCAGCCTTTTCCTAAAGGGCAATCCCATAATTCATCTCCCAGTGCTAAATTACACCTGACACCTCACTGAAGACTTCAGGTGCACTCACCAACTGCAATAAGCCTAATGTGGAAGAAGAAGGTTGGGAATGACAAAGGTATTCCTTCTGAAAATAATTAATTAATTCAATTGTATGTGGAAATATCTGTAATGCAACACATTTCCAGGCAGAGTTGGGTTAAGGGTAGGAATTGAGTAGATGTGGGGGTGTGGTAGCCATATACTCAACAGTACAGGATGGCTCAGGTCAGGTCCTTACACTGGCCACAGTCTTATGCATGAGGACCTTCATGTTGAACATTACTACCTGAGCTACATGCCCCTTGGCATGCCCTTAGGATTGGCCTATTCACCAAATGTAAGTCAAGCTTCCTATAATCTGGGCTTTCCATATTCTATTCTCCTTCCAGATTTACAGGAAAGCAGATTGTCCAGCTGTGGAGAGGTGGGGTCTTATTAGTCCTCAATGGAGCTTTTTGTAGAGAGGTCAGACAATGTACAGAAGCAGGATGTCTGTCTCCTACCCTTCAGCAAAGGGTGTCCCAGTAGCCAAGTGCTTTAGCATGGTGGTTACCTTGTCAGACATGGCTGTAGATGTTACAAAGGTGGTTTGCTAGAAGGGAAATAAAAACAACTTGACAAGTGCATTCATATTCTAGCTTCCTCATTCTCCTATCCAGGACTTCTCTTCCACCTTTAGTATGTGCTGGGGGTCTTGGGACATTTTACTTCATGCTATGTGAAGAAACTAAGCAGGCCCTTGAGCTTGGCCAAAGCTCAGGATGAGACTAGATGTTTTCTCCCTAACTCAGGAAGTCTGTGCTAGATGTTGGGGATACTGCAGTGAATGGACAGATATAGGGTCTTCTCTCATGGAGTTTTTAGTCTAACTTGAATACGTGAGCTCAAGAGGAAGAATTAAGTTGACTAAGAAGAAGAATTAAGGTGTGCACAACCAGACAGTGCCCACCCTCATTAGGTGTTTGATAACTGTTTGCTGAGCGAAGAAATTGTAAATAGGGTGAAAAGCAAAGAAATGGAGCTAAACATTATTAAATGCCTTTCATGTCTGAGATTCCATGCTAGGTCACTTTCTAAACTATTTTTTTAAATTTATGTATTTATTTTGAGACAGAAAATAAGCAGGGTAGGGGGAAAGAGAGAGAGAGAGAGAAAGAGAGAGAGAGAGAGAGAGAGAGAGAGAGAGAGAGAGAGAGAGAGATGGAGAATCCTAAGCAGGATCCATGCTGATGTGGGGCTAGAACTCATGAACCATGGGATCATGACCCGAGCTGAGGTCAGACTCTTAACCTACTGAGCCACCTAGACACCCCATGCTAAGTCACTTTCATCACGTTATCTGATTGATCACAAGATGAATAAAGTCAAGGTCGGACCCTGGTATGTGTTTCTTTCATGGCATAAACATGGGAAACAGTGGTTTTAGTAGAAAGACTGCAAGACAAGTGTCCATAAAACTGGAGCTTTAGTGCTGACTCTGTTGTGTGTTAATGGCATAGCCTTAGACAAGTTATTTATCCTCTCTACGCCTTAGTTTCCACATAAGTAAATTGGGGATGATCATACCTATCTCCTAGGGTAGCCAAGAGGATTTAATGAAATGGTTAATGTAAAAGGGCTTTAATTATAATTAAGACCCTGCTCTTTGTAAAACGAATATAAAATTT
This sequence comes from Crocuta crocuta, assembly GCF_008692635.1. NCBI lineage: Eukaryota > Metazoa > Chordata > Mammalia > Carnivora > Hyaenidae > Crocuta > Crocuta crocuta. The sequence goes on from NW_027528867.1 coordinate 1,811,868, forward strand.
TATTATGTTCACTTTTTAAGAGTTCATTCTGCTTCTAAACAATGTCTTTTTATACGGTTTTAACAATTCCAATAACATCAGAAACAATAGTAAGGTTGTCCTGGCAGTTATCAAAATGGTACTTGGGGACATTTGTACCAGGAAAACTCTTATAATAGGATGAAGTTTCTTCAAGGTGATTATTTTCTCTGTACTTATAAAATATTTGGAAAAATTACTGATACCCCAATATATATTTTTTAATGTTTATTTAGTTTTGAGAGAGAGACAGGGTGTGAGCAGGGGAGGGGCAGAGAGAAAGGGAGACAAAGAATCCCAAACAGGCTCCAGGCTCTGGGTTGTCAGCCCAGAGCCCAACGCAGGGCTCAGACTCAGAGGCCAGGAGATCATGACCTAAGTTGAAGTTGGCCGCCTAACCAACTGAGCCACGCAGGTGCCCCTGATAACCCAATAATTATACATGTAAGTGGATATAAGTAAGTCCTTTCTTTATAAATCTCTCTCTTTTGCTCTTTCAGAATTTCTGAGAATTCTTTAGAAGAATTAAAATTTGGAGAACACAGGAGAATAGATTTCAGATTCTCACTGAATAAAGGACTATTCTATTTAATAACAGTAAGTGCACTTTGCCCAATCAACATTTTAACTATATTTTCCTAGCAATCCTTCGCTCTTCTTTTAGTCAGGAAAAGAGGTTAAGTATCACCTCTGTTTAACTTCACCCTCTACTTTTATTTTTAATTATTTTTTGTTCTCTAATTGTGTCTTGGTTTGTGACACTTCCTATGTAAAAATCTGTGAATTCTACAATTTCCTTCCCCTTCTCAAGATCATTAGTGAGGTGGTTCTATTCTACCAAAGTGGGAATAAGTCTTCAGGGATGCACTGGACACTGCCTCCCACCTAAATGTGAGGGATCACCATTTGTCATTACTCCTTGTTTATGGTCCTTCAGCCAATTTTCAATCTATGTGACCATGCACATATTCTACCCAATTTGAATTAATTTTGCCAGTGGAAATTCATGGAGCAGTGTATCAAATGCTTTAGTAAAATCCATATATATTACTTCTAGTGCATTCCCTTCATCCATTAATCTCGTAATGCGATTTAAAAGAGTGATCACATTTGTCTGGAATGATTTGTCCTTTATCCATCCCTAAAGCTGCCTTCTGCTCTTGGCTGCATTATCCCCTACATCCTTTCAGGTTTTCTCTCTTCACGTTTGAGTCATTATATTATTAGGCACAGAGGTTACATTTTAATAGTTGATAATTACTGAGAACACCCTTTATTTTTCTGTTTTGACAAGAGTTTCAATTCTCACACCTTTAAAATGTGGATTATTGAAAATAGTATTTATTGATTGTGAAATTCCTAAGCAAATTGCCTTATGCAATCTTTTTATTTGAAGCTATGATTCTGTCACCAATTTAATTGCCTATGTCCTTTTTTTTTGAAAGTAAGTTTTTTGTTATAAAGTATATTCTTTAAGCTCTTCTTTCCTGTTCTCCTTATTTGAATTGCTTTTCCGGAACCATATTTTTATATCTGCCTGGGAAAGATGTCTATTGTGTTGCATAAAGTAAGAGTAATTATAAATATCAGATTCTTGCTGTAACTCTATCATCATATCAATTATGAATGCCTATACTTATTTGCAAAATGAGTCTTAGCACATGTTTTCCTATGTGTATTGACAGCAATTTGCCTGTCTGGTAAACATACCATTCACCTCTTAGATTTATGTAAAATTTTCTTCTGAAGAACTTAAGGGCTATATGTCAAAACAGTAAATTGGGGGCAACAGTTAACTAAAAATACAAGATGTTTCAAAAGAGTAAGAAGAATAAGAATGAGAGTGATAATAGCAAAAGAGAAGAATGATAAAATCAGGAAAAGCAGGTATGTAACAGGTAAAAAAGCATACAATAAGCAATGGACCTTTAGAAACCTAGCAACAAGAATATCAATTAAGACCATGCAGCGACTTCCTTTCAAAAAGCGAGGAGGCTCAAATATGGAGTGATGCTTTGAGATCAATTCTTTGACCCGTAGTTCCAGTGCAAGCTACTTCTCCCTATCTATCACCACAGTCATTATCCAATGTTTCTTCTTTCCTCCACCAACATTCTATTTAGGAATGGAGGGCTCCATACTGCTTTTTCAACTTTCAGCTTCAGTGGGTGAAGGTAAGTGGATACTGAAACAAGGGTCAGGTTCACATGATATTCAGGCGTCTGCTCTGTGGACCCTCACCACTGACCCTGATAAGATACCACTTGTAGGATATATGCAGTGCACAGGGATCAGTGTCTTATTAATTGATGGGGTGAAATGAACTTTACCCAAGACAAGAACTTATGACTTTATATTAAATCAGATTCAATTTTATAATCCAAATTTGTGGCTGACTAGTATATTTCAATAAGATATTCTATAGAGGTGTATTGAAAGATATGAAACTACTAATTAATGACTTAGGTTCAACATGCACTCACGCACCAGAATATTAAATGGAAGACTAGACAATAAAAATGGCTATAAATTGTCTTCTAATTTTATCTTCATTTTGATGTCTATTCTCTTCTTCCTGTAATAAATAAGTCCATTGTAGATCAAAATAAACTTGTACCCAAGAAATATGTAGCCTCACATTGACATGTGAATACCCATTCATTTGGGTAGAAATAGCAAGTATTTATTACTGTGAAGTAAGAGGTGCATATGAAATTATGTTAATATGCATGAATAAATTCTGACTTTATGTGACATTAATATTAAGAAGTTGAGTGCATGTCTGAAAGTGTACCTTCCTATGTATAAACATCTACGCTTATCCTACACAAAATATTTGTGTTGAGAACTTGCCAGGCTTTTATTACTCATGCTCTATTTTCCAAAGAAGTTTTCAAAATCATTTCAAATACACAGAGTTTTAGGGAGAATTTACACATTTGTATATGTGCCTCAAAATAAAAACCATTTTCCCTGGTTTTTAAAATTTGACTGAGAAAGCCTTAAAGTCTCAGGATGTGAAGAAAGCCCTCTATCTCAATGCCCATCCTGACTTTTCCTTGTCTGAACTAATGAAAACCTAACAACTGGGTCTGAAACTGAGATATTATCATTATTATATCCTCAATATAGGATTATTATTTTTTAGGAAGCTATGATTCCCACTAGGAGGGAAATAGAACAGGGTCCCTTGGCCATGATTACTGCCCAGGATATGAAGGTGCCATTGAAGGAAAATCTGACTCAAGCAAACATTCAACCTACTGACTTTAATTTTCTATTAATTTTAATTTTCTGTGATCTATGGCTCCCTTATCTTTGAATTTCCCTTTCTCCTCCTTTTTAACATCTAGTGCACTCCTATTATGTGCCAGACATTGTGGCAGATGGTGGCAATAAGTCATGAGTCCTGCCCTCAGGAATATGGGATTCCTTTAAGAGGGATAGACAAGTAAATTGATATGAATCCTGTGGTGTGCTAAGTGTTAGTTAGAGAGGTGTGGGTGCTCTTAAGGCACAGAAAAGTGTCAGTTTATTCCTCCTGGGGGAAGGCTGGTGAAACTCTTTAGAAGAGATGATGCTTCAATAGAGTTTTGAAAAATGAGTAGGAGGTGTCTAAAGTAGGGGTTCTTAACCTGGCATCCATGGATTCTTAATAAATCTATGAGAGAGCTCAGTGGGTCTGTAAACTTGGATGGGACCAAGAAAAAAAAAAGCACTTTTATTTTCATTAATATTGAACCACATTTAGCATTTCCTTCAATTATAACTGCAGGAAACAAACCACAGTAATATTAATGGTTCCAGGACAATGTCACCAACAAAAATCACAGCTGTTTTTATATCACATCCATACATATTGTAGGCAATTTCAAAATAGCCCTAATGTTCACCACTACCTTAAAATTATTGCAGTAGATCCACCGCTGGACCTTATTCATCCAGAAATTACAGTAACAGTTCTACCACTAGACTGTATCAACATTTTAATTAAAAGTATACATATTATCATATCAGAAATTAATTTTAATAATTTCAATGATTTTAATCTTTTGATAATTCAATCTCAATATAAATTGGTTTCCTATGCATTCTATATATTTTATTTCACACATTTAAAAATATTATTCTGAGAAGGGCAGAGGATTCAGGGCTATGGCAATCTGGAAATAGGGTCCATGACACAGAAAAGGTTAACAAACCCTGAATTAGTAAGAAGGTTAGGGGAAAGGCAGTGGTTATTTCAGGAAGACAGAAAGTTTATATTTGACTTTAAACACTTAATCTTGATGTGTCAAGTTATAAATAATGTTTCCTTTTTTTAAAAATGTTTATTTATTTATTTTGAGAGAGAGAGAGAGCATGAGCACAAGTTGGGGGGGGGTGGGCAGAGAGAGGGAGAGAATCCCATGCAGGTTCTGCAATGTCAGCAAAGAGCTTGATGTGGGGCTTGAACCCACGAATTGTGATATCATGACATGAGCCGAGATAAAGAGATGCTTAACCGACTGAGCCACTCAGGTGTCTCATACATGTTTCTTTAAAAGCAAATGTTGGTGGCATGAAGACTAAATATATGCATGTCAGTTCTGTAAAATATAGTGAGTAATACATACTCACTGTGTTTTCATAAGGACGTGTTCCTGGGGAGAAACGTCCTTATGCCTATTTATATTAGGCATATAAATAACTCAGAGAATTTCTGAGTCTCACAAGAAAGGTCTCTCATGGTGTCAGACTCTGTAGCCAGTTATGGTGTGATAAAGGCCAAAGAAAGATGGCTGAAATACCTATTTATTACCTTTTCTTACATGAGCAGAATGCTAGTGATCATTTAAGATCAATCAACATTTGTCTTACCTGCATTTCAATGGTTTTATAGGTGCCAGAAGTATAGAATATGCTAACATTTTATCAAATATTAGTGGAGGCATCTCATAACTTAGGAAAGAGCACTTGACCAGGCATCCATGGTTTCAGGTCATAGGCCTAAGTCTGATACTAATATCTGTGTCACCTTGTGCATGTTTATTGTTGGTAAAATGGAGATAATGGCTCTCACTCTAACTTATAAGTTTGCTTTTAGGATCAAATATATCATTATATTTTATGTTATGAATATAGAAATAACAGTGAAATGTTTTATCCTTGCATTGAAAATATTTTGAATATAGAACCTTTTAGACAAATGGGATTGAATAATATCTATCTATCTATCTGTCTGTCTATCTATCTATCTAATACAAAAGGCAGATGTAGCATATGATGTATATCTGTAACATAGGAGTTAAATTCTTGCAAGACTAAAGACAATGAATTTGCTATCCTAAGTCACTGGATTATTCCATAATAATATTACTTCCATATGGCTGGTAACAGGCTTTCAAATATGACCTGTAGGAAATGTAGTGCAAGACAGCAGTGAATTTATGTAAGCGCTATTTAGATTTAGTGGCACTAAGATCACAAGAAAGCACATTTAATTAGCAGAGTGCATTCAGTTCTAAGATTTAGATCACTTTCTCCAAATAAGCTTGTTCTTCACAGGAATCATGCAAGCACATGTTGACAAATATTGCAAACAATGGAAGAAAGACACCAATCTCGGGATTTTTCTTCCTAAAAAAAAATCTATTCTCATTAATTATTTCATTAAACCTAGCAAAGGATTTAAGTACTGGCCTGGGTCTTCTATTCTTTAGGTCAACATTGAAAGTTTATTTCTGCAGTAAAATACACCTTTCACGTTCTGATTGTCGCCATATAAATCAAACAAAGAGAACTGCATTCCAATTCTCTCCATTACCACAGAAGCATACAAGTTACCAACCAGAACATTCTTCCATTTTCAGCTTAACTCAAGTATTCTTAGGAGCATTGTTATGTGAAGGCTGTTGGTGATTATACCTGTTAGTCTTATTCTGTATAAATTATCTAAGCCAAATGGAGTCCAAAATACTGACCCTTGACTGCCAGTTGGAATAGCTCCTAACGCTCAGTCATTTGCTAAAAGAGACAAATGAGCAAAATTTGAGTTCTAAAACTACTGCCTCTGAATACAAAGAAAAAGAAAAGAGCAAAGCTCAATATGCATCTGGTAAAGACATGGTTAATGCAGAAGGAAGAGAAACATGGAGTACCACTCTAACCAGCTCATGGTCATCACTTCCTAGGTACAGACACCTGCACAGAGATACACAGACATACATTTATTAACTCACACAAGTGGACTGGAGTGACTAAACATTCTGAAATGAGGAGAAGCAAAATCCAGTGAATTCTCCCCACATCCTAGACAGTACATACATCCCCACTAACACACTCCCTCAACAAGAATAAGATCCAAAAGTCCTTAAACAATTTTGTAGGCATCAATTACAAATTAATGAAACCTGCTGAGGGGAGACACACAAAGACACACAGTTCAACATGTAAGCACTGAAGCAGGGCAGACACCTGACAGAATTACTAAGAAGTTCCAAAACCGAAAAGATTGTATCCTGGATACCAAAGCAAATGATGGATTCAGGGTGAACAGATTTGTATCCTGGACAGTGAAGCAGATGGTAGGTTTAGGAAATACAGTAAATGACTTCTAAAACCATTCTCCCCACCACCCAAATTAAAAAAAAAAAACACTTAAGTCTAATGGTTCTAATCCTTTATAAGGTTGTCCTTGCAGTGGACAAAGCTTTGGTCAATGTTCACGGTCTTTTCAGCTGACTTCAAGAGCTCTGCCTCTGAATAAGTCCTCAGCCTCCTTTCTTTTTCCATTCTCTTAGGTAAGGGATACTCTGTTCACTTCACGTGAGCTTAGATTTATTTATGAGGTGCTGAGAAACAGGAGTGTGAGGCCCTTCAAATTTTTCTTCTAGATTTAACTGCAAGCTAGTCAACACAAGATCTTGGCTTTGGTTAACACATTTGTGTTATAAAGCTGTTTGTTACTGGAGCCAATCTGATGCCCCAAATGAAAGCAAGAACAAAGCAACAACTGAAGGAGTCTTCCCTTTACTCCCCCCAAAACAGCCCATTCCTTTCTGAGTCCAGACTCCTGACTGCACATGAAACTGTGGAGCATTGACTGGGGGGAGCTGCACTCCCTCCTCAGCTGGAGGCTGTGTTCAGAAAGAATAGATTTTTCCTGGCTTCTGAGAGTCTGAGACATTGTGCCTGTCACTCAGAGGGTGAGAAAAATAGGGTTCAGAAGAGAAAGCAGAGATATATAAACAGATGCGAGAGTGGGAAGAGTATACAAAGTAGGGAGATGGCAGAGACTGATATCACATCTACCCCAGGATGGGCCACTCTCCCTGTGCCTGAAAGTGGCTTCTAGGCTATTTTAATGATAAATATTTATATCCACGGAAGCAAATTCAGAAGGATTTATATCCCGGGGGAGCATAGATCAATAGATCTGAGCAAACCTCATCTCCAGGCTGACCACTTAACACTGTTATCACCGATTAAGGCTGCCCGGCCCTCTGGGAGGGTGTCGGGTTCTCCTCTTGTCCTTTGTAGGTCCACCCCATTCTTGGCCCCAAGAGGAAATCGATATCAGGAGACAGGGATCGATACCCAGGACATCTGGTTGGCTGCAGCGGCTCACCTTAGGACCGGAGTTTGGTTAGCCCTCATCTATCCCGCAAACTCCCTTACAACCCCCTACACCACCCCCCCTCAGTTCTGCTGGGGGCATCCCGATTTTGATCGTTAGCTCATTTACCAGAAATGCAGCTGACTCTTTTGAGTAAGGAAAGCAAAACTTGGTTATCATTTGCTTCACTTTCCCAAAGTGAGGAAACTTACCAGACCTCAAGGATTGGGTCATTTCCTGCCTCATGCTTCCTGCTGCCGACTCTCTGGCCACCAAGTACTGTCGGAGAGGCTGGAGCTGGCTGGGTTTCTGTTCCAGGTCTGCCTGCGGCTCCCTATGCTTGGTCTGCAGTTGATAGATCCTCTGCTCCTGAAGCATCCAGCTATTGACCCGCCCAGGAAAGAAAGAAAAAAAAATGGAAAAAAAATCAATTAATACTAAATGGCTTAACAAAAACCCTGCATAGCACAGGCCTGAAGCTCACAGGGTAGGAGTTGGGGTGGTCTCAGTGGCAATACTGGTTGTGGGGACAGGCTCAGCCAGCTAGAAAAGCTGATGTTCCAAGGACAGGAAGCCAATATGGTAGGCGTGATCACACATACAAACACACACACGCACACACACATGCACAAGCGTGCACACACATGGCAGCTCAGTCTGACATGCCCTGGTCTGGGAGCAAAGAGAACAGTGCAGGTGCGTGTTCCTTGTGAGCTGGTGGAGGGTGACACATTCACCAAAACAGAAGAAGGGTTGCAACTAAAGTCATAGAGGGGTGGGTATTTTTTCTGGGGGGTTTTATAGGAGGGAGAGGGAGGAGCGGAAGGGGAGGAGATATTGTTTTGTTCTGAAAAGGTAATACCATTTACGTGTTGCAGGGAGTTACCCCGGGCATTTCTTCATGCGGCTTCCTATCACACGACCACATGCAGGGACACATGAATCTTTTTAAAAGGGGGCAAAAATTGAGGGAGCACCATACCTCAGCTGCCAGGCCCTCTCTCTTCTGCAGGAGCTGGCTTTGAAGGTTCGGGATTTTTGCATCTCGCTGTTCCAGCTGTAAAGTGTTTACATAGGGAGGGAGCAAGGAAGGATCATGAATGTCAACCAATGAGCAATTAGCATGACAAGACTAAAGTATTGATCCACTAAAGCTCACTGCACTGCTGTAGCCCCAGAGGTAAGGCAGCTCCCCTGTCACTAACTCCAACAGTGCATTTCAGAAGCCTGTAAGATAAGGCTGGCTACTTTTGTAACCCAACCCTTTCTCAGGGCAGGGGAGGCTGGCACCCTCATGCTGCTCATCTGTAGCTCTAAGAGGGGTTCGTATCCCTGGGCAGAAAGCTGCAGAGAAGAGCATAAAGAATGGAAAGATTTTGGCTGTGCTACTTCATTCATTTTTTTAAATACAGCTCCCTCCCGATGGCACCAGGCAGCTCTAGGTATTGATTGGAGAAGGGCTAGGGAGAAATCCTGGCCTGACAGCTGGGGCTGGAATTAGTGTGGTTAACCATTCTGTAAGGTCAGGGGCAAAGTGCCTTCTGTAGCACTAACTGCTGGCCAACCCAAATACATACCTCCTGGGGCACATGGTACTCATTTTAAACACTAAGGGTCAAAATGGAAGGGGAAAAGGTGCTATTTCACTAAAGAGGCACCCTTATTCCTAGGCGTAAGTCCTTACTACATCAAAAGAGAAAATGATGGAGTGTGGGATTTGGTAGACACAGTGTTTTAATACTCTAGCCAGGGGAGGCATTTTTCCTGCTAGTTTCTCCATTCTCTACTGATTCCTTTCTTTGCTACTCTTAACTATACACACACTAACCTTTCTTCATCATTTCTCCTACTTTTTTCCTATCCATTCTTTAGGACGTCTTTACAAGTTCACTTCTTAAGTTGCTTTTCCAATTTCATTCTGTACCCTTCATTAAAGATCTACTAGCAGTCCATCTCCTCCCTGAAATCTTCCAAGTAGTGATGATGATTTATTCTTCTGTGAGCTTCTACTTTGTGCCCCAAACTTCTCTCCAATGATGGGCAGTACAGATACGGTCTCTATACTCAAAGAACTTACAGACTAGGTGAATCACTGAGCTACCCATTGACAACAAACCATCCATCCATTCTCCATCTGTCCATCTATCCATTTGTTGATTCAGTCAATCTATGCTTATTGAGAACTTCCTATTGTCAGGAACTGCTCTTTGCTAAAAATACAAAATGTGGTGGAGACTTGAGCGCTTCCTGATAACCATTTCCTCTTTTTCCTGGGTAATCTATATTCCCCAGCTCTTTTGTAATAGAGTCTTGTGACTAAGCTTTGGCCAAGGGAATGTGAGTGGAAGTGATGCATGCCTGGCCAGGCACATAAAAAGTTTCCACCTTATCCTCTGTTCTCTTTCCCTTCTGTTGTAACCTTGATGGCAATATGTTGAAGATGGTGGTGCAACCTAGGTCTCTGGGATCCAGTTGGCAAAGAGTTGCCTGGACCCGCATTGGACAATCATATGAAGAATAAATCTTTATGGTATGAGGCTACTAAGGATTTTTTTGTGTCTTAGAGTTCATATAGCAGTTAGTGCTATTCTTACTAATAAAAATGTTAAACAAGAATAGACATAGTACTTGCCTTCACAGAGGTTACAGTCTTTTAGGTGAGAGAGATTTAAAAAAATAATTACAACCTCCTTGACCTCCACCGCAGCAACTTCTTACTTGACACATCNCCTAAAAAAAAATAATTACAAAAATAAAATATAAAAGCACAACTATGATAAGTATAATTGGGAGAGGTGTCAGCCAATATATACATGTATCAGAGGAAAGTTACCTAAACAACTGTGATTGTGGAATTATGTTGAGAGCTGAAGGGTAAGTGAACTGGGAGAACATGAGGGTATTCCAGAAATAGGCAACAGAACCAGCAACGTTGCTATCATAAGAAGGAGTGAGGTACATTCTAGGAACTGGAAGAATCCTTGTGTGAGTAGAACAGAGAATGAGAAGAGATATGGTGCAACATTAGGTTGGGGAAGTAGGTAAGGTTCATTCAGGGCCTTGCAGGTTATGGATTTTAGTTTCCATCCTAAGATCACTGAGAAACCACTCCAGTGTTTTAAGCAAGATTGATAACAAAGTTATATTTGTATGTTGTATGAAAAGTTCTCTCTGGCTGCAGTGGGAAGAATGAATTGATAGTCCCATTTCCAGCCATATGGCAGAAGAGAAATGTTCCTTTCATCAAAAATCTTAAGATATTCCAGCTAAAGTAGAACAAATGTTCTTTAATTTTTATTTTTAAAAATTTCTATTTAAGTTCTAGTTAGTTAACATGTTAGTGCAATATTGGTTTCAGGAGTAGAAACTCAGTGATCCATCATTTACGTACAACACTCAGTGCTCATCATAATAAATGCCCTCTTTAATACCCATCCCCCATCTAGCCCATCCCCCACCCACTTCCTTCCATCAACCCTCAGTTCTCTACTGTTAAGATATCTGTTTTTTTGTTTTTTCAATAAATGGCTAAGTTTGCAAGTACAGAACTCCCCAAATGCCTTGAAGAGCATTGGCTAGTCTTATTGACTGGAGGGATTAGCTTTTAGCACTTATGTGGACCCAGCAGCCCATGTAAGTTAGGAAATTAGAACTGATATTCCCCACACAAAACTGGGACCCTTCAAAGGATGGCCTGGGGGGAAAAATCTGTTGTTCCAAGGACACTCGACTTCCCCCGACCCCTGGGTGGGAAAAAGTCTCCCCTGAAAATCTGTGACTATCTATGCCTTCCAGGTTTCAGGATTTATACTTACTACTCACCAACTTCAGAGAAGTTAAAATCAAACTTGGTCTCAGGCTAGTAACATTCCTGTGGCATTTGGCAGGGGCAAATCCAAAAATACTCTGGAGGGCCACAACTTCATATAAGTCACCTGGGATTCTTATCGAGAAAGCTCTGCTTAAGGTATATCCACATGTTACAAAACTAAAAACTATGAGAGTAATAGACAAAAAACCCCAGCAGATTTAGACCTCTGAGAATTTCAGCTGATAATCTGGTAGAGACTGCAAAGTAAGCATGCTTAAAGTGATTAAAAACATGAAAGAAAATATCAAAATCATACAAAAATAGCCAGGCCTTATGAGAAAATAGAATGAACTGGAGAGGGATCACACAAGTAATGCATCAGGAGCAAGAATGCAACCCTTTCACCAAATGTGCAGGATTTGGTACATATCAGGATTTAGGAAGCAGTCATTTTTATCTTTCTTTTTTTGTTCCTTATGTTAGGTATGTAATTTATATAGGACAAACCTCCCACTTGCTTTGTTAGTAATACCTAATATATAAGGGCATAATGACTGCCCCAAAGCCAGAAAATATTTTTCATATTTGAAACTGATGGTCAGCTCATAAGACATTCTCTGTTATGATTGTTGAAGTGCTTCATAAAGGAAAATATCATCTCAGTGTGATTTCTTTGCTTCTTTGCACTCTTCAGCTCAATGTTCTCTTTCCAGCTGGGCACAAATTGAGGACACTGGCCTTTTCAATGGTGGACAAAGACCCATAATAGGAGGGAGGTGGCAAGTATCAAAGGAAAGCTCAAAATAAGAAAGGCTCATTATTTTACCAGAAACTTTTTTTCTTGCCACTGTTTCAAAAATTATTTCTATACCTCATAAAGGAACTAGGAATAAGTAATATAGTAACATCAAGAGGTTACCAGGTCAGTCTGAGCTGATGCTGTGGAAGAACCAATATTGCTTTACAAATCCCATGATATTCCTTTATAGACCCAGTTTCAAGTATAATAAGAGTTTTTGGTAGTAGAAATTAGATGGAATTAGATGATCCCAAACTGGTGAGATCAGGTCAATTTCACTCACCTCCAGTCTCATGAGACACTGATCATCAGCACTACCATTGCTACTTTTTACTGAAGTTCAGCTAGTTGTCAGACCACGTGTTATTCCATTTAATCGCCAGAAAGCCTCTGCAGACTGGACATTAATAGCCCCATTTCTCAGATGACAGATACAGAAAAATGTAATAATCCAAATTCTCTCATTTTATATCAGAACCAGGAGAAGGACAAATGCTCTTAGCCTTCCTTAGCAGGTTCAGATAGAGGCAAAACCAGTCATAGCCCTAAAAAGAGCAGAGGCTTATGGAGAGTTTCTTTGTGTATATTTACAGAAAGTTGTGTTCTGAGCAGCGAAAATGAGACAAGTGAGCTCAACAACATTTGTTTCTCTTCCAGTGGCAAATGCAGATTTACTCCAGTAGGAAGGAGAGATTTGGACAACAGTGATTTATCTAATTGGGTGTACTGCTAGAGCTGTTTCTGATGAAAACAGTCAGGTTATTTGAGCTCTTTTCTTTCTCCCTCAAATATCCCATCGATCCATGAGGTGTACTGGTTGTCCCTTTAGATGTGTCCAGGTCTGTCTGCACCAGTATCCCAAGGCCATCTTTGTCCAAGCCACCATCAAATTATTCCCAGAAGCCTCCCAACGGGCCTGCCTGCCTGCACTGTTACAGCTTGGGATCAGTTCTCCCCACAGGGGCCAAAGCAATATTTTACAAATTAAATCAGACAATGCTACTCTCTCTCTTAAAGCCCTCTAAGGGCTTCCCAGTGCACTTTGAAAAAACCCCCTTCTCTCTTTGCCAAGTCCTGCCCTACCCTAGAAGATCTGGCCTTGCACATTTCTCGCTTTGGCTTTATCTGCTGGAATCACTGGGTCACCTTTCTGATCCCCAAACACTCCAATATCCTGTGTGCTGGGCACTCAGTGCTCTTTGCCTGGAAGGCTCCATCTCCACATCTTTACATGGCTGTTCTTGTTGTTTAGCTGCTGGCTCAAATATCACCTTGTCAGAGACCACCCACCTCAGAGGCCACTCCCCATCACCTTACCCTGCTTTGCTATCTAGTTTTTGAACACGGAATCTCAATTACCAACCACAGTGCCTGGTAAGTGGACATTTAGTAATATTTACAAGAATGAATAAATGTGTTTGTATCTTCATTGACACCTATGATCTACGATAGAGGAAATGAGATAGCCAATGACTAAGAAAAGTTATAATTAGAAAGTCAGGCTTGGAAAGAAAGTCTTTTGAGAATTTTCTCAAGGTAGATAATAATTTAAAAAAGGAAATCGGGGGGCGCCTGGGTGGCTTAGTCGGTTAAGCGTCCGACTTTCGCTTAGGTCATGATCTCGCGGTTCGTGGGTTCGAGCCCCGCGTCTGGCTCTGTGCTGATTGCCAGCTCAGAGCCTGGAGCCTGTTTCAGTCTGTGACTCCCTCTCTCTCTGACCCTCTCCTGCTCACGCTGTCTCTCTCTCTCTCTCCTAGAAATAAATTAAAAAAAAAAAAAAGGAAATCGGAAGAGATAATTTTTTTATTAGTAATGTTGCAGATGAAATTAGGCTGACAAAAATAAAAATCTGGGCTGGTGACTATTTGGATTTAGTATTTACAAAGTTGCAATACTAATAATCAAGTGTATATTTATATAGTATTTTTCTAGTATAAATAGCACTTTGGTACGTATTAACTCATCTTTTCAAAATAACAGCTTTGTGAAGGAAACAGGTATTATTCTCTGCATTTTACAGATAAGATTGCCAGAGGCATTATAGCTAGTGAATAGCAGGTCACAACATGGTCTGGTAAACCTGAAAAATCCAAAGATCCACCTTAAGAGAATATTTTCATTTACAGCATACTTGGAAAAAGGACATATGGGATACACAGAGGAAAACATGTTTGTTGGGGCGCCTGGGTGGTTCAGTCGGTGGAGCGTCCAACTTCAGCTCAGGTCATGATCTCATGATTTGTGGGTTCGAGCCCTGCGTCGGGCTCTGTACTGACAGCTAGCTCAGAGCCTGGAGCCTGTTTTGGACTCTGTGTCTCCCTCTTTCTCTCACCCTCCCCTGCTCATGCTGTGTCTCTCTCAGAAATAAAAAAAAGAAAAAGAAAAGAAAAAGAAAACACGTTTGTTTAGGGTGGTGCATTAAGTTCCAATAGGCTGCTGTATTCATTTTCAAGGGCTGTTGTAAAACAGAAGAAATCTATTCTCTCACAATTTGAGAGGCTAGAAGTGCAAAATCAAGGTTGTGGCAAGGTCATGCTCTTTCTGATGTCTCTAGGGGAGGACTCTTCCTCACCTCTTCTAGCTTCTGGTGGCTCCTGGCAATGCTTGGTGTTTTTTGGCCTGAAACAACATTACTCCAGTATCTGCCTTTATCTTCATATGACCTTCTTCCTTTTGAGTTTGCATATTCTCTCCTTGTCTTATAAGGAAGGACATCAGTCATTGGATTTAGGTCCCAGGTTTAACCAGTATGACCTCAACCTAACTAATTACATCAGCAAAGACCCTATTTCCAAATAAGGTCACATTTTGGGATTCTGAGTAGACATGAATTTGGAGAGGAAATCATTCAACCCACTATAGATGGGAAGCATCTAACTGTAAATATCTCCCTTTGCTGTTTATCCCTAGTTTCTGTATGTTCTTTAAAAGAGTAGGTATCCCTATATTTGCTAATAGCATTCTATTCTCTCCCCTGCCAGTGATCAATACCCACTAGCTCCTATTCCTATTCCTTCGCCCACCAGAAATATTACTTTAACATTCTTTGTGGACTAGTCACATACACACACACACACACACACACACACTGGAATATTATTCAGCCATAAAAAATAATGAAATCTTGCCATTTGCAATAACATGGATGGATCCAAAGAGCATAGTGCTAAGCAATATAAGCCAGTCAGAGAAAGACAAATACCATATGATTTCATTCATACCTGGAATTTAAGAAATAAAACAAATGAACAAAGGAAATGATAATAATAAAAAAGAGAGAAACTAAAAAAACAGACTTAACTATAGAGAACAAACAGAAGGTTACTAGAGGGGAGGTGGGTGGGGGATGGGTGAGATAGGTAAAGGGTATTAGCACTGCATGTGTCTTGATGAGCACTGAGTAAGGTATCGAACTGTTAGATCACTATATTGTACACCTGAAATGAATATAGCACTTTCTGTTAACTACACTGGAATTAAAAAAAAAAAAAAAAAGACAATGTCTTATTTTAGAATCTCTTAGTACTGGTCCATTTTAAGCCAATAAGCCTTATGTAAAGTGAATGTTTACATAGTGTCTATCACCACTGTCTTTATATAGCAACATCTCATGTTCATAGATATTGTGGTATGTAAGATCTCTCCTGTCATCCATTTCATTTTCCTGCCCTGGTTATAGAAGAGGACTTACACCTGCAAATTTGTGTTTTATTTGCTTTTAGCTTGAACTAGTTCATTGTTTCACTGAATATGATTATAACCAGTTCTTACTGATAGCCAGAGATTTTATTGTCAAATGAAAAATTTTGTTTGTTTTCTTTACTAAAGGAAGTTTCTAGACATCAGGCCTTAAAATTCTGTCTCCTTTCTTCTTGAAGGGAATATTAAAAAGAAAACATGAAATTATGCCTTGCACACAGTAGAAATTCAATCAATACTGATTTCATTTGGATATTTGGAGCAATATTTTGATTCAGGTTGTATTGGAGGAAAAACACAAATGGCATTTGCTCAATAAGGGAAAAATGGTGTTGGGACAATACCCAACAAATGCACCAAAATACATTCCAGATGAATTAAAAATATACAAATAAAACTGCAAAGTTACTAGAAGAAATAATGAGAGAATTAAAAAAAATAATATTGAAGTGATATGACACACTCCAGAAATCATAATATAAGGATTCATAACTTCATCATATTAAAAGCAAAACAAATATCTGTATGGCAAAAATCATCATAATTAAGAGAGAGATAACTGGGAAATTTTATAATTCATATCACAACAAATTGCTAGTTTCTATAATGTATAAAAAGCTTCTATAAATCAACGTATAAAAGTACAAAACCTAATGGGAAACAAGCAAATAGCTCATAGGGATAGAAATAAAATGACTTTTAAACATATAAAAACTATCTCACTTAGAATAAGAGAAATACAAGTTAAATCCTCACTGAGATACATTTTCATACTGAATATATTGTCAAAACTCCAAAATTATTGATAATACAGTGTATTGGTGAAGATGTGACAAAACAAGTTTTTCTCCACATTGCTGGTAGGAGTGGAAACTGGCGCATTCTCTATGGGATGCCATTTTCTAGGATCTATTGAGATAAAAGGCACATACCCTTTGACTTAGCAAGTCCAGTTCTGTGAACTATTCTACAGATATACCAGCACACACACATGTAATGGTGATGCATCGCAACTTTGCGAAAGATTAGCAATTACCTAACTGTCTATCAGTAAGAGACTGGTGAAATAAATGTTTTATCCAACAATGAGATGTCGTGAAGCTGTAGAAATGACTGAGGACTTTCCTATATAGAAATTCTTTCTTTGTAACAATTGCAGGAAAATGAAATAGATGAAGAAGAGGTCCAGAAAGACCATAAATATCTATAAATATGATATATATTTTAAAAAGGTGCAGAGCGGGATGTTTAGTGTGCTCTTTGTGTAAAGATGAGGAGGGAAAATATGTGTGTGTGTGTGTATATATATATATATATATTTACTTGTACATGAATAAAATATTTCTAGGGGTGCCTGGGTGGCTCAGTCGGTTAAGCATTTGACATCGGCTCTGGTCAAGATCTCACAGCTCATGAGTTCGAACCCCACATCGGGCTCTGTGCTGTGACAGCTCAGAGCCTGTAGCCTGCTTTGGATTCTGTCTCTGTCTCTCTCTGCCCCTCCCACACTTGTGCTCTGTCTCTAGCTCTCAAAATATAAACATCAAAAAAAAAATCTTTTTAAATAAAATATTTCTAAAAGGACACACAAAAACTTGGTAACATGAATTGCCATTGGGCAAGGGAATTGAGTAGGTGGGAGACAGAGACAGAGGATTTTTGTTGTGTACCTTTTGTAATTTTTTGAATTCTAGGAATGTATTCCTTATTTAATAAGTTAATTAATTAGAAATATCTCTCACTTGTAGACATACCCATAACCACACAGGCACATCAAACTTCATTTGTTATCAAACGTCAGACCAAGAAAGATAAGTAAATTCCCAGCATGCTAAGTTTTTGGCAACATTATCAGATTACTGGGCCTTAGAAATTAATGACACAAATGTTATAATTAGGGTAAGTAGAACTCATCAGCCAAGAATGTCCATTTGCTGAATTCCTTGCACTTATCATGCACATTCACTGAATGAAAAATTTAAAAATGAAACATAAACTACAGGTTAAACAGCAAATGGTCTTTGTGGATAATCTCAACTATTAATAAAGTAAAAATAAACATGGTTGCTGTACCTAGTAAGCCCAGAGACTTAGTTTCCACCACCCAGCTGTGGGCTTGGTAAAGTCACTTAAAGCTAGGACAGCTGGCTGCCACATTAGTAAATAGAGAGCATGGACTAGAACATTTCTAATGCTTCCTCCAGTTGCATTTCTCTTAGAAAATGCCAATTATAACATTCTTTACCAGAGCATATGGCCAAACTCTTAATTATAGGGTTATGTCTACATCTCCAGCCTCTCAGACTTGTAAAGACCCCAGAGAGTTCCCCTGCATTTCAGTCTCACCCTTTTCCTTTTAGCCTTAAAATACACACAAATCTTCCTGTTATCCAAAAAAGTCTCTCTGGAACCATTAGTTCATCTAGATATCTTCCTGTTTCTTTCTTCCATTTATCTGTCAAATTTCTTATGTATGGGGCTTAAAGGGTACCAGCTCCTCCCATGATTTAAAGCAACTGACACTTTGTAAAAATTTTTTAAGTGTAAAAATTTTTTTAATGTTTATTTATTTTTGAGAGAGAGAGAAAGAGTGACAAAGCTTGAGTGGGGAAGGAGAGAGAGGGAGGGAGGGAGGGAGAGGGAGAGGGAGAGGAGAGAGAGAGAGAGACAGAGAGAGACAGAGAGAGAGACAGAGAGAGAGAGACAGCATCCGAAGCAGGCTCCAGGCTCCAAGGTGTCAGCACAGAGCCTGATGCAGGGCTCGAACCCACAAACAGTGAAGTCAGAAGCATAACTGACTGAGCCGCCCAGGTGCCCATTTTTTAAATGTGTATTTTATTATTTTTGAGAGAGAGAAAGAAACAGAGCTTGAGCAGGGGAGGGGCAGAGAGGGAGAGGGAGACACAGATTCTGAAACAGGCTCCAAGCTCTGAAATGTCAGCACAGAGCCCGATGTGGGGCTTGAACTCACAAACTGTGAGATCGTGATCTGAGCTGAAGTCAGACACTTAACTGACTGAGCCACCCAGGTGCCCAACGCAACTGACACTTCCGTCTGTCTCTCTTATCAGGGTGAAATTCACACTGCATACAGTTAATCATTTGAGGTACAATTTAGTGGCATTTAGTACATTCACAGTGTTGTCCTACCATTACCTCTATCTAGTTCTAAAATACCCTCATCACCTTCAAATCAGACCTCATGTCAATTAGGCAGTCACTCCTCACTCCCTTCTCCCCTCAGCCGCTTGCAATCATTGTCTATCTTTACGTCTCTATAGATTTAGCTCTTCTGGATATTTCATATAAATTGTATGTGACCTACGTAACCTTTGGTGTCTGGATTATTTTACTTAGCATATTTTTTTCAAGGTTCATCTTATATTGTTTACATGCATAGTTTCTCATATCCTCTCCTAAAATGTAGCTCCTGCTTGTATCATTTTCTGCTATATCATCTGTACTTGAAGTGATTGATAAATATTTGCTGACTGATGAATAATTGCACTACAGTTGTGTCAAATGCTACAATGACGGTACTTTCAAGGCACAGTATTGGCTCCAAGAAGAGAGAGATCCTGAAGGGATTCTGTTTGAGTGCCTTGACTTTTTTTAGTGTCTGGCTTCTAGTTTTCTACCTCCATGCCCACCTTCACAGTTACCACAATCATGTGTATACCCCTAACATACCCTGTGTCCCATGCAACTACCTACTGGAAATTTCTCACTTGTCATTCCCCAGTCTCAACTCAACCCTGATTTTTTTCCCCTCAGACTTAGGCCTGCTTTAACTACTTTGTTCTCTTCATCTGTGACATCCATCCTGTGAAAACATCAGTTTCTTCAATGCCTTTAGTCTTATGTTCTACTCCCTAAGAGAATCAATTGATTTACACAGATTCCAAACATATCAGAGTTAGCATATTGTGATCCTTAACAAATATGGCCTCTTCTTTACCACTGCCTATCAAAATTGCTCTTCAACCTGTATAAGGCCTTTGCTGACCACTGCAGTTATCATTTATTTGTCTCTCATCTGACCTCCTGAAGTCCATAATATCTGTACCTTTCTTTCTGGTACTTAACAAATATCTTGTTGAAATAGAAATCAGTCAATGATTTATTCCAATAGGATAGAAAATTCTTGAAGTGTAGGCTCTTTAAAAGTTTTTTTAAACTTTTTTTTTTTAATACTTTTTATTTATTTCTAGGAGAGAGAGAGAGAGAGAGAGACAGCGTGAGCAGGGGAGGGTCAGAGAGAGGGAGTCACAGACTGAAACAGGCTCCAGGCTCTGAGCTGGCAGTCAGCACAGAGCCCGATGCGGGGCCTGAACCCACGAACCGCGAGATCATGACCTAAGCGAAAGTCGGACGCTTAACCAACTAAGCCACCCAGGTGCCCCTAAAAGTTTTTAAATAATATCCACAGCCTTGTTCCCAGAGCCATATGCATATTGTACATACTTAAGTGATATCTTAATGAATATATAAATATGAATATTGAGAAACAATGACAAAAATCTCTCATGGGCTAGGCACAGGTTTCCAGAGAGGCTAAAAGTAGAGATGGTTCATATCTTTGCTTCCTATACATCTTTTTTGCAGTAGTTTCCCAAACTGACTGCACAGTAGAATCACATGGGAAGCTTTACCAATTCCAGGGCTGGATAGAGATTCTGACTTAGCTGGTCTGATTTGGAGCATTGGTGTTGCATGAAAACTCCTTACATAATACCAATGTATAGAATCATTGCGCAAGACTTTCAGAATGTGTCATGTTTTACAAATTCCTAATTATGTATTTCCATGGAAGCTTTTCTTTTTTCTTGAGTTTGTGGGTTTTATGTATGACAAATTTAGGTGTTATGTCAAATCACTATATGACCTACACAGTATAGCAGGAGTACTGCTGACACAGGAACTTTCAGTTTAGAATAATCTCAGTGTGGGGTGTTTGGGGAAAGCAGTAAGTGCTGGAGTCCAGCTACGGCCAGGTCCACGGGTCCCTGAAAGATGGATGGTGTTGGCAAGGGAGGGAGTTAGAGAGCCATGAGAATCTTTCTGGTCACCAGGCAGGCATTTCTGTCCTGTTGGTTTTGGTGTCTTTATTTATAGGTCAAATATTTACATGGCATCAGAAAATGGAATTTTTACAATGGATAGTTCTCTGTGATAAGATGTTTCAGAAAATGCACATAAACAGGTTTTACAGAAGTGTTCTTGCAGAACTACCCCAATTACAGTGAGGTTGAGTAACTAAGAAAATAACAGGGTGTTCTTAGTGAAAAACAGGATAACATACACATTTTAATAATGCTAAGATTAAGTCATAGGTTAAGTTGTAGATACTCTTATCCATCCTCATCACAGCTGCCAGTGTAAGGGAAGGTGTTTGTGGAATGTAGGCCTTAGGGAAGGGACTGCTATACATCAACAGTTAGCAAAGGTATATGTGGTAACTTATGTTCTGCCCTTATCTATTCCTTCTCTCTAAGTTAGGCTCTTTGTCTCCGGGCAAGACTTGATTTTCCAGTTATATTCTTTATGGCACCGGAGAGCCAAGTGTACCTTTAAAGAGTTTAGCTCATTTCTAATACATAGAATAGCCTCTTCGAGTGTATTTACCTTTGTGTCTAGTTTTATGATTTCTTGAATAGCTAGAGCTTGAGAAACATCTTTGGTTAGTTGATTTGAGCCGTATGAACCTCTTGGACTAACGCAACAGTAGAAAGAGAATTGTACATGTAAAGGTCAATCTTTAATGAGTAAGAGTCATTAGCCTCTTTATAGCTCAAGGGCAGTATCAAGGGAAACAGGACCTGCTGGAGACACGATGTCTATTCCCATAATCAAAGGAAGAAGTTCCCACAATAAGTTCCTTCACAAGGTGCAATCATCATAACAGGGCCAGAATAAGAAGACAAGTCACTCCGGATACCAATCACCAAGGTACCTTTGGGGGTCGGTGCTCAAGCAAGAATAATTGAGTGGGGGTGGATATCAGTCATCATCTGATTGGCAAGAGATTATGCAAACTTGCTTTAACCTCACCACAAGCTTTCTCGACTAGTGGGCTCAGAATGGCTCCCAAAAAGTAAGACATCTGTTGGTAACACTGAAACAACAGAGAAGTGGCAGACACTATTTGTTGGCCATGCAATGAACATTACAACTTTCCTTCCTGGCTTACAAAATCCAGATTTTCTTCAGGTGGCAATGTGCTCATCCTCAGGGGATTTGTCTATTTGACAACTCCATTGTCCTTTCCTTGGTATTCCCCCTCCCAGACTCTGTAGCTAAGATGGCCATATGTAAAAGTCACAGTCAATGATATTTATGGGCAAGTCTACTGATGGGCAACTGGGAAATAGTTTGTTTTCTAAAAAAAGAGACTGGGCTTATGCGTGCCACCTATTTTCATTGCCTTTCCTGACTGTATACTGTATCGGTTATCACCATAAAATAACAAGCACAAAGACAAAAAGCCAATATAATGAAGATGGCAGAACAAAAGGACAAGAAGGTTTTGAGTTTGTGATAATATTGTTGAGTCTTTGGAACTACCAACGTCCTGATATCCTCTTACTATGTGAGACTGAATGTCTTTATTACAGACTCAATAAAATAAAATGCCAGAAGCATTCCAAGCTGTCTTAATCTGCTTGGACTGTCATAACAAAATTATAAATTGGTGGCTTAAACAACAGAAACTTATTTCCTCACACTTCTGGAGGCTACAAATCCCAGACCTAGTTTCCGCAGGGTCTGTTCCTGGTGATGATTCTCTTCCAGGTTTGAGATGGCCACCTTCTCAGTGTATCCTCACATGGCCTCTCCTCAGTGTGTATGTGGAGAGAGAGAACAAACTTTCTTGTGCTTCTTCTTATAAGGGCACAAATCTCATCTTGAGGAATCTACCTTTGTGATCTCTTCTAAACCTAATTACCTCCCAAATTACCTCTCTAACTATCTTATCATTGGAGGTTAGGATTTCAACATAATGGACTTTGGGGCAGGTGATGCAAATACTCAGTGCATATACCAACTTATAGAAAATTCTTCTGTTCACATATAGGAATATGGTTAGCCTATGAACATGTCAAAGGTAAAAGAAAAGCCTTGTGTATATTTTTAATGGCATTCTTCAGGGTTTGGTTGAAAATTATAGAATTGCCATAAAGGAGATCACATACCACATAAAATGTAGCAAGAATATAATTCCCTCACAACCACAAAATAATTACAAAAGTAGGAATCATTGGTCTATGTGTATTTACTAAACATTCATTGAATGCTTACTCTGTGCATTGTGGGGATTTAAAGGTAAAAATTTCAGGGTTCCAGACTTGTATAATCTATTAGGATAGATAAGAGATATGTAAGTAACTGATGACGTTAGAGTATAATACTCACCCTACAGAGATAAAAAGTGCTGCAGAAATTCAGTGTGAGGAGAGAGAGCTTCATCGAAGAGGTGAGATTTGGCAGGTCCTTCAGGTTAGCAGGAGACTTTCTATAGAAACTAGATGTGAACTTCTGAAGGGAGCCACAAGAATACATGCTCTCAACTTAATCATGAATCTGGGGCTAAGTTTTACTCCTACCCTTGCTGAGGAAGAGGAATTAATAATTGCCTGAAGGAAAAGCTTCACTTTTATCTAGGATTTTCTACTAACATTTTTAGGCCAGTAGACTATTATTTAGGAACATGGCAAAGTAATTAACCCACAGGCTGTGTGAATACACTTAAGAATATGTAAAACCCTTGATTACATTGTCACCAGATCCATCATCAGTACCCTTAACTACTGGGGACATAGGTACTTCAACCTTCAATGAACTGTTGGAAAAAGTGTTGGACTTATGAAGGCCAATAGATTGGCCCTTTAAAGACAGCTAATGGAAGCTTATGACAATATAGATTATATAATCTCTTCCAAACTTTCAGTCATCTCTATCATTACAACAGTGCTACTCCAGGCAGCCCACCCTAATATTTGCAGAACTTGGGATAAGAGCTTAAATGGAGGTCTACATACTGTATGTCTAAATATTTAAAAGTTACATGTCAAATGGTTGTATAAAACATGTTCTGCCTTCCTGTGCTGACAAATATATACACGTTCATTAACACTAGACCTGGAAGGCCAGGTCTGGTGAGAAGTCTTCAGACTTTGGACCCTGGCTGTGTGGGGAGTTAGCTCAGAGTCTCCAGACTCTAACTCATTTCTCTTACCACCCTGGCTTTGACTCTCAGTGTGAATGATTTCATACACACATGTGTGAACATTATGCCTGCACACCCAATAGTCCCCACTCCTGCAAAGTCACCCATGGGCTTGGTGGTACAGACCAAAAGAGAGGCCCTAGGGAAGAGTCCTGTTCAGGTCTTGGAAGAGCATTTAAAATTCTAGAGCGTTGGGTAGTAGAGTATGGCCTAGAGGTGAAGACAGCTGGTAAGTGATGAGTGGATACCCTCCTTTGATCTCACGGACTCCTCAAACAATGGGAAGGGATGAGATGCAACCAGAGTAAAGCCAGAGGAGAGCCCTCTAATATGTTGTGCCTCAGCATTCCTTCCTCTGTTGCTTGTCAGGACTGAGAACTTGTGTGCAACAGAAAGAGAAATCAAGGAATCGATCCCATTTACAATTGTGCCAAAACCCATAAAATACCTAGGAATAAATCTAACCAAAGAGGTGAACTTGTGTGAGTTCTTTAAACTATATGAGCCTCAGTTTCCTGATCTGTATAGGGGATCATAAAGGTGCTGCTACTGCTACTACACATGGTTGTTGAAAGGTCTAAATAAATTTAACAGTGTATGTACAAGTGCTTTGTAAAGGGGCTATATGCTAATAATGCATTGTTATTTATGCTGGGTTTTGTTGGCTTGTTTGTTTTCCATTGTACCATGTACTAAATCAAAGGGCAAAGCAGCTGCCTGCTGTGCATGTGCTCTCGTGTTCTCATTAACATATAACCAAAGAAGCAAATATGGAGAGTGGATGACAAAGGAGGCAAAGGTTATTAAATATCCTTCAGATTTCATGTTTCCTAAACATGCTGCCTGAGTCCTCCAAGTCCAGATTGATTTCTTTAACTCTTCTGAGTTTGTGGACATGTGCTAATTTGCATGGCTGATCCAGGCCCCCAGACTGATGCCAGGTAAGGGACATTACTCTTCAGCTGTAGAGCAGGGTAACTCCTGCATTAAGCAGGAAGCAGGCAGATATCTCATCAGTTCAGCCGGCACAGAATATGCAGTGCACCTTTGTGGCAAAAGCAGGCTGCCGAACGAGTGGGGTGTGCCGGGGAATGAATTACACCCTGAGCTTCTACATCCATAAAAATGAGGCCGTTCTGGGGTCAGGCGGGTGGGTGATGTGTCATGGAGGCAGGTTAAACCGATTCGACCCTCCAGCTCCCTGATTTGAAGCTGACAAAAGGGGCTGTACTGTGGCTCTGGGCTCAGAATGATCTTACTAATGTCTCTGGCCATTGTGAATCAGGGAAGACTCTGTATTTCTCTTTCTTAGAATTGTGTTTTCTTTCTTCTTCTTCTTTTTTTTTTTAAACCCTCTCATTCCTATCTGTACAGGAATCCAAATCAGTGTTATTCTCGGGGTAGAGATTTTGGTATGTTTGGGGCAAAATCCTCATAATCTTTATCCCCTTTGAGCATCTTACTAAATAGAACAAATTGTGCTATTTCTGGCTTTTTTTTTTTTTTTTTTTTTAAAAAAACTATTTTTCTCTTTNTTGGTATGTTTGGGGCAAAATCCTCATAATCTTTATCCCCTTTGAGCATCTTACTAAATAGAACAAATTGTGCTATTTTTGGGTTTTTTTTTTTTTTTGCTTTTCAAAAGCAATTACTTTCCTGTCATTTTTTAGACATTCAGGCAGAAGAGTCTGCCTTGATTACTCATCCTTCCTCCCCTCCCCCTCTCAAGTCCTCCAGCTTCTGCACTGCTAGGGAAGGATTCAATTAAATGAAGTGTCAATGGAGCCACAATGGTTTCAGGTCAGAGACGTCAGGAAAAAGCTGCGGAGCTGTGCTGCCCCCGTGTATGTAAATGTATATATTTATACCAGGGATGTCAACTTTCAGGACTCTCCTCCTCTGCTCTTCCCTGATCAAAGATGATTGCTGAGGCAATTACTGCAAAGGGAAAGAAAATCAGGGCCTCTCCTTCATCCCTGTGCTGTCGGAGTTTAATTGCTTGGAATAATGGAGCAGGAGGCCCTTTCCTTTGCACATGGCCATGCTTAGGCACACACAAACTTTCACACATGGCTGTGCTGGGACACTAACACACACGATGGCAATAAGGGAAAACATGCGTGTGCCCTTTAGTCCAGATGCTCATACATGTGCACAGGGCTGCCTGTACCACAAAGAAAAACACTACACTCTCTAATTCAATAAAAGCTATGTATCTGGCTCATGGTAAAAACAGTGTTTTTTATCTTCTTTACGAGAGACTTAACAATTTTTATTCCTTTACTGAAAGAGATAGCTAAAGTTGAAAAAAAAAACAGGGTAGAGTGAGGAGTCACAGGAACAAAATACACAAATACTTCAAACTGCTTTGTTGTTTAATTCTTCTGTACACACAGTCACAGAAGACCTAGGTCCCTGCACAAACACTTCACATATTAAAACCCCTCTCAGCCCCTTTTGGCTTTGTGTAGGCAGTTACAGGGACAAATGGAGTATTCCATGCTATTCACTGTGTTCTAGGCTCTTCTGTTTTGTTCTCAGAAGACATGAAGAGGGATTCTCACTTGCAACAACAAATATGAGAAACGATAGTCAGATGCAGAGAATTTGAGCTTTCTTTCTAATTAGTTCTGCTGTGTCCAGACACTGGGAGTGCATGCGGCTTCGAGCTAGGGTGAGTCCCTGGTCATGCATAGAACACAGGCTATCAAGGATCCATATGGCAGATTTAGTTTTTCATTCAAGGCTCCTGAGGGCTGTCAGATTTTAAATATTATTATTTGGTCTAATTGGTTCCTCTTCTGATGGCAATAAAGACAGGGAAAAATATCCTCACGAACCCTGTCATCAACACAAAGACGTGCTGCAGACACTTAGCTTTGTGTTACAACCACTGAAAGTTTTCCTTTTTCTTTTTGTGGATTAAATAGTTGAGGCTATGTACATGAAGCACATGTCCATCCTTTCCAGGACAGTTGAGAATAAACAAAGCTTTTTAGAAAAAGATATTTATATTTTTCCCCCACAGTGGTTATTGCTGAAATTAAGAGAAAAATTTTTTTCTGAAAATTTCAGAAAACGCTGGTGGTAGCTAACAAAGTACAGACCCAAAAGGATCCCAAAGCACCTTATTTACTAGGTGCGAAGATAAATGTGGCAATGTGGGAGGGCCCCGCAAATATGCTGTGTGTTATGGCCAAACCCCTGATCATGTCTCTGATATTTTGGTTTGTTTGTTTTCCTTGTTCTGGTTCCTAACTGAACCCTGGGCTTGGATTTTCTCTTTCTGATTCTCTTTCCAAATGGCTCTTGGTGCCTCTTTACAAACGTCTTTACCTCCAGCTGCAGCCTCCCTGCTGCACTGATGCTAATGAGCTCAGACACTGCCCAGCCCTCAGTGTTCAGTCTAATAGGAGAGGCAGAAACATAAACAGATAATTAGAATACAGGATAAAGGCCATGATAAAAGTGACGGGAGAGTACCCAGGAGGGGCACAAAACCTGTTTGGGAGGGAGGAAACGACATGGAATCCTGTTATGGAGGAGGTGATTCCTGGGTCAGAACCAGCCAGCAGGCTGTCAGCTGCAATGCCCAAAGCAGCCATAGCCACCTTGTGTTTGTAATGAATATTTTCAAGTGATTTGATCTCTCTAACCCTCATGTGATGGAAAGTCCAATGCCCTTTTCCAGAGTTCTGTAAATTCCTGGGTTCAAGTGGCTTATAGTCCAGCTTCTAATGTATATGTGATGTCACTGGCATTAAACTTCCCTTTGGCCTGTTCTTTCCCTTTGGTCTGTATCAATCCCAGTGTGGTACCTGGTAGTACGCAGGTACTTGGCACTTGATATGTAAACACCACCCACACAGGGTGCTTGTGTGAACACCTTGAATTTTGGAAGGATGGGGGATTTGATATTACCATATTCTTAGCTCTTTCTTGGTTTTCCTTTCCTTGCCTTTCTTTTCTGCAGCTCCGTCTTTGAGACTCCTCCTTTAGCAACTCAGCTCAGGTACCTCCTTATGACAAGTAGTAAGAGTTCTTTACCTCCTTCACTGCTCCAGCCTGTATATTCATTGTCTCACTTACATATGTACACACACATACTTCCCTAGCAGAGGCTTTGAAATTTTAGAATTTTCCTTTTTCCTCTGCTACCTGTCTCTGCAGAGATGGATTTCCTCATGCTAAGGATTATAGCATCTTTCCTCATTATCTCCCCAACAAGGTAGGGTCATTCTACAAATAGTTACTGTGCAACTGTGTGCGTGGCTCTGTTTTAGAGGCACTGGGGACACAGCAGAAAACAAAGGGTCCTTGAGCCTACAAGATCAGCATTGGTTTCTCTTTGTCTTTCCAGGAGGTAAAATGTATTTAATAAATGTTTGCTGGGGAAGAATTCTCACTCAACTTTCTTCTGCTGCCTTCTCTCTCTTTACTCCACTTCACCAACCTTATGCTCCAGTGTCCACTGTTGACTCCCTAAAGGCCACCAGACCATTCTTGCTGCTAGAACTTTGCAAGGAATATTTTTAAAGCTAACATTTACTGTGTTATTCTCATGAGATTTGCACAGTGCTTTATATGCATTCTTTCATGTAATCCTTACAAAAACCCAATGAGGTAAATAATATTAGTTTGATTTTATAGATGAATAAACAGGAGCTTAAGGCAGTTACATTTCCTCCCCCAATAGCTGGTCTCTATCTATTATAATCCTACCAACATTTAATATCCAATTCCAAATCATGTGTTTTCTCCCACTTTTGAAATTCCACATCACTGTTTCAGCCTAATTTATCAATATAAGATATTTTTTTCTTTTACTGTTAAACTGTAAGCTCCTTAAGGGTAAGGGGTGGATACCATTCATACTTAGATGCATTCTGTTCCTTGCATAAGGAAACATCAGTAAATATTTTTGGAAATTAAGTAATCATAGCAAATGGCTCATCTCAATAAGGGGCTGAAGGTCACTCAAATTATCTGTATCTGTGAGAAAGTTCAAAATACTGTTCTGGATTGAGCCAGAATTTTGAAATAATTTTAAATATTACATAATATCTGTATAATGTGAATTAACATGGCTTTAAACTATTTGAGACCATTCTGCATTATGGTAGGAATAAAATAATACTGCACCAGTTAAAAAACTAAAAGTGAAAGTTAAGCCAATTTTAGATTCAATAATGAGAGGGCCTACAGCTGCTATTGTAAACAACTTAATTGATGCTTTCAGTAGAGAGAAATTTTATACATTGTCTGGGTGAGAAAAGACCTGTAGCTAGAAAAGAAAGCTTGTCCCAAGTGCCCAAGTTCTATAGTTGGTGGAGACAAAGACAGTGGTTATCTATGCATGGGTCCAATTTTCTTCTATTTGTTCCCTGACAGTGAATCTATGACACAATGTTTTCTCAAGGGTCACAGAAAACTCATATAGAATGTCCACTACAAGTAAGTGCTAGAATGAATTACAAGTGTCAAATCCATTTCTTTGTGGTAAAGCTAAAGTCTGTCTATTTATCTTTCATGCCATCTAATCAATATTTATTTTATATAGCTACAGATAGCAGGTAGAATAGATAGATACCAATGCCTAATATTGGTGAAGATATGAGGAAATAAAAGTAAAAAAGAAAAGAGAGGGTTGAGTACTGGAATAAAAGAATATTAAAAGGAAGTGGTAAAATATGGACAGTAGTACTAAATAGAGAGAATATAGTTCATTTTTACTGAGGCTATCATTCATTTCAAAAAAACGGCTTTGCCTCATTGATTTTCACTGGTCATTGAGTCATCTATTTGCTAGCTGGTGCTTTGATTCTTTAAAAATATTTCTTTATTCAGCTGCTTTGAACCTCTGTAATTTTGTGTTATGTGTTGTACTAATCAAATGCCAAATCAAGCAATGTTTTCATTCTGAAGATGTGGTTAAAACAGTCTCATAAAAATAATCTGTGTGCAGTCAAGAAAAAGTTTCCATGTAAGATTTCTCAACCATACAGATGATGACGTTCATGAAGGGTACTCAAGACTTCCTAGCAACAGCTTTCAGGTTATCTTAACCTCAGTGTGCTGGGTATTTTCCATTTGCCCTTCTGGATTTACTCTGCCTCTTTCTTCATTTGGTTTGTGCTGAGGCTGACCTCTGTGAACTTAATCAACTGGCCCCCTTGCCTCTGGCTTCCAGTTGGTTAAGATAAAGGGGATCAGTGGGAAAAGGGAGATCCTCTCCCTCTTTGAAAATCAGCTGAGGTCAGCTGTGTTCTCTGACTAAACACTGAAACCCCTCCCAAATGTCTTCTCTATACAGCTCTCTCATCCTCCTCACCTTTAAGGCCAGGTGTGGAAAAAGCTCCCCTGTTCTGTTACTAGCTCCAGGATACTGTGCTATGTCTTGCTATTTTTTGTACGTCTGCCTAAATACTTATAAGTAGTTGCTAAAGTAAGCTCTCCTTAAATTCTTACTCGGAGTATGACAGCTATTTCTTGCTGAGACCTTGACTGATATGCTCAGGTATTAACTAAACTTAATTCTCAACTACTTTCTACCTGGTCCCTCCATTCCAATCAGGCTGTTCTGATTGGTATACCTAAACCAACTCCTATTATTTGTCTTTCTGAAATGCCTTTATATTTCTCTCTTCCAGTCCAGGTTTATCAATATCTTAAGGTCCAATTCAGGGGTCAGCCCCTCCCCATTACCTAATCCCAAAGTAAAATTAGTAATCTCTCCATATGTTACTGTAGGCACTCATTTTAGCATCATCAGACACCTATGTCTCTAGTGGTTCTATGTATGGATGACTATTTGCATTTATTCTTTTCAGTGAGAGTATAAGCTCAAAGAAGGTCAAAGAACCTATCTTTCACTTTTAGATTGACTGATTAATTAATCAAAGAGCTTTTGTTCCAACCATACATCAGACATTGCTCTTGGTTGCAGGGATGGAGCAGCGAATAGAACATGCAAAAATCCCTGCCCTCTTGGAGCTTATACTCTAAAGGAGGTGAAAAAAATGACATAATGATAAATTAGTAAAAAAAATTTAGTATGTTAGATAATGATAAGGGCTAAGGAGAAGAAATAAAGGAAGAATATGAAACTTTGGTGATGAAATATTGAAATTTTAGGTAGGGTCATCAGGGGAGGTGTCACTTAGAAGATGATTAAATGGAAGACATCTATGTAAATAGTCAGAAGAAGAGCATTCCAGGCCCAGGAATTAGAAAATGCAAAGATTCTGAAGCAGGAACATTCTACTCATCAAACAGAAGGAGGTGAGGTGACTGGAAGAGGACAACCACAGAGAGAAGAGATGGGGTCAGAAAGGCACCAAATCCTACTGGTATTTACATAATGGTTGTTCACTAAATTCAGGCATTTTAGAATTGGAAGGAAAAATGGTTTGAAAGAACCAAGATGACAGAAATGAAAGTAATAAAAAAATCCCAGAAGATATTGCCAACGATCAGAAGTCTCTTCTTTTCCTCCTTTGAGTCTATATTTCAAGCACCTGTCCCTCCTGCTGTCTTCTTTCTCTACTAGTGTTAGAAGTGAAAGTACTCCAGAATATGAATTATCAGCAGACCCCTCATGATTTCTTTTTTTGGGAATAACCGTTTCAATAAAAATAGAATCCTCAAAAGAAAAGTACCATCAACCCAAAAGAAAATTAGGTAAAGTCTGTGACCAGACAGTTCATGGAAAAAATTTTGGCCCAAAGAGTAGCAAGTACAAAGCCCAAAGATGGGGGTGGGCTTGGCATATTTAAGAAACAGAAAGGAAGCTGGCATGGCTGAAGTGCAGTGAGTAAGGAGAAGAGTAGTAGAAAATGAGCTCAGAGAGGTATCCAGGGACTATATAATGTTGGGCCATTTAGAGAGATGCAGCCTATGCAAGGACTTATATTTTATTCCACAAGTGATGAATCATTAGAGGATTTTGAATATAGAATACCACCATATGATCTACATTATGAAAGGCCAATTCTGGCTACTAAGTGGGGAAAAGAGCATGGGGAAACAACAGTGGAAACAGATGCCAGGTAGGAAGGCATTACAGTATTTAGGTAAGAAACGACAATGGTTAAGCTAGGATGGTAGCAGTGGAGGAGGTTGAAAGAATCAGAATTAGGATGTATTTTGTTGGTGAATAAAAAATTGCTCATGAATTAGATGTGGGTGTGAAAGAAAGAGAGGAGTCAAGAATGACCCTAAGATTTATGGCCCTAGGCATTCAGTAGTGCCATTTAATAAGGCAGGGAGTACTTATCATACTTATAATTTTACAACAATTTGTGTGATACTTTGATTCAGTGGTTCTAAACTGGGAGTGTTTTTGCCCCCATGGGACATTTGAAGATGTCTGGAGACATTTTTGATGGTCACAATTGGGGGAGAAGTTTATCTTAGTCTGCTCAGGATGCTATAACAAAATACCACAGACTAGGTAGCTTAAACAACATAAATTTATTTCTCACAATTTTGGAGGTTGGGAAGTCCAAGGTGCTAGCAGATTTGGGGTCTAGTAAGGACCTGTTTCTTCAGCTATAGACAACAAGTTTCTTATTGTGTGTTTACATCACCTTTCCTTGCTGTGTGCTCATTCTTTTTCTTATAAAGACACTAATTCCATCATGAGGGTTGGGCCTTTATCATCTAATCTAAACCTAATTACTTTCCAAAGGCTCTACCTCTAAATATGATCATATCATAGGTTAGGGCTTGAACATATGAATTTTGGAGGCACACAGTCAGCCCATAACAGGTGTTCCACTGTATGTAGTGGGTAGAGGTAGGGTATGCTGCTAAATATCCTATAATGCATAGGGTAGCCTCCCCACAATAAATAATTATCCAGCTCAAAATTTAACAATGCATCTATTAAGAAATATCCTCTGATTAAAGACTGATATTCAACGTTATATCAGTTCTAGTATGTCAAGGACCTTGGGGGAGAAGTGCCTACCACTATACTCCTAGCATCTGACATATGGGGGAGACTCAATAAAACATTTGTTACATTAATATGATATTTACACAAATAAACACAACAAATAAGTTCTTGCGAGAAATGAGGTTACAAGGAGGTAAACATTAAAAAAGAGATAGACAGAGAGAAAGAGAGAGAGAATTCAAGGTTATCCAGCATCACATTTTTTAACAGTAGTGTTTTATGTCAGAAGAAAAGGGAGCAATATACCTAGTGTATTCAAGGGAAGAAAATGTAAACCTCCAATTTCATACCCAGCAAAACTGACCTTCAGGAATAAAGGGGCACAGACAAATTGCTGTGAGCATGTAAGATACAAGAAAGTGTTGCCATGAACCCTTCCTAAGAAATCGACTAGAGAACACATTTTAGATGACTAAAATGACTGAGAATTATATATATCTATATCTTGTTGTAAAACAAGATAAAGTGGGGGTTAAAAAGAGATATCTTAAAATAATGGCTATATGATCTGAAAATGTAAATATAGTACGATCATTAAAAAAATAGGTGTGGGGACCATGGGAAATAGGGATAACATATGCAAAAAAAAAGTGTAACAATTTTTGGTTATCAGAAATAATGGTGTATTAGGATAATTTGAAACTCACATATGAAATATTGGATAAAGTAAATGAGTAATTATATCATTCCATGTGTCTTTGAAAATCATAAACTAGTATGTAAGAAAAAATATGTAGGTATAATACAAAATATATAAATTAAACCTATAGTCCTGAATTTGAATTGGAGATATCAACATGAATTTATGAGGTATTTTATCTCTCTGTATAACTAAACATAAATGATATACATATGTATAACAAAATATAAATATATGTAATTAAATACATATATAGATAAAAATATATGCTATATATTAATATATATGCATACAGAAGCCACACACAAACATATATTTCCTAGCTCAAACCACTGAAAAGGCCTGGAAACAATGACCAATTCAGTAGCATTAAGAATCCTTAGTGCCCTCATTGTTATCTTGATATACCATTTTACATGTTTTAAAAAACCCAGAGTTTCTTAGAAAAATGATTGATCGCAGGTTGGCGTCAGAAAATATGAAAGACAAGCTGAAATATCTTAAAATACTAGATAGTACAAAAGCTAATCAAAGATTAGTTGGATCATGTCAAAACATTTAGACCAACTTGAAAACATTTTTGCCCCATAGGAAAAGATGGTATATTGTAAGCTTCAATAAACATAAGAATTGCACTAAATTGAAACCTGTAAAATATATTTAAATCCATGAATGAATAATTATGTTGTTTAAATATATGTTTAAAACAGTTAATTGGTTATTTACTGAGAGTAATGGGACTAATTCAGTATCCACACAACAAGGTAAGTCCACAGAAAGTATCAAGTATTTATTTTGCCTCTTTCCTATGAATTGATTTACTAGGTAGTCAAATAATATATGAGGGGAAATACTTCTTTATAAAATTATTCTAGTTAATATATGAAAACAAAACAGAGAATATCATCATTTTGCAATGCTCAATGGATTAAGAGCACTAGGCATTGAGCATTAATGGCTATTAACATTTAAAACAAAGCAGCCATTATATGTCAACTGATAGAAGAATATAATTCTTTTAAAAGGTTTGAATCTCCACAGGTCAGCCTCTGGATCTAGCTGCCAAGTTCCAGAAAATACAGAGGACAGAGGAACACACTGAAGTGCACCATGAGTCTGCAGGCAGCAAAATCCAGACTAAGAAGAAACTTTATGAGTCAAACAGCCTGGGTTTATCAACAACTAAAATGTAAGAAAAAGAGAACGACGGAGAGGGAAATTATAAACTTCAATGACACATATAGGTAAAAAAAAAAATATGGAGGAGGCTAAACTATAGTGTCTAAGACTGCATATTTGGGTGATGAAAACATGAATAAACATAAATACCTAATATCACAGTCAGTAGAGGAAGGAGGCTATGACTGTGATGAGGGACATGGAAGGACACCTGGGTGGCTGGAAAAGTGTTATTTCTTGATCCAGATGGTGGTTCTAAGAGTGTTCACCTTATAATAATTCACTTAATTATCTGCTTGTTCCATGTAGTTTTCTGTGTCTGTGTTTTTAAAATAATTTTTAATGTTTATTAATTTTTGAGAGAGGGAGAGCATAAGTAAGAGAGGGATAGAGAGAGAGAGTGGGAGACACAGAATCTGAAGTCGGAGCTAGGCTCCGAGCTGTCAGCACAGAGCCCCACGCAGAGCTTGAACCCATGAACTGCAAGATCATGGCCTGAGCTGAAGTTGGATGCTTAACGGACTATCCATGCAGGCGCCCGTATGTGTTTGTGTTTTAAGTTTATTTTTTAGTAATCTCTATACCCAATGTGGGTCTTGAGTTCACAACCCCAAGATCAAAAGTTGCATGCTCTCCCCACTAAGCCAGCTAGGCACCCCATCTGTGTTTTATTATACAATAAAAAGATACAAAAAACTAATGGTGATATGTGTGTGTGTGTGTCTGTCTGTATGTATGTATGTGTATACATACCTACACACACATACATAGATAGGTGGAAAAATTAATAGGTAGGTAGGTTAAAAAAAAGTCCAGAGCTAAGTAGGGTGCTTTTGAACAATTACAAATGGTAAGAGTTGGACAATTCACTAAAGAATAGCACTCAGAGACTGGCGGGGCTCTTTCTTGTTTCTCGGCATAAAGTGAGCATTTGTTAACAGAAACTTTTGTTCTTTGGTCAGAGCCTGAAATCTGTTCTCTGAAGAAAGCAATTGATCTGCTCAAGGATGGTTCTTTGGAGAGCATTGGGGTGTAAGGGAAGCAGAGCAGAGACTGAGTCTCTGTACCGCCAAGCAAGACGTGAAGAGGAGAAACAAAAAGGACAGTTCCACTGGAATGGTATATGCAAAAGTGCCTTACTTCCATAGGAAAGGCTTCCTGGCTTTTACTATCACTAGAATCCCCAACCAGCCTACCTGTTCCCAGCTTGTCAGTCAAAATCTACTCAGTCATTACATGGTACTAGAAATCAGCCCTTCTTTTCATTGGTTAGACCTATTGGGCAAACAGATTCACCAACCAGAGGGAACCATGATCCTGATTCATAATGATGCATAGACAATAATAATAATACACCCCCAAAACAAAGAGCAAAAAGAAAAAACAAAAACAAAAACTTTAGTTATTTGAAGAAATCAACAAAATGAAGGAGAAAATCCCAAATATATAAACAGTACAACTAATCCTGGAGGAAACAGTTATTTGAGAAAAACAGAAAAGAACTTTATATAAACGTTAATTAATGTCCACAAATAGATCTGAGAAATTTATATATTGTTATATTTGTCAGGTAGATCTGAGAAGCTATTATATTTGTTAAATAAGATAAGATACCATGAGAAATAAAAAATAAAATTATTGGAAATTAAAAATATAATTTCAAAAATAAAGAACTCAGTAGCTGACTCATTAAACAGACATAGCTGAATATTACATTGGTGAACTGGAAGATAGAGTCAAGGAAATCTCCAGAATGTAGAGCAAAAAAAAAGAGAAAAATGTGGAATAAAAGTTAAAATAGAGGATAGAACCAAAGCTGTGCCATATGTTTAACAGAAATTCCAGAAGAAGAAAATAAATATAATGGAGAGGAGTAAAAGAATCATAAAAATAATGGAATATACTGACAATTTCCCTGAGCTAAAAAAGACATAAATCTTTAGATTGAAGGCAGTACCAAATATCAGAGACCAAGGGGAAAATGGTTCACATCTAGACATATTCTTGCAAAATTTCAGAACTTCAAAAGTTAAAAGAAAACTCTAATAGAAAATAGTTAATAGAAAATTCTAATTTGATGCAAGGAGAAAGGTTATCTATAATAATAAAATGCATACTGATACTAAATTCTTATTAGCAACAATTCATGTTAATAGACCTTAAAACAATGATTTAAAAATTCTTAGGAGAAAAAAATCGGCATTTGGTCAAACTACCAATTAAATATTTGTGTGGAATTAAATTTTTGGACATGTAAGCACTCAGAAAGTTTACCACCCACATATTTTATATAAAATAGTACTTAAGTAGATTATTTTGAGTAAGTGGCAAAGGAACCAAAAAGGAGGATTATATCGAACATAAAAAACAGTGGCAACCAAGCATGATATTGAAGAAGCAAAGGAAGCTAGAAAGATACTTAAACACAACTGAATAGAGATTTTGGTACTTGGGAAACTCTCCCTCAAACAGCAACCTTTCAATGATGTAGGATCACACCTCCTTCTCTAGTGGTTCAATCATTATATATAGTTCTATTGTGACTATACAATTATAATGTAAAAACTGCATTTTATCTTGAATCTGTAGAATCACTCTATGTGCAATGCATGTAATACTTAGATTACAGAAAAAATTTTAAATGTTATAAATACTGATAAAATAAAAACAATTTAACTACCAAAAACTCGGTGGAACAATGGAGAGAAGCAATGGAAGGAGGGGTAAATCCAGTATTTTCATAATCTTTTATTGTACTTTCATAGGGTAATAAATCAAGGGATAGGTTTTTAAAACCTTTCAGGGTACCAGGGTGGCTCAGTCAATTAAACAATGGACTCCTGAATTTGGCTCAGGTCATGATCTCACTGCTCATGGGATTGAGCCCTGCCTTAGGCTCTGCACTGACAGTGTTTCTCTCTCTCTCTCTCTCTCTCTCTCTCTCTCTCTCTCTCTCCTCTCTCTCTCTTCTCTCTCTCTCTGCCCTTCCTCCACTCACACCACTCTCTCTCTCTCCAAATAAATACATAGAAAGCTATTACTTAAAATTGTAAGGGCAACCACCAGAAAAATGTAGGATATACAGCTAAAGAAGATCGTAGGTAGGAAAGAAGGTGTACATGAGATGGCAAGTAGTGTGAGTGGACAAAGAATGTCAGCCTGGAATCTATTAGGTATCACCTAGAGTTGCATGGAATCTATTCAGTATCACCTAGGGTTGAAATATCAAGATAGAAGTATAATATTGTTGATAGCTTTAATGGTGGATTGGCCAAGTCCAGCTGGAAAGAGTTTTGGAAAATGAAAGTGTGGTGTTTTCTGGAATACTCATAAGGAAGGGAATGTTCCAGTTATCAGAAGGAATTTTAGGTGCTAGGCAGTTAAATAAAATAAAAATGAAAAAGAATGAAATGAAATGAAATGAAATGAAAATAAACCATATGTCTACCATGTTTTCAAGGTCCTATTTAAATGTCTACTCCTCACTAATTTGCCAGGTAGAGGCAGAGAGATTCTTTCCACTCCTCCCATTAATCATAAGGAAAGAGTGAGAAGTGACACCAAATAAATAGCTACCTTGTGCTATTTATTAGACATTGTACCTTTATTAGACATGTCATTTCTATTATCTCATTTAATATTCAAAGTCATTTCATAAGGTAGATATTGCTTATTCCCATTTTATAGCTAAGGAAACCAAAGCTTCAAGAAATTAAGAAATTGATCATGGTTTTTTAGGTGGAGGCAGTAGAATCTGTGTCAAAAAATCAAGGCTTGCATGACCCTGAAGTTCATGCTTCTCCCACTTCTTCATGTTACATCTCTGTGTTAGTCTGTAGTTCTGCACATGGTATTGATTATACAGACCTTTGAACCATGTATGTTTTATCTCTGCAGATAAATTGCCAGCACCTTGGTAAAGGGTTCACTATCTCGAACGATTCTTGTATCTCTTACAGCACACAATAATGCCCCCACCTTTTATACAAAATAGGCTTAATTCATATCTGTTATATGACTCTGAAATCTTTACAAATAAAAAGGAAAATCATATTTTTGAGGTAAATTAGGTCTAATAAAGGATCAGTGTTATGAAACTATAGTCCTTGAAGCACATCAAAATGTCCTTCATAAACTAGTAAGTCTTCCATCTTTTTCCTTATATCCTAATTAAGTCATTTTCACAAGATTACAAACAAGAAAAATAAATCAGTATGCAATTATTCTTTCCTGTTTTAATTTCTAGCTTTTCTGCAATGCTATTTTTAAATTCATTTTGCTTGTATTAGTCTTACATTTTTGGTGTATTATTTGTTTAATAAGACCTTTGAAGTCTAGCTTATGCATCTCACTGTCTGTAACAATATTTTTTTAAGGAATACTGGCTTAAACAGCTTAAAAATGGAATTTGGGATATCATATTTTTGTAAACAACAAGCTTCTTGTACACAATTTGTATTTCATAATGTCTAGTTCAATGAAAATGTGAATGCTAGTTGAATGTAAAATAAGGAGTAAATCTTTATAGACACATTCATTCTTGGTATAGGTGCAGGTGAAATTATGTCTGTTCCTACATCAGTCACATGTTAGTCAGGATGTAAATGCTGCAGTGCTTTATTCTTCCTTTCATTCATACAGTTGTCTATATAGCCCCTCCCGGTTGGAGGACCGCATACTCAATAATCACACTACTCTGCCAGTGTAGATGGATTTCAGTCTATGTTTTGTTTCACTATGGCAGCATCTTGTTTCAATAAAGGCTGGCTCTCAGGCTTCTTGTAGCTTTTATTCCAAGCTGAGGATGCATGCTTACAAGCTGCCTGTCTCTTTGCATTTAGCTGGAAGTGTTCCCTGCCCCTCCCCCAACCACCCTTCCCACTGTTTCTGCTACTACTTTTATTCAATTCAACACTTGAGGGGACTGCAGATGAAATGCCTCTGAATCTAAATTGCCAGCAATGGAAATAACAACCTATTTTCTGACCTCCCCTTCCTCCACCCACAGTTCTCGAATCTGAGTTGAGGATCACACAGCTGCTCTATCTCTGTCTCTTGGGTTTAATGGCATAGTGGCTTTTCTAGGCTAGAAAAAAAATGTACAACCTCAAATGAAAATCCATTAGGAAAAATATTTGGTGAGAGAAAGAAAGAGTGGGTATGCATAAGATTACAGGGTATATACAAATGCTGCAAAATACATGATGTAGAACAAGAAACCAGATTTTGCACACCACACCACGAAGTTGTCACTTTGGGAGATTGTACACTAACTCCACTAGCACTAATTGCTGCTAACACATTTTTGAAATTTCTCTTACAGAATTGCTCCCAGTGTCAGCATACGGATCTATGAGAAAATAAGCCTCTTAACACTTCATTTTTAAAAATCCTAGACAGTATTACTCAGTTTAATCACTCACTATAAGGCTTCTCTATGAATGGGCTTTGCCAGTTTAAAAAATACCAAATCTTCTCCTCAAAAAAGAAAAACTTAACATTGTTGAAATTTAAAAACATGTTATAAGTTTTAATGAAAAACCTAGTATGTGCCAGTGGGCAGTAGCTACAGTAAATAGTAGTATTCCCATTTTAGAGTTAGGATAATTGGCTTATCAGAGAGATTAAGTAACTTGTCCAAGGCCACATGGTCACTACATAGATAAGGGGATTTATCCATTTATCCACTTTCCTGCTCAGTAAAACAGGAAAAAGGCCAGCGCTGTCGCTCAGGATGCCTGGGAGCAGAATTACCTTCCTGGGGAAGGCTTCAGAGTGCCAAGGAGAACCCCAGGTACTCTGCTAGTTAGGCTCCAGAAATGCCTATGTAGGTGGACATGGCTTCAATGTCAGGGTGATGCTGGAGACCCAGGAGGGGTAGAAAGAGCAATAGAAGCAGCAGCCTCCTCCTGAGGGGCTCAACAACTATGACTCATCTAAGAAAGTGCAGGACCCCAGTTATAACCTTCCCACGGGGCCCTTTCCGGGGACATGCCCCCCTCCCTGTCTCAGGTTACTAGGCTGTATAGACTTCGGACTCCTGAGAAAGGGAGACTCTTTTATTCCTGAGCAGAACAATGGATGTTTCATGTCACATAATAAAGGAAGTAAAGGACATTTTTGGGGGGTGAGGTGGCAGTGGATGCATATATATGTAGTGGTATTTTAAAGACTTTGTCCAATTAGGCTTTTAATAATAATATCACTTACAATTGATTTACATTCTGATTAAAGTTTTATTTCTATTTGTCT
This sequence comes from Crocuta crocuta, assembly GCF_008692635.1. NCBI lineage: Eukaryota > Metazoa > Chordata > Mammalia > Carnivora > Hyaenidae > Crocuta > Crocuta crocuta. The sequence goes on from NW_027528867.1 coordinate 1,853,049, forward strand.
TAACATAGATTTGTTTTTGAACTTTTGTTTGCAAGGTCTTTTGAGGTTTNGCCACCCTTTAAATGGCTGTGAGCTCTCCATCTTGGTCCCTGGTTTCAGATATTGACTTTGGCTCTTACCTTCCATACCCTTTCTCAAAAGTAACAACTAATTTAGTCCCCATCACCCTTAGAGAATGGCTTCCTCGGCATCACTGTTTTCAAACACAGAGCCCTCCCATCCATGGATTCAAAGCTTTTCTCCACTAATTTCAGGTTTTGTTTCATTTCTTGGCTTCAAGGGTATTTCTCTCATTTGTGAATACAATCACATCTCAATTTTTTTTTTTTGGCATTTATTGTTGCTTTTGCGTGGAGTGGGGGAGAGGGGTCACTCAAACAATGAACCCGTAGAACTATCCTGACTAGAATTCCTCCTATTAACTTGTCTTTAGAGATTTCCTTCAGGCATTTAAATTTTTAACACATCTATGACTAAGTTCACTATCTTCTCTCACCAAAACTTGCTCCTCTACATCTACTTAATCTTGACGAATAGTATAACAATTGACCTGGCCTCCAAAATTAGAAAAATAAGCTTCATTCTCAATTCTTCCTTCTCACTCCCTCATCATTCCAAATCTGTCACCATATCCTATAGTCTCTATTTCAACAGCAACTTCTGAATCCATCCATCCAGTCTGACCCCACTTTAGTTGGGAATTCATCATCTCTCTTGCCTGAGTGTCAGCTATAATCTCCTGCCACCAATGTCTTTCAACTCAAGTTCATCTTTCAACTGTTTCCAGATTTATTTTCCCAAACAGACACCCCTAAATCTCTTTAAAGACTTCAACTGTCTGCTATCTGGAGAATTAAGTTCCAAATTGTTAGCAGGAGTGATAGTGGATTGGTAGGTTGAGGTTGAAATGTATTATGTTGGGATTGTACTGTGTGGCTGAAGTGTAGTGTTTAGAATGAAGGAGACAGGGGATTCATGTTTGTGATGTTCTTTTATAATATTAGAGATGATTTCTGGTATGCACTAATATGCAAACGCAGGAGGCATAGACGTAACTGTCTAAGGATGGTGTGCAGGTTATTCTGGTTACCATCAGATCCATTCTTTGCTCTTCTCTAGCTCTGTGTCTGAGAAGCTGACCTCTATTAACTGTATCATCTATGATGAGGTTTTGGTGATGGTGGGGTCTGGAGCCAAGAAAGAATTCTTGAGATGTCTTTGGTGCAAAAAGGTGATTTTATTAAAGCATGGGGACAGGACCCCTGGGCAGAAAGAGCTGCCCCAGGCCCTGTGGAGAGACTGGTTATATCCTTGGGAGTTGGGGGAGCTAAAGTCAAGGGAAATTTCCAGAGATTTTCATACACTATTCGAAGGATACTGGAGGCCTGGCTATTGTCAAGCTAAGGTTGTTTTTCCCTCTGGCAAGGGCTAACATTAGGACAGTAGGGAGTTCCTGGAGAAACGTTTTACTCTGCCAGCCTCAAGTAGTTGTCAATGGGCTGCAGGTTATAAGGAAATTTAATTTTATAAGCCATTCCCTTCTTACTTCTGCTCCCCATATCACTATGGAGGGGAGGGTGATGTTGGGGCTCCAGGAAACTGAATCTCTAGGTTTCTGGAGATTAGGCTATTGATAAAATTGCCCTTTTCCTACAATTTACCAAGATATTTGTAAACTAATGGAGATTCATGTCCTGAAGGACTGTGATCTCTACCCGTCAACCATTTGTTTTCCCTTTTCCTTGGGCAGCCAGGAGTACCTGAGGAATATCACACAAATCCTGCCTGGGGGTAGGGGTGGGGTGTTTGTAGCCTATCAGATTGCCTTATGCTCCTTTATCAATCTGCACTTTCTTGTGTACTAGAGGCACCAGCAGGAGACGGAAGGGTAGGAGGAGATCTGGATATTTATCCCTTTCACTCCATCCTGGTTTGTCATTGTTCCTGTTCTGGGAGTGTGGTAGAACCCCTACCTAAGGAATGTGGTGGAGGCTTCCTCAGAGCAAAGGAAGGCAATAGGGCCCAATCAACTCCTAAACATGTATACATATATCTGACATGACTGTAAGTTGGACTGTGTCCAATCAGACTATATGTCACCACATATGGGAGACAAAAAGGTAGAACTTGCACAAAAGGCTACATCTCACTGTGCTCAGGTTTCAGTTTTTCAGGTAGGAGCCTGTACCGGCACAATGAATAAGGTTGCTTCCTAGACAGAAGAGCCTTGATGTCCCTTCTCTCTGTGTGAGAATTCTGCTACATTTCTTGGGGGCTTACATCTGGGAGTTGGAAGCAGTGGGTTTCCATCTCCTTTGTTGCAGGATGCGAACCTCAGAGTACTAGAGAAGCGATCTCACCTGGTGCCAGGAGAAGACTAGCCCCTCTCAGTGTGCCAGGCAAGGACCTCGGATGCACGATGGTACCAGTTGAGGCCCAGGAATCAGCTCAAGGAGCACCACTCATCAAACTGGTAAGAACCCCGGTTTGTTTTGGTAGACTGCCCTTAAGAGGCAGAAGGGGAGCCAGATCACCTCCCAGAGTTGCCTGAGTACTTCTATAAGGAACAAAACCACAGCTCCAAGGCACTGGGCACTGGGTGTTGGGGTCGCTGTGTGACTATGTCTGAATGAGACGGACAGCAGAAAGGTTCTGACCTGATCAATGGGCCGAAGCGAGTGCTGGGTCCTAATACCCAGTTCTGTGATGACCTCATATGGCTTAAAATGGTGTCAGACTTCCTCAGGAGTCTGATCTAGGTTAGGGTTTAATACTGAACCTGCCAATGCTAAGAGGTGCCTGAAATATCTCCAAGAGTGGCTAGAAATGGTGGAAGTGAGTGTGCATCCTCCCAAAGAGCGAAGTCCCTCCCTTCCCCCTTTTTCCTCTCTTGGGCATGAAAGTTGTCCATTATGGGAGGAAATGGGTAGAAATGAGAGTAAAATGACTCCCCTAGAATGTATGTTGAGGAATTTCAAAATGGAATGCTCGGGAGATCATGGTGTGAAAATTATGGTATGAAATTAACTCCCAGAAAGCTCTGACCATTCTGTGAAACTGATTGGCTATTGTTTGGGTGGGCTGGCCCTCTGATAAGGAACTAGTTGGCCAACTATTCAGGATCATTGCAGAGGATCCAGGCCACCCCAACCAATTTCCTTACATTGACTGTTGGTAAGATCTGGTCCTACCGCAGCTGCCTTGGCTAACAGTTGGTATTAAAGAGAACTGTAAAGTTATGATGGATTGTGCCATGGCTTCCTCTAAATGCCAGCCCCAAACTGAAAAACCCATACCATTGGGAGACCATGAGTGCACCCCACTGCCATATGCCCCACTGTACCCCTCACTGCCACCTGTGCTTCCAGCTACCCCGGCTGCTGAAATCCCACTGGAGCCTGCCTCTAGTCCTGAGACCTTGCCACCCCTAGCACCACCAGCCTCTCTGGACATGACAGCCTCACCTGGACCACCAGTCCTAACCCCATACATTCCTCCCAGAAGGCAACTTAAAGATCAGGCCAGTGGAGGCAGTCCCTCCCTGCAGCAACACTGGAGATACCTACAGATACCACTGAGGGAAACTAGGGGTCCCATCTATGATGATCAGGAAGGACAGATCCAAGGAGGCCAGTGTGTTTTTATGTACCAATCCTTTACCACTATGAACCCTCTAAATTAGAAGCACCATACTCCCTCCTATACGGAGAAGCCCCAAGCTATGATTGAACTAACGCAGTCTACAATTCAAACCCATAAACCTACCTGGAAAGACTGCTGCTAACTTCTGACCCTCTTTGACACAGAGGAGCATTGCCAAATTACCCAGGCAGCCCTAAAACGGTTAGAGGAGAATGCCCTGGCTGGGACACTAGACATCCAGGCTTATGTTCAGGCTCACTTTCCTAAGGAGGACCCCAAATAGGGCCCAAGTGACTCAAGTGTAGATGGAGTGCTCACAAGGGCTGAGCAGTATCAAGAAGCCCTTCTAAATGGCATGAGAGAAGGGGGGAAAAGGCTATAAATATGAGTAAAACATATTTTACTCAAGGGGACCCAAGGAGAGTCCAAGCCAGTTCTATGAGAGACTATGAGGCATTTCGTCTGTANAAAAGGCTATAAATATGAGTAAAACATCAGAAGTGTTCCAGGGACCCAAGGAGAGTCCAAGCCAGTTCTATGAGAGACTATGAGGCATTTCGTCTGTATACCTCTTTTGATCCAGAGGCACCCATTAACCAGCAGATGGTCAATGCAGCTTTTGTAGGTCAGGCCCAAGGGGACATCTAGCACAAGCTGTAAAAGCTAGAGGGTTTCACCAGCATGCCAGTCAGTTGCTGAAAGTAGCAACTAAAGTGTTTGTCAACTGTGACCAGGCAGTGCCGAGGGAAGAATGCTGGAAGATGCAGAAAAAGGCACACTTGTTAGCTATTGCCTTGGTGGAGTGGTTTGAATGCTCCTGGAAAGGTGTCCCACAGGGACAAGGCTGGGCCAAAGAGAGGAACAGTGGGGGAGGATCATCTTGCCCAGGACCAAAGGTAGGACTGAGCCAGTGTGCCACTGGAAAATGAGTGCTCCCTGCAGCTACATAATTGTCAGCAGGGCCCCAATCAAAAAGAAAAAAGCTATATGGTCCAAGGCTGGTATCAACCAGCATCACGTCCTCATGGGGCTCCTGAAGATGATTTTGTGGGGATAGTTGCCATGGAGGACTATGAGGAGGACTAGGACAGACCAGCCTCCATTTTGTTAGGCCCCAAGAGCCTATGGTCCGAATGAATGTGGGGGCTGACCCAAAGACTTCATGGTAGATACTGGGACAGAACCCTTGGTGGTGACCCAACCCATGGGCCCCCTCTTAGAGACAAGCCACCATTGTGGAGGCCACAGGCAATCGGACATGCCATCCCTTCCTGCTGTCTCAGCAATGCAACTTAGGTGGTCGTGAAGCCATCCATGAATTCCCGTACCTCCTCAACTGCGCCGTGGCTTTAATGGGTCAGGAACTCTTGGGAGAGCTGCAGGCACAGATAACTTTCAACTCTCATAGAAAAGCTGCTCTGACCTTACAAAAGCCAGAAGCAAAGATTATGACTCTCCTGATTCCCCAAAGGGAAGAATGGTGCCTCTACAGTCTCATGGAAGAGCCATAATAGGGACCTGAGCTACCCTTTGGAGTATTGGGGGTGTGGGCTGAGGACAACCCACCAGGACTGGCCCAGAACATACTTCCAGTAACTGTAGAACTAATGCCAAGAGCAGAGCCCATCCACTAAAACCAATATTTCATCTCTCGTAAGGCACAGGTGGGGATACAGAAGCACCTGGAGAGACTTCTAAAATATGGGATCTTCTGACCCTTGGTCATCATAGAACACGCCTCTTCTACCAGTCCAGAAGCCAGGCAGTGATAACTATCGGGTCCATGATCTGCACCCAGTAAACCATCACCTGCTATCACCCTGCACCCAGTTGTCCCAAAACTATACACTCTCTCGGGTGTAATCCCTACCGAAGGTGCCTCCTTCACATGCCTAGGCCTCAAGGATGCTTTCTTCTGCATCTGTCTGGCCCCCTGGAGTTAACCAATCTTTGCCTTCCAGTGGGAGAACCAGAAAATGGTGACAAAGCCTGGTTGACTTGGACCAGATTGCCTCAGGGGTTCAAAACTCCCAAATTATTTTCGGCACTGCATTAGCTTCATACCTAAGAGCCTTCCCAGTGGATCAACATGGCTGTATCTTACTTCAGTATGTAGATGACTTACTGGCTGGAAGGTCTCAGGAGGATTTCAGGGAAGGAACTCAGCAGCTCCTACCTCCTATAGGAAACTGGCTATAAGATCTGAAGGAAAGAGACCCAAATCTGTCAAAAGAAAGTCAAGTACCTTGACTTTAGCCTCTTCCAGGGGCAGTGCCAACTTGGTCTGGAGAGAAAATAAACTGTTTGTTCCATCCCGGTCCCACTGACTCGACGTCAGGTTTGGGAGTTTTTCGGGGCCACAGGTTTCTGTAGAATCTGGATACCTAACTTCCTGGTCTTACCAAAACCCCTTTATGAGGCCACAAGGGGGGAGAGCAGGAACCTCTGTTACGGGAGCAAGTACAGGAAAGGGCCTTTGAAGAGATCGAGTGGGCCCTCGCCAATGTACCTGATTTGGGGCTCCCAGACATGTCCAAGCCCTTCTTCTTGTATGTTCATGAACGTACTGACAGTGAAGTAGGTGTCCTAACCCAGATGTTGGGGTCATGGTACTGTCCAGTGGCCTATCTTTCCAAACAGCTTGACTCTGTTGCCCAAGGCTGGCCACCCTGACTATGGGCATTTGCAGCCATGGTTCTCTTAGTGTCTGAGGCTGACAAGTTAAATATGAGACAAAAATTGACAGTCTGAGTGCCACATGCAGTATTGACATTAATGGAGTTCAAGGGACAACATGAGCTAACCAATACTTGGATGATCAGATATCAGGAAATGCTATGTGAGAACCTGAGCATTCACCAAGAAGTAGTGCAGACCATAAACCCTGCAAACCTACTGCCTGTCAGGCCAGGTCAACCAGATCATAACTGCATTTAAATCATGGATGAGGTATTCTCCAGCCAACCAAACTTGAGGTACGAGCCCCTCAAGGACCCTGGCGCTGAGTATTTTGCTGATGGGAGCAATTTTCTGAAAGAGGGAGAATGCATTGCAGGGTACTCTGTGGTGACCCTGAATTCTATCATTGAGGCCAAACACCTGTCAAAGTGAACTTTGGCACAGAAGACAGAGCTCATTGCACTAACCCAAGTCCTCCAAATGGCAGCAGGGATACCTGTTAATATATACACAGACTCTTAAGTATGTTTTTACCTCCCTCCATGTACATGGGGCTTTGTATAAAGAGAAGGGTCTAATAAAATCAGGAGGAAAAGACATCAAGTATGGGAAGGAAGTCCTCAAACTCTTAGATGCTGTATGGGCCCCTAAAAGAGTGGCAGTCATGTATTGTCGGGGACATCAAAGGAGAAACCATGCTGCATGAGGAAACCATAAGGCAGATCCAGAGGTAAAGCTTGCAGCCTCCAAAGGAACAGTGGAATCAGTGGCTTTAACTGCTGTACTGTTCCACAGTCGACTGGCAGAATAGGACCCTAATTACTCACAACTTGAGAGTACTTGGCTTAAGACTGAGAATGGAAGCTACCTCCCAGGTGGATGGTGGAAATTTGAAGATGGCCGAATAGCAATTGCTGAGGCCCTGGCTCCAGCTTTTGTCAAGCAGTTTCATCAGCTTCATATTGGGCAGACAGCTCTCGAGACTATGTTGAGCCAACATTTCTATAACTCTGGCCTTTCCAGAATAGCCCAAAATATATGGGAGCAATGTAAAATGTGTGTCCAGAATAACCCACATCAAGGATCCAAGGCTGCACCTGGGATGTAGAGTGTCAGCGGAGCCCCATTTGAAAATATGGTGGTGGACTTCACTGAGCTTTCCTGGTCTGAGGCTGTAAATATCTGTTGGTCTTTGGGCACACTTTCTCAGGCTGGGTGGAAGCCTTCCCTACTCGCACAGAAAAGGCACATGACACATTGTTATATGGTTTGCCACATGGAGGGCTGACATAGGAACGACAGTACTGACACAATGATACTGTGTGTGAGGAGTCTGGTATGTGTGGTTCCTGGCCATAGGCACCTGAATTCTTCTGCCCTTATTGGAGCTGTGTCACATGGGCCTCTTGGCAGACTAACGATAAAATAGCACTCTTCACAAAGGGTGTGGCTGAGTCAAGCTGCCAGTTAGGAACCTGTGACCCTGTTAATTTTACCATCCTCGACCTAGGAGACTCAAAATGGAAAAAGGACCACCAGATTGGTATACTTATCTATGGGCAGGGTACAGACCCAGGAACTGTATTTTAAGAGAGTTACTGTCACACATAAGGCCACAACCTGCCAGGTCTTTCATTCTTTCTATAAAAAAAAAAATGGAGAAGTGTCCTCCTCCTTTCTCTATCATGATGAAAAATATGTTTCTAGCCCTAACAGAGACTATAGCCCAGAATCTAAAGATCTTTTCTTGTTATACATGCAAGAGAACCAATATGGGGGATCAATGGCCACAGGGGATTAGAGAATTAGACCCTGCAAACCTTATAATGGAACAGAATACCCCAACCCTACTACCAGGATGTGGCTCCTCAAATATATCACTTATGGGGAAAAATTATCTTTCCTGGTAGGGAAGAAAGTCCACCATCTCTTTTGGAAGCTTAACATGTCTAGACCAAAGATTTTATAACTCAACCACGCAAAAATCCTACTGGTGGGGGGGGGTCCCCAAATCACCTTGAGCCAGATCCCCACCGCTTGTTTAACTTCTCTCATCTCCAAGAGGCCTGGGACAATGTCGACACAACTACTGAATGGCAGGCCCCAGGTGTACTATACTGGATATATGGAAAGACAGCCTATACAGTACTTCTCTCAATGTGGTCAAGGTCATGTGTGCTGAGAAATGTTTGTTCATTTCTCTTCCTGCTCTCATTTGCCAGAGGGAATATTTGGGAGTCCAACTGTATGGGAACAGGGAGACTCAAAGGGAACAAGTGCTCTATAAATCGGCAATTGAAAAGATGATGGCATCCCCAGCATACAATCCAATAATATGGCCCTGCCACCTGGGCAGAGGATGGGTTCTGGGGCTACCACACTCCCATTTACATGCTAAAGTGCATAATCAGACTTCAAGCAGTTGTAGAAATTATAACCAATGAAACAAGCAACAAACCAAAATGTACAGTGCTATCTATCAAAACTGTTTGGCCTTTAGATTACTTGCTTGCTTCTGAGGGAGGAGTTTGTGGAAAGTTTAACCTAAGCAATTTCTGCCTAAAGATAGATGATGAAAGAAAAGTCATAGAGGAGATCACAGATCTAATGAGAGAGGTTGCTCCTGTCCCTGTCCAGACCTGGAAAGGTTGGAGAATGGTTTTCAACTCTCAGGGGATTCAAAACCCTCATAGGTAATATTCTCTTGATTGTGAGAGCTTGCTTAATCCTACTTTGCCTAGCTCCCCTGGTTATACAGTCTGTCTACAGCCTCACTGAGGCAGTGGTCAAAAGGAAAATGGTCAAGCATGTGATGATGTTATAAAAATATAAACCTCTAAACCAAGATGATGCCCCTTGACTCAAAGGAAGGTGGATCCAAGCATCAAAGGGGGGAATGTGGTAGAGGTCCTCCCTAAGGAATGTGGTGGAGGCTTCCTCAGAACAAAGGAAGACAACGTGGCCCAATCAACTCCTATACATGTATGCATAGCTTTGACACAACTCTGTAACTTGGACTGTGTCCAATCAAGCTATATGTCACCATATATGGGAGAAAGAGAAGTAGAAATTGCATAAAAGGTTAAACTCTGCTGTGCTTGAGGCTCAGTTTTTTGGGTACAAACTCACTGAGCCCATGCCGGTACAATGAATAAAGTTGCTTCCCGGACAAAAAAGTCTCAGTGTGTGTGAGCCTCTCTCTGTGTGAGAATCCTGTTACAGGAGGGACTAGGTCATTCATGGCTAAAGCTCTCATCTAACAACACTTTCTTCTGTGCTTAGCTCTCAAGGAGCCTTGGTAAACTCCATTCTTCCCTTTGTCCATTCAGTCTCAAGGGTAGGTGGAAATGGCTTCCACTGCAACTAGTCTCTGGGTCCTTGCCACTCCTTCTTGCTTCCTTTAACCATGCCCTAAGCTCTCTTGTCCATTCGTTATATTATATTTAGATAAACCCCTGTTTCCTACTGTAATTGATAAAGAAGATATGTTTGACTGAGAAATAAATGAATGAATGAAAAACCCTCAAAAACACAACATCCTACATTTTTAGGAAGAGATTACTTTCTATTTTAATGAACATTCAGATATTATAGTTCAGGAGGAAGGATGTGGATGTATTTCTTTAAATTCAGCTCTAAAAGAGGAATTAATGAATTTATTACTGAAATAATCTGACTTCCCTTACATGCTTGTTGCGTTTCCAATCAGTAGCTATAACATTTCGGGGAGCTATTAGAAAGAAGTTTATTCTAGAAGCAATATAATTGGATTAGCTTTAATTGATAATATTTCAGTATTTTTTCAAGTGACAAAAGCCTATCCATGAGTCATAATTAATAAATCCACAGTGCTGAGAATATGATATAACACACCATCCTTCTGGGAAAGAAACCAGTTTATGTTCATTTTTTCATCTAGATGTAGAGGTGCTTCTGACGCATACTCTTTCTTCTCTGACCTCCTTTCCAAAGTCAGAAGCACATTCTGTTTCTCTCACAGTGGTTAAAAAATGACACACTGGGACATGTCTATAGGCTAAAGTATGAGCCAATTTCTAGTAGCTAAAAAACGTTGCCAAAAAAGAAAAAAAAAAAAAAAAGACACAGAGAGCAGCACCTCAAATAGTCCCTGGATCCTGTCACTGAAAAATAATGACTTGAATTCCATGTAACAACCAGGAAGCAATGTTGTAGGACTCTTCCTTACTCTCAGCTCCTCTCACAATCCCCTTTTGCCAACACCCCAAATTTCATTCATATATAACGCTGGAAAAAGTATGTAGTAAAGAGATGGGGAAGAGTAAGCATTGGAATACTTGGATATTGGAATCATATTCTTTGTTAGGAGAAATCTGCAAGCTCTAGCTGTTTCCATGTGAATGGCATTTCATTTTGCCCAGTTCAGTGTTTGCTGATTGTTCATGCTGTCTAGAAAAGCTTTGATTAAACCTCCTAATTTCTAGTAAGGTTTATCTTTCCTGCAGGGCAAGCTCTCATCCTAAAAGGATAGAAATGTGGTCAAAGGGAAAACAACAAAGTAGGATAACTGAAGGAATTACAAGTTTGGTGAGTTTAACTTGTATAATGTTATATTAACCAAGCATCTCTTTTGATACCTGTTTTACTAATTTTTTATACTCTATGATTCTGATGTATAAAAAAATAAAATCACCTATAAATCCATTTTCCATTTCATTTATATTTTACAAAAGAAATGAAATGAAGCTGTTCCTTGTTGGCTTCAAATGTGGATGCCTTTGCTTCCAGAGGGTCCTTTATATTTGATTAATGTGAGTAGAAAAGCAGAGGTTGTTTATTTCTCCAGCATGAAATTATGACTTTGCTTTAAATATGGTGTTTGTTCAGCCAGGTCCTCTGAATTCATTAATTATTATTAAATGATTTTAAATAATTGTGAGAAATTTATTTTGAAAAAGGCAACTAGTTACAGGCATGTGTGTGTATACACATACAAATATATATCTCCACAATTATTTAGAACTTTGATATACATGCATATTTAAAATATTGTTCATTATGGAAAATTATAGAAAATAATGTAACAAACATCTTTATATTTGCTATATTTACTACATCCTTCATCCTTCCTACCCAAGTTCTGACTCAACTGATAGAGTCAAAAAAGTTAAGCAAATGGAAATAAGATCTGCTGTATAATCAATAAAATCTATATTGGAGGATACGGCATAGGTGGGTGCAGCAGTATACAACGCATCTCCCCTTCCAAGTTCTTAAAACCAAATAAAGGACACAAAGACAGGCAGATAAGGCTCTAAATAGCAGCTGATAAGGCTCTAAATAGCAGTGAATTTGAAATATCTTGCTTGCGTAGAATAAGAACTGGCTTAGACACATGTGCCCACATGGACAGTTTTCCCTGGTTTCCAAAATTGTAACAACAGGTCAGAGCACAAGTTCTCTGCAGATGGGAAGATCTCATCTGTATTCTTCTATATAGATGTTAAGCACAGCTTGTCAAGTTTCATGAAAAGGACTTTTTTATAACTGGTTTTGAATTGCATTGAATGCATACATTCATATAAAGAACAATTTAACCTTTACAACAGTGGGCCTTTCTCTCCAGAAGCATGGGATATCTTTCCATGAATCCAGGTGTTCTAATGTCCAATAATGTTTTGCCATTTCTCTATATTAAGGTTTTGAGATTTCTTGCTAGAAATTCACAGACAGCTTATAGTTTGGGTTCCTATTTTGACTCTATTTGATAAAAAAAAAAAGTACTTCAATTTTCAGTTTAACTTCTTAAGTTGGTTAATATTGAGGAAAGGGAATACTAGTTATTTTTGTGTGTTGTATGTATCCACCAACCTTGTTGAATTATCTTTTTAGTTTCAATGTTTTTGTCTGCAAGTTGTCTGGGAACTTTTAAATAATTGTATCACTTTCAAATATAGGCACTTTTTGTCTCTTTTGTTTCATTTATTTTCTTCTCTCTCACTCTCCTCCATTGGTAATCTTATTATTTTATAAGTCCTGATATTTGTTAGCAAATGTTGAATATTAGGGGGTACTAGTGGATATATTTTTAAAAATTAATTTTAATAAGATTCCTTCTAACTGTTAACAACTCAGTATATCTGCAATAGTTTTTTTTTTCTAAATCAGATCTACTGGGATGTAATTCAGATATAATAAAATTAACCATTTTAATTGTACAGTTCAAAAAATTTCCAAGTATGTAGAGTAGTATAAACATGTCCACAATCAAATACAAAACATTTCCATCACCCCAAAAAGTTCTCTTATGGCCTTTTGTAGTAACCTGGAAACTACTGCTTTGCTTTTGTCACTGTAGATTAGTTTGCACTTTCTGCAATTTCATATGAATGGAATTATACAATATGTACTCTTGTTTGGCTTCTCTCACTCAGCATAATCATTTTGACATTCATCCATGTTGTTATATTTCAATAATTCATTCCTTTTTATTTTTGAGTACCATTCTATTGTACAGATACATAATCAGTTTATCCATTCATCTGTTAATGGATATGTGAGTGATTTCATTATGAATAAAACTGCTATCAACATTCATCTTAAAGTCTTTATACTGATGTATGTTTTCATTCCTCTTGGATAAATAATAAACTAGAATTAAAATGGCTGGGATATATGGTAGGTATATATTTATTTTTGAAGACACTGCCAGATTGTCTTCCAAAGTGGTTGTTGCATTTGACATTCCCACCAGTAATTTGAGAGTCCAGTTGTTCGACATCCTTGCCAACACTTGGTATGATTTTTATTTTTTATTTTAGATATTTTAATAGACATAAAGTAGTATCTCATTGTGGTTTTAACTTGAATTTCTCTAATGACTAATGATGTTGAACACCATCCTGTGTGCTTATTCACCATCTGTATATCTTCTTTGGTGAAGTGTCTGTCCAAATCTTGCCCATCTTTATTTTATTTTTAAATTACTGAATTTGAAATCTTGTTATGTGTTCTGGTTACAAGTTCTTTACCAGATACATGTTTTTCAAATATTTCCTCCAGCCTGTGCCTTGTCTTTCCATTTGTCAACAGGGTCTTTTAAGGAGTAGAATTTAAAAATTTGTAATGAAAGTCATTGTATCAATTTCTCATTCTATGATTCATGCTTTTTATGTTCTATCTAAAATGTTTTCCTAAAATAAGAATTTTTGTATATGATAGGAAGGTCTGAGATCAATCGATCGATCCATCTGTCTGTCTGTCTGTCTATCTATCTATCTATCTATCTATCTATCTATCTATCTATCTATCTATCTATCTATTTGCGTATAGATGTTTAGCTGCTCCAGCATCACCTGTTGATAAGACTATGCTTTCTCCACTGAATGGCTTTAGCAATTTTGTTGAAAATCAAATTGACATTATATATGTTAATCTATTTTTGGACTTTATTCTGTTATATTTATCTGCACATCATTCCAATATATATTTTTAAGATTACTGTAGTAGTTTTAAAGTTTTGAAATCAGGGGCTCCTGGGTGGCTCAGTCGGTTAAGCGTCTGATTTCAGCTCAGGTCATGATCTCATGGTTCATGGGTTCCAGCCCCGTGTCGGGCTCTGTGCTGACAGCCAGCTCAGAGCCTGGAGCCTGTTTCAGATTCTGTATCTCCCTCTCTCTCTGACCCTCCACTGCTCATGCTGTCTCTCTCGCTCTCTCTCAGAAATAAATAAAACATTAAAAAAGTTTTTTTTAAATAAAGTTTTGAAATCAATTAGTATGAGTCTTCTACTTGTGTTTTTTTTTCAAATGTATTTTATCTACTTTTGATTCTTTGCTATGTTTAAAATTTTTTTTTTAATTTTTGAGAGAGAGCAAGCACAGTGGGGGAGGAGCAGAGAGAGTGGAAGAGAGATAGAGAGAGAGGGGGACAGAGGATCCAAAGCAGGCTCTGTACTGACAGCCTCATGTGGGGCTTTGACTCACAAACCATGAGATCGTGACCTGAGCTGAAGTCACACGCTTAACCGCCTGAGCCACCCAAGCAGCCTGGTCCTTTACTTTTTTATATAAACTTTAGAAACAGCAGATAAACTTCTAGAGGGAAAAAGAGGTGCTGGGATTAAGACTGGTAATGCATTGAATCTATAGATGAAATTGAGAATTGACATTTTATCATAATGAGTCATCCTCTTCAGGAATATGGTATATTTCTCCATGTAGCTATTAAAAAAAAAAAGTTCTTTCAGCAATGTCTTATAATTTTCAGTGTGCACACTTTATACATATTTTGTTAGAATTACCCTATTTCAAGATATTTGATGCTATTATTTTCATATTATATTTTCCAATTGTTTACTGCTATATAGAAATTCAATTGATTTTTGTATATTGACCTTATATCATAAGATTTTGTGAAATTCATTTATTAGTTCTATGAGCTTTCTTGAAGATTCTTTGAATTTTCTATAAAGTTCATTATGCCAAATGTGAATAAAGACAAATGTAATTCTTCCTTTCCATTCTGTATACATGTTATTTATTTCTTATTTTTTACCTTATTGCATTGGCTAGTACCTTCTGTGCAATGTTGAAGAAGAATCTTGCTTTATTACTGACCTTAAGAGGAGAGCACTCTGTTTTTCACCATTAAGTATGATGCTAGCTGTAGGTTTCAGTTGATACTCCTTTTAGTTTGAGGAGATTCTCTTCCAGTACTAACTTGCTGAGTGAGCTTTTAATGAAATCAAGAATGAAATGAATTTTGTTAAATACTTTTTTATATAGATTTTGAGATAAGGTTTTTTTTTGGGGGGGGTTTTATGGTGATTAGTGCCAGTTTTGATAGATACAGTGGTCTCCCCCTACCCATGGTTTTGTTTTCTGTGGTTTCAGTTACCTATGCTCAACCATGATCCCAGCACATTACATACTTTAAATACATTACAAACTTTTATCATAGTATGTTGTTTTAATTTTCCTATTTTATTACTAGTCATTATAAATCTCTTACTGTCCCTAATTTATTAAACTTTATCATAGATATATATGTGTAGGAATAAAGCATTTATAGAGTTCAGTACTATCCATGGTTTCAGACATCCACTGGGGATGTTGAAGTATATCCTCCATGGTTAAGCTGTTCTTAAAAGTTTGGTAAAACAGGGCCTGGTGTCGTTTATATGTGGATACTTTGATTACCAATTCAATTTCCTTGATAATTATTGATTTATTCAGATTTTATTTCCTCTTGGATCATTTATATTTTCTACAAAAGTGTACATTTCAAAATATTTTACAATTTATTGGCATAAAATTATTCATAAGTGATCTAAAAGTTCTCTATATATCTATATCTCTGTGCTACTTTTTATCCTAATTTTTATTAATCTGTTTTTTATATTTGTTTCTTGATTACTCTTGCTCCAGGTTTTTAAAAATTATTTTATTTTTATTTCTTTTTCTTTCATAGTTTATTGTCAAGTTGGTTTCCATATAACACCCAGTGCTCATCCCAACAAGCACCCTCCTCCATACCCATCACCCCCTTTCCTCTCTCCCCCACCCCCATCAGCCCTCAGTTTGTTCTCAGTATTCAAGAGTCTCTCATGGTTTGCCTCCCTCCCTCTCCCCAACTATTTTTTCCCCTTCTTCTCCCCCACAGTCCTCTGTTAAGTTTCTCCTATTCCACTTATAAGTGAAAACATATGGTATCTGTCCTTCTCTGCCTGACTTATTTCGCTCATCATAACACCCTCAAGGTCCATCCATGTTGCTACACATGGCCAGATTTCATTCTTTCTCTTTGCCATGTAGTACTCCATTGTATAGATAAACCACATCTTCTTGATCCATTTGTCAATTGATGGACATTTAGGCTCTTTCCATGATTTGGTTATTGTTGAGAGTGCTGCTATGAACATTGGGGTACATGTGCCCCTATGCATCAGCACTCCTATATCCCTTGGGTAAATTCCTAGCAGTGCTATTGCTGGGTCATAAGGGAGTTCTATTGTTAATTTTTTGAGGAATCTTCACATTGTTTTCCAGAGAGGCTACACCAGTTTACATTCCCATTGAAAGTGTATGAGGGTGCCCGTTTTTCCACATCCTCGCCAGCATCTAGAGTCTCCTGATTTGTTCATTTTAGTCACTCTGACTGGCATGAGGTTTTTGTATTTTAGTTCTTGAAAGGCTCACTTCCAGTTTTTTCCTCACCATTATTTGTTTCTCAATTTATTGATTTATGGTCTTATCCCTGTTACAGTATTTCCTTCTATTTTTTTTCATCTTATTCTGTTTGTAGTATAAGTCCCGGTGGTTGTCTTTTTCTTTTTGTAATCCAAGTGCCTGATTTAAGCTTTGATTGCCAAGGCATCCACTTCAATTGGCAGCCACACAAACAGAGAAATAGGCTGCCTCCATCAACTCAAGGTTCCTTTGTTTAGAGATCTTGGTTCATTTTCATAACTGCCAATTTGGGCCACTTGTTTTTTCTTTTCCCATGCTTCAAATTCCCACTTTTATGTCTTAAAGTCACTAAGAGTGGGCCCAAGAAGCCCTAGGCTGTCACCCTCAACCCCAATAAAACCAAAAACATAGGCCCATGGACTCTCTCTCTTGTTTGTGCACTCTCTCTGACCTTGCTGTGTGGCCCTAGGTGTGCTGTGCAATTTCTAGGTCTTATAAGTTACAAACTTTTATTTTTTGAAAGTGTCCTAATGGTAGTTGCAAAAGGGTGTCTTGCAGTCATAAGAAGAACCACAAGATCTGGTTCAATGACAACACTAATTATTGATAAGCTAAGACTGGTACAAAATAATTGATGTAGTCAGCAAGATTGCATGATTGTTCTTGTAATTAACCAAGGTAATGCCCTTTATCTGCAACTTGCTTACTAACCACCTAAGTCACTGTTAAGAAAGGAACAGTGCTTGCTGGCAGTCTGTCTTGCTGCTATGTGCTTTTGCATATTGCTTCTCTTATATGTTGCCTGTGATATCCAATCCAAAAGGTCATGGCTGCCATAATAATCCAACAATATCCCCAGAGCAGTGTGATCAAGGCCATATAGTCTAACGAGACAATTAGAACACTGATTATAAAGGCCTTAATTGGCTTTTAATGTGCATGAAAGTCCTTCATGCCTCAAGGCCAAGGAGAGCTAAGGAGGGTATGTTGGATCACAAGGCTACTGTCTCGACTTTTGAAAGTACACGTTTCTGGTATCTCTCAGATCCTACCTCTGAACTGAATAATAATCTACTGAACTCTAAGGAAAAACTGGGTTCATAAAACTGCTAATGAAAAATCAAGATCAGGAAAAATTAATTTCATGGGACTGAATGAAGCAATGAGGATGACTACACTTTTGTATGACTTTTATCTGAAACATTGATGGCTCATTTTTTTTCAAGATTAAAAAAATACTTTTTCTCTTAAGCTAACTATGACTTACAGCAATTTGGTAACGTCTACTATTGTGAACAAAGATCAAACAATTATTTTTTTTCTCCCTACCCAATCCCTCCAGAATTTGGAAACTCTGAGTGAGTATTCTTACTTTCATGGCAATATAGCTATTTGGATAATTTCAATAAGAATCTGTTCTCCTTGTAATAGGACCTAATTGGAAACATTGGTTATATTACCAAGTCTTTACCTGGGATGTTGTATTAAAAGAGACATGCCTAGACTCAGGTGACCAGAAAGCTTTAAGAAACTAAGGTTGACTTTACAGAGCCAAGAAAACTTAGAAAAATACCTAATACCTTGCTTACATGTTCCCAGCAGCCTTATCTGAATAAAGAAGGTCACTTTCTGGCAGGTCCAGGAACTGCAGGATATTTTGGAGACAAGTACAAAGAATTCACCCAAATCTATCAGTAATGCAGGGGAAATCTGAGGATTGAGTTCTTGGTCTGAGTCTTGAGTCTGAATTCTTGGCTTGCCTTCTTAAAGAAGCTTTTAAAAATTCAACCTGAGGTATATTATAAGAAGTTCCATCAATGCAGACTCAGAAGAGCCTATACGGTCTATCACTATTCTTGCTACACTTATATAAATAATTAAGACAAGTTTATTGAGACTAGACTTACTTTGCAAACACATTAGTCTTCCTGTGGTTATCTTTGCTTGAAATGGAGGTGTTGGTACAGAGCAAATTATGTTTCACTAGAAACTATAATATACACTTGTGGATATTATATTTTAGTTCTGGTAAGTGTCTTTGAGGGCTTGTTTCCTACCTGTCAACTGGACTAGACACTACATTCTCATTTCCTCCAATAACTGGCTACAACTTTTCAAACTAATGTTTCCAATTTTTCTTCCACCTTTCTGACTTGGAATTGCTGAGAATTAAAACTGTCTTTTTTTCCAAAGCCATGAAAACTAAAGTGGGATAACTTGACATGAATGTCAGAGAAATCACCACAATAGCTCATGTATGAACAACCTCCATGCCTGCTGCTATATGGGCTACTCAGAAAGATCACTAGAGACATTCAAACTGGAAACAAGTAAAATCTATCATATTGCCACTGGTTGCCCTCACTCCATCTGAAGATGCTTCAAGTCTGACATCTAGAATTCTTTTGGACTGGATGCCTTCAGAATTCATTACATGGGATTATAATCTGCTTCAATCTGGGGTGCCTGGGTGGCTCAGTTGGTTAGGTGTCCAACTTCGGCTCAGGTCATGACCTTATGGTTCATGGGTTCAAGTCCCGTGTCAGGCTCTGTGCTGACAGCTAGCTCAGAGCCTGGAGCCTGCTTCAGATTCTGTATCTCCCTCTCCTTCTGACCCTCCCCTGCTCATGATGTCTCTCTCTCTCTCAAAAATAAAAAAACCCAAACAACTGTAATCTGCTTCGATCAGTAAACTTCATTTCTTTGTTTCTGTGAAAACGCTTCTTATTAAATATCTGATGCAAATATTTGGACCATAGAGGCTTAACTTGGGGAACCAACCTTCATCACAGTCTCCTAAAATGAGACACAACACTTTCACTGAACTGACCTAGTCTCAGGACTAAGAGACTGGTTCAATGGGATATGAAGCAACCTATCAACTCAGGACAGATTCAAACCTTAGACCAGATGGCCCAAAATATTAAAATATTCCACACTATGATCACAACCTTTGAACATATGCTGAGGTCCTTCAAGATCACTGACTTAGTGTCATTGTCAGACCCTTCAAGTTTGGGAGAGTAGCTATGGACTGGATTTTAGACTATCACCTGTATAATAATTACAGTATTTGCTACTATAATCCTATTTAGGGTGCGTTTGGGATTCTCTCTCTCTATCCCCCTCTCTTTGCCCCTTCCCTGCTCACGCTGTCTCTCTCAAAATAAGTAAATACACATTAAAAAATCCTATTTAGATGTGTAATTTCTAGTTTAAAATGTGCCTTACCCTTGACTTTTAGCATATTACCTACCCAGGTAGTGAAGGTCTCCACGATTAACTCTGATGCCTGTGGCATCACAGGATAAATTATAGTATAAACCCTGACAATTATTATTATTTTTTATTATCATACTGCAAGTACCTGATTTAAGTAAGCTTTGATTTCTAAGGTATCCATTTCAAAAAAGCATCTACTTCAAAGACAGCTATCTCAAATAAGCATATTGTCGCCCACCTGAATACATAAAGTGCTAGGCCTCCACCCCAACCAAGGCTCTTTTGTTTTAAAAACTGGTTGATTTTAATAAATGACCATTTGGACCACTTGTTTTATTCTTTTCCCATGCTTTGAATTCCTGCTCTTCTTAAAGTTCACCAATTAAGAGTGAACCCACAAAACCCTAGGCTCCCATGCTCAACCCTAATAAGTAGAACCCCAGGTCCATGTTTCTCTTCCTTTCCCTGCCACTTTGCTATGTGTTCGCATGTGTGCAGTGTAACTGCCAGATTTTTAAAGCAATAAACCTTTATTTTTTCAGTTTCCTAATGGCTGTTGCTAAAAAGCATGTTACAATCACACTATGAACCACAAGGGCTGGTCCAGACACAACATTGGTTACTGATAGGATGAGACAGCAGAAAGCACTGTTCTAGTTTCACAAGTTGAACACATATCATTTACTTTCAGTCTTTCTTGTTGTTCACAAACACATTTTTTTAAAATGTTTATCCATTTATTTTGAGAGAGAAAGAGACAGAGAGAAAGAGGGAGAGGCAGAGAGAGAGGACAAGAGAATCCCAAGCAGGCTCTGCACTTTCAGTGCTGACATGGGGCTTGATTCCACAAACTGCAAGATCATGACCTGAGCCAAAATTAAGAGTCGGATGTTTAACTGACTGAGCCCTTGAGGTATCCCTTTACAAATACATTTAAAGCTGTACATTTAATATGTACTACTTTAATTTTAATTCATATCTAGATGTTTTAATTTTTTATTTAAAAACTGTTTTTAATGTTTATATAATTTTGAGAGAGACTAGAGTATGAGTAGAGGAGGGGCAGAGACAGAGGGAGACACAGAATCTGAAGCAGGTTCCAGGCTCTAAGCTATCAGCACAGAGCCTGATGCAGGGCATGAACTCACAGACTGTGAGATCATGACCTGAGACAAAGTTGGAAGCTTAACCAACTGAGCCACCCAGGTGCCGCCATATCTAAAATTTCCTTGGTAGTTTTGCTTAAAGTTACAAATTATTAATGAGTAAATCTATAGACATCTAAGCATATAAGCTTTTTTTTTTTTGCTATTTATAATTGTTGTTTCTAATTTAATTTCAATGTAGAGAGAAAAAATTCTATGAACTTTTTTGAGGTTTACTTTGTGACCTAGTAAGACATGTTCAAATTTTATAATTTTTCTGTGTGTACCTGTAAAGAATGTGTCCTCTGTATGGGGATAGAGGCACCTGTCTTTATCAACTAAATCAAGATTGTTAATTTTGTGGTTTAATTTCCCCTATACCCTTTTTACATTTTGTCTCTCTCTGCAGTACTATTTTGTGACAGAGATGTGTTAAAGTCTCACACTATTACCATAGTTTTGTTATATTCTTCTTGCTATTTAGTAAATTTTTTCTCAATTTCAAGTTCCTAATTGTTATATCTTTCTGAGTTTTGTTTTTTGTATAATTGTGCTTTGTTTCTCTTAATGCCCTTTACCTAAATTCTATTTAATTGCTATTAATCCTGCAAAACCAGCTTTTAGCATTTACCTGATAAATCCTAATCACCCTTTTATTCTCAACATTTCTATGATTTTTGCTTTAAATGTTTAAAAAATTTTTGTTAAATGTTTTATTTATTTCTGAGAGAGAGAAAGAGAGAGACAGTGTGAGTAGGAAAGGGTCAGAGAGAGAGGGAGATACAGAATCTGAAACAGCCTCCAGGCTCTGAGCTGGCTGTCAGCAGAGCCTGACGCGGGGCCTGAACCCATGAACCATGAGATCATGACCTGAGCAGAAGTTGGACGCCTAACTTACTGAGCCACCCAGGTTCCCCCAAAATTTCTTTATTTTGAAGGAGAGAATGTATGTATGCACAAGAGGGGAAGGAGCAGAGAGAAAGGGAGATAGAGATTCCAAGCATACACTCTGTGCCTTCAGCGCAGAGCCCAATGTGGGGCTTGATCCCACAAACCGCAAGATCATGACTTGAACCAAAACCAAGAAGATATTTGGCTGACTGAGCCACCCAGGTGTCCCTCAATGCATTTTTGCTTTAGATTCATATTTTGTGATCAGTAAATAGAAAGATTTTGTTACTTTATCTAATCTTATCATCTCTAGTCTTAAAAATGTAAATAAATCTATTTACATTTGTAGTAAGACATTAACTGGAAGGTCTTTGGTTTCCAAATTGCAGCCAGGGGCAATGGGTGAAGAGTACCTACATAATAAAGAAAGGAACTAGACTCATCTTTAAGACTTTCTTAGATAGCAAAACTATTTCTGCACACACACACACAATCCTCACATAAAACAGAAGGCCAAAAAGTTGGTTTTGCAACTCGTACCCTGTTATCTTTCTCTAGCATATTTATAAGAAAGCTTGAGGAGAAGGGAAGGAGTGGAGTGGGAAAGAGAGAGAGAGAAAAAAAGGAGAATGGGGGTGGAAAGAGGCAAAGAGAAGTGAAGAGTAGGGTAATTGGCCTGTTGGGACAGTATTGTGTCTTCCCTATCCCATCTCCTAAGACAAGAAAGATAAGAGGTGAGGGGTGAGGTGCTTGCCTGAGGGGAACCTGATGTCCCACAGGTATCTCATCTGTGTGCATGCTGACTGAAGACACTTGCAGACTTGATGCTGCCTTGATATAAAGTGAAAAGAGAAAGTTTTTAGAGAAGCTGAACTATAGCTCTTGAAGTTGGCAGGGCCAGAGAGATTGATGCCTGAAAGTTGTCCAGATAAGTTCTTCTTCTCCTGCTCTTTCTTCTTCTTGTCTTTTAAATGAGTTCTACGATTTATTTAGTTTCCTATTATTAGACATGTGGGTTACTGTTCCTCTCCCTCTTAAAAATTTGTCATTGAAATAAAACAACAATAAATATTCTTGTTCCTATTTAACTATTTTCTAAGGACAAATTGTTAGAAGTAAATTTTCCGGGCCAACAGGCTTGAATATTCTACTTTATACTCTTCTATTTGATTCTATTGTTGTTGTTTTTTAGCAGCTCTATTTACATGTCTTTGACATATAAAAATTATATATAAAGTGTACAACTTGATGATTTTTTATGTGTACATATTGTGAAAAGATCAAGCTAATTAACGTATCCATCACCGCTACATCCCATAGTTACTACTATGGTGTGTGTGTGTGTGCACTGAGAAGATTTAATCCTCTTCGTGAATTTCAAGTTTTAAAATATGGTATTGTTAACTATCAT
This sequence comes from Crocuta crocuta, assembly GCF_008692635.1. NCBI lineage: Eukaryota > Metazoa > Chordata > Mammalia > Carnivora > Hyaenidae > Crocuta > Crocuta crocuta. The sequence continues at coordinate 1,876,208 of NW_027528867.1, forward strand.
CATTGTGGAGTCGATCTCCAGAATTGACTCATCTTGCATAAATGAAATGTGTACCCTTTGACTAATATTATCCCATATCTCCTTCATGTAGGCCCTGGCAACCACCATTCTATTCTTTGCCTTTATGAGTGTATTTTAGATTCCACATGTAAGTGAGATCATGCAGCAGTTCTCATTCTGTGTCTTCCTTATTTCACTTAGCATAATGTCCTCTAGCTCCAACCATGCTGTTGCAAATGACAGGATTTCCTTCTTTGAAAAAAAAACCATTTTTTAGTGTTTATTTATTTTTGAGAGAGAGAGAGAGAGAGAGAGACAGAGAGAGCATAAGCGGGAGAGGGACAGAGAGAGAGGGAGACACAGAATCTGAAGCAGGGTCCAGGCTCTGAGCTGTCAGCACAATACCCCACACGGGGCTCAAACACATAAACTGCAAGATCAGGACCTGAGCCAAAGCTGGATGCTTAACCAACTGAGCCACCCAGGCGCCCTTCCTTTTTTAAAGCTAACAGCCCATATATATGAATGGATAGAAAGTTTATCCATCAAAGGACATTAAGGTTGTTTTCATATCTTGGTTATTGTGAATATGCTGCAATGACATAGGAGTGCACATATCTTTTCAAGGAACTGATTTTGTTTCCTTTGGATATATATACCCAGAAGTGGGGTTGCTAGATCATATTGTAGTTCTACTTTTAATTTTTTGAGGAAGCTCAATAATGTTTTCCATAATGCTGTGCTAATTTACATACCCACCAGCAGTGTACAAAGGTTTTCTTTTCTCCACATCCTCATCAGCACTTGCTATCTTTTGTCTTTTTGATAATAGATATTATGACAAATGTGAGGTGATATCTCATTGTGGTTTTGATTTGCATTTCCCTGATGACTAGAGATGTTGAACACCTTTTCATGTACCTGTTAGCCATTTGAAAATTTTCTGAGAAGTGTTTATTTAGGTCTTTTTCTTATTATTTAATCAGGTTATTTGTATTTTTGGTATTCAGAGTTATGTGATTTCCTTACATATTGTGGATATTAACCCTTTACTGGATATGTGATTTCCAAGTATCTTTTCCCATTTCACAGGTTGCTTTTTTATTTTATTGTTACCTTTGTTGTGCAGAAGCTTTCTAGTTTGATGTAATCCAGCTTATCTATTTTTATTTTTGTTGCCTGTGCTTTTGGTGTCATACTTTGTTTAAAAAAATCAGTCATCACAAAAACAAGTGTGAAGAAGGGTTTCCCCTATGCTCTCTTTCAGTTTTATAGTTTCTTATATTTGAGTGTTCCATCCATTCAGTTTGCTAATATTTTGTAGAGAATTTTTGCATCTGTGTTCGTCAGAAATACTAGCCTGTATGTAGTTTTCTTTTCTTTTCTTTTTTTTTCTGAATACAATCACATTGTGTTTTTTTTAATGTTTTATTTATTTCTAGGGGAGAGAGAGAGAGAGACAGCGTGATCAGGGGAGGGTCAGAGAGAGAGGGAGTCACAGACTGAAACAGGCTCCAGGCTCTGAGCTGGCAGTCAGCACAGAGCCCGACGCGGGGCTCAAACCCACGAACCGCGAGATCGTGACCTAAGCGAAAGTCGGACGCTTAACCGACTAAGCCACCCAGGAGCCCCTGTAGTTCTCTTTTCTTATATTGTCTTTGGCTATGGAATTAGGGTGATGTTGGCTTCATAAAAGAAGTTTGGGAATATTCTCTCTTATTCGTTTTTTTTTCAAAGACTTTAAGAAACGGTATTAGTTCTGCTCTGAATATTTGGTAGAAATCATCCATGAAGCAATCTAGTTCTGGGGTTTTCTTAGTTACAAAGTTTTCAATCTGATTCAATCTCCTTATTTGTTATTGGTCTCTCTAGAGCTTCTATTTCTTCTTGATTAAGTCTTGGTAAGGTTATGTCTCTAGGAATGTATCCATTTCTTCTAGGTTATCTAATATGATGGCATGTAATTATTTATATTAGTCCCTTATATAATCCTTTTTATTTCTGTGTCATCCATTGTAATGTTTCCTTTTTCATTTCTCATTTTATTTATGTCTTTTCTTTTTTCTTTTTCAGTGTAGCTAACAGTATGTCGATTTTGCCTTTTTTAAAAACACAACTCTTAGTTTTATCCATTTTTTCTATTGTTTTTCTACTCTTTATTTTACTTATTTTCACTCTAATGTTTACTGTTTCCTTCTTTCTTCCAATTTTGGGTTTAGTTTGTCCCCTTTTATCTCTTAGTTCCTTGAGTTGTAAAGTTAAGTTGTTTAATTGAAGTCTTTCTTTTTTTTTAATGTAGGCATTAATTGCTATAAACTTCTCTCTTACTACTCCTTTGCATCTCCTATGCGATGCATGTATGCATCGCATACATTTTGGTAAATTGCATTTTTGTTTGTCTCAAAGTATTGTTTTTAAAGGATGTTCTTTTTTTTAATGTTTATTTTTTGAGAGAGACAGACAGACAGAGTGTGACCAGGGAAGGGGCAGGGAGAGAAGACACAGAATCTGAAACAGGATCCAGGCTCTGAACTAACAGCACAGAGACCTAAGTGGGGCCCAAACTCACAAAGGGTGAGATCATGGTCTGAGCTAAAGTTTGATGCTTAACCAACTGAGCCACCCAGGTGCTCCTTTCTGTTACTGATTTCTAGTTTCATTCCACCATAGTCTGAGAAGATACCTCATATGATTTCAATCTTTTAAAATTTACTAAGACTTGTTTTGTGACCTAACATGTGATCTATCTGTTGTTGTTAGGTGGGATGTTGTGTACATGCCTGTTAGGTTCCATTTGGTTTATAATATTGTTTAAGTTAGCTCTTTCCTTATTGATTTTTCTGCTGACACATTCTATTCATTATCAAAAGTGGGGTACTGACATCTCCTGTTATTATGTGTTATGTCAGTTTCTCCACTCAGATATGTCAATATCTGACATATTATTATGCCTTTATTTTTGTTAAGTTTATTTATTTGTTTTGAGAGAGAGGGAGAGAGAGAGATATAGAGAAAACACACATGGGCAGGGGAGGGGCAGAGAAAGAGGGGGAGAGAGAGAATCCCAAGCAGGTTCTCTACTGTGAGGGTAGAGCCTGATATAGGGCTGGAATTCACAAACCATGAGGTCATGACCTGAGCCAAAATCAAGATTCAGATACTTAACTGACTGAGTCACCCAGGAGCCCAGGAACCTTTATATTTAAAGAGAGTCTATTGTAAATAGCACATCACTGGAACTTGTTTTCTTTTAATCTATTCACTCACTCTATGCCTTTTAACGGGGAGTTTAATCTATTATCTTAATGTAATGATTGATAGATAAAATGCCTTCAATTGCCATTTTGTTAATTGCTTTCTGTTTGTTTTGCACTCCATGACAAATAGTCAGCCTTCAGAAATTTCCCACAGCAATGGGCATATGATGGATATAGTAGAATTCCCTGTTATGTTTCCCTGCACTCTTCATTACAACCCTGGAGAAGTTAAGGGAGTAGGGAAGGGAAACAAGAGCAAGGAAGAATCTTAAAAGGTAAACCATGAGAATACTTCCCCACTGCAAGTTCCCAAGTTCTCAGGTCAGGCCTGGGCTTCAGGAGGGATAGGGAAAGGGTAGAAGCTTTAAACTGAGTGAGAAACTGAAGTCTGTATTCTGAGTGACTGGGCTTTTAATACCTGAAAATGATGCATGTTTATTAATATGTGAAATTGACAAAAAGCTATGGGATCTATCTGGGAAAACAAGTCTATTTCTGATTGCATTTTACTAAGTTCAGCATGTTCAATAAACATGTTACATATTTACTGTGATTACTGATATACCTGGCCTCATTCTAATTAGTTACTTCGTGTTTCTATTTACTTTGTTTTTCTCTGTTTTTTTTTTTAATCTCAATGCAGTATTGATAAAGTTTCCATGTTCTGCTTTTTCCATTTTAGGTTTGAAAACTACAAATTATTAATTTATAAATAAGTTTTCTTAAGACCTAAAATATCAAGTTATTAGATACGTTTCTCTTCCTCTTGCATTTGACAGATTTTTGTGTACTTAAATTACCCATTAAGTGGTACGATCTACCATTTTATTTTTGCCTACACTTTTTGGATTAGCCTTTTTAAAGCCAAAAAATTACAAAGCCTTTCTATAACTGGCTGTTTTAAATATATTTTTGAATTTTTATGTTTGCTGTATGTTGTATATCCCACATCTCCCTCTGCATTATCTTTGTTTCTTATATTCTTGTCTCCTTTTCAGGTTGTGTAATGATCATCTGTAGTTTTGCTTTCCTTCTTGAATGTTAGTATAGCTGAGTATAAAATTCTACATTGATGATAATTTCTCTCCAATACTATTATATTCTGGCACTTACTGTTTCTGTTGAGAAGATTTTTGGAAGTATAAAAAGACTTTCCTTTTTAAGGTAATCTTTTTGTTGTGGTAGCTTTTAACATTCTTCTTTATCCTTTATGTTCTATAGATCCATGATAATGTGATTTGGTATGATTTTACATTTATTTATCCTGCTCACTATTCAAGGTGCATTTTATTTATTTATTTTTTAAAAATGTTTTATTTATTTCTAGGAGAGAGAGAGACAGCGTGACCAGGGGAGGGTCAGAGAGAGAGGGAGTCNTATTAATTTTATTAAATATTTTTTAATGCTTATTTATTTGATGGGGTAGGGAGAGGGGGAGACAGAGGATCTCACGTGGGCTCAGCACTGACAGTAGAGAGTCTGCTGTGGGGCTCAAACTCAAGAATGGTAAGATCATGACCTGAGCTGCAGCTGGATGCTTAACTGACTGAGCCACACAGGTGCCTCCCTGTGGATCTATTTTTAGACCTGGCTTGTAGCCTCTCAGTATATCCTCTCTATATTAACTGCTTTTACTTATATTTTAATTACTGTTTTACTCTTATTTTACTTCTTATTTCTTTAACTTTTTGTAAATTTCTCACCACTGGCCTCTACATACTGATTATTTCTTTGTGCGTATAACCTATATTTTAGTCTTATTGAATTTTTTTACATTTTCATCTATAGCTATTAATATGTTATTATAGTTCTGATGCAGAATAGACCTTTAAAAGATAACCATTCTAGGGTTATTATTCCAAATTTCAGGAGAAATGTGCACTCCAGGATACATGAATAGAGATTATTTCTTAGAATGTACCAATTATACTACAAGATGCACCTGGTTGCATATGTTCTCTCTTACCTAATAAAGCCTGCTATTGTTTTTCTTATGATACATTATAAGAATAATGTACTTATAATGCTAATAACTTTGGTTATTCTTTTTCTTTAATGGTCTGAGTTCTTAGCTCTCTAAGAGGATGAGGTATTTTGTGATTACTTAAAAAGAACAGTCACAAAACAATTGCATTTTCAAAATAATATATGCAAGAAGGGTTGAAGTCAGGTTTCATAATTCAATACGTTAAAGAGGGCTGGATAATGAGCACATTTTAAATATTTCAAATGCAAATAAAAGACAGCTAAATAGGCACTCTGCCGAATTTCTCCAGACAAAAGACCTTGGAACCATCCAAAGCATGTAATCCTTTTGTATAAAAGGGAAAATCGACAGGAAATCATAAGAGATTAGAAACAGGACTTTAATGGAGTCTGTCTGGCATTGTACTATAGTAGTATGGATGTTATAATGGTAAACTTCAAGTATGTTTAAGTTAATGGATATTCCATGTCAGGTGATTAAATGAGGGTGGTTTGAAATGGGATAGCTTATCATGTATTAATTATTTTAATACATCTGTGCTGATTAGCTATGAAAATGTTTTCCTTTCCTCTGAGGAGTATACAAAAATTATGAAAGAAACAAAAAGCTAATGCCTAATAAACCTAGTAAATATAGTATCTGTACTACCTCTTCAAATATAATATTCCACAATAGCAACACAGAAATTATAAAATGAGTAATAAGAAAACATATACTTACCCTGGATTCTTACAGACCATCAGAAACTTACTCAGTCTTTTGTACCTGACATTACTGATCAGTCATTCTTTTAAGTAAAGATCTCATTTTTGAATCCTGATTCTATTCCTTTCTTCTTCTTTCCCCTTAGAGTCTTTAACCCTCAGTTCTACTCGATTTGTTGTTTCTTTCACATTTTCATTCAAAGTATTAACCTGCTCTCTTTCTGGTAATCAAAGTCTACATCTACAGTTCTGATACCATTCTAAAATGTCCATTGTGTATTTCCAACTGCCTACTAAACAGTCATATTTGGCTATTCAGTGAGAACTTTTTTTTTTCTTAAGACTTTCTCTTTTTTTCTTCTTTTTTAAATGTTTTATTTATTTCTAGGAGAGAGAGAGACAGCGTGAACAGGGGAGGGTCAGAGAGAGAGGGAGTCACAGACTGAAACAGGCTCCAGGCTCCGAGCTGGCAGTCAGCACAGAGCCCGACGAGGGGCTTGAACCCATGAACTGCGAGATCATGACCTAAGCGAAAGTCGGACGCTTAACCGACTAAGCCACCCAGGCGCCTCTTCAGTGAGAACTTCTATACAACATGTTTAAAATGTATTCCAAAGGAATGTTTATGTAAGATTTAACTATGTCCAAGGAAGGGGCAAGATGGCAGAGAAGTAAGGAGCTCTGTACTTGCACTCACGCCATTACATCACACGGAAAAGATCTGAAGCCACTGGAAACCTTACAAAACCTGAGAGACTGGGAGAAAAAGGACGCAGAATCTACTGAGAAAGCCTTCTAACATGAGTGCGAACTGGGGAAGATAAAATCGGGCTGGATCAGAGACTCCAGGGTCGGAGGCGATCCCCCTCTACCCTCTACGGGGAGTGAGAGGGGAAAAAGAGAGAGTCTGAAACAGAAAAACCTCCGTTCGGGGGGCAAAACCTCCGCTCGGGGCATAGAAAGACCATACTTGCCAAATACCTGCACGCCAGGTCCCCTCGCGCCAAATGGTCCCAGGGGGGCTGAGCGCACAGACTGCTTTGTGCGGGCTCCTGGCGGGTTGGACTTCAGAGTAGCGGCGCGCCTGCCGCCATTGTCCTCCCAGGTGGCGTGGGGCCCCTGAAAGAGCCGCGAGCGGACACCAGGCGTCCACGCTCCTGGCTGGCTGGGGCTCTGGAGGGAAGGCAAAGAGCTAAAAACTGGAAAATGTGCCTGTGAGTTCGTGTTTCGGATGACGAGCCATAGAGGGACCTGGTTTTCCTCACTCCAGCGGGCTTGGCGCACCCGCACCCGACAGGCAAGCCCCCGCCCATGCTCACCAGCCCGACCCACAGAAGAAAGCAGAGATTCTGACTCCACCCCCAGAGCTCGGCAGGAGGCCTAGAATTGCCCCGAGGGGGTTGCCTGGGAAGTTGTGTCTAAGGCAATTTCACCGGGGCGCGCGGACGGGGATTTGGAGGTTGGGACTAACCTGAGTTGAAGAGTGCAACCAACTTTGGCTGCGCCCCCAGTACGGGGAGTTTACACACCCAAAAAAGCGAGGTGCAGCGCTTGGTTCAAGAAGGGACTTGAGCACCGTCACTCTCCTCCCCACAACCGCCAANCTTGCCTCATCCTCCCCCCCTCCACCCCGTCTTCTCTTTCTCTATGCTCTTCAACCAGCACTGCATACACACGGCTATTTAACTGTAGCTGGGAAATCCGGTTATATGCTTTAAACCGTTCTTTGTCCANGCAGTCCTAAGAGGAAAGTACATTGCTCTCCAGTCCTATTTCAACAGATTAGAAAAAGCGAAGTCCAAAATCTATCAGCTCACCTAAAGGAACTAGAGGCAGATCAACAAGAACACCCTAAACCCAATAGAAGAAGAGAAATAGTAAAAATTAGAGCAGAAATAAACAACATAGAGACCAAAGAAACAATTGAACAGATCAATGAAACCAAGAGTTGGTTTTTTGAAAAAATAAACAAAATTGACAAACCTCTNCAACATGCAAAGAGCCTAAGTGTCCATCAATGGACAAATGGATCAAAAAGATGTGGATTATCTATATGATGCAATACTACATGGCAATGAGAAACAATGAAATCTGGCCATGTGTAGCAACATGGATGGACCTTGAGGGTGTTATGCTGAGCAAAATAAGTCAGGCCGAGAAAAACAGATACCATATGTTTGCACGTATAGGAGGATTAGGAGGAATTTAACAGAGGGCCATCGGGGTGAAGAAGGAGGGAAATGGTGGGGAAAGGGAGAGGCAAACTATGAGAGACTCTTGAATGCTGACAAAAACTGAGGATTGATGGATGTGGGGTGGAGGGAGGGATGGGCATGGAGGAGGGCACTTGTGGGGATGAGCACTGGGTGTTATGTGGAAACTAATTTGACAATAAACTATTTGTAAAAAAAAAAAAAACAACTCTCTAGTACTTAAAAAAAAAATAAAGTAAAAAAAAACAACAAAAAAAACCCTATGTCCAGACCACTGTCCTGGGTGTTGAGCCTATAAAAATCATGAGGGATACAGAATTAGAATTAAACAGGAAGAAAGACCCATAAACAAATAGATATACACAGATAGAATGTGATGAGGGCTGGGAACAGAGATATATGTACAATGTGTTCAGGGTGCCAAGTGAAGCTGGCTGATCCCCTGAAATCCTCCCTCCCTACTTCTACTTATTCAAGCTCCAAACACTATAGTAATTTTTGACTCACTTTCCCCATATTCCATATAGCTAAATTAGTTACCAAATCTCATTTGTGAGTCTTTCTTCCAAAAATCTCATAGAAAGGGGGGAAATAGTGGGGGAGAGGGAGAGGCAAACCATGAAAGACTCTTGAATGCTGAGAACAAACTGAGGACTGATGGTTGGGGGGGAAGAGGGAGATGGGCATGGAGGAGGGCACTTGTGGGGATGAGCACTGGGTGTTGTATGGAAACCAACTTGACAATAAACTATTTGTAAAAAAATTTAAAAAATTAAAAACAAAAACAAAAACAAAAAAGAAATTCTGCCCTCTCTATCCTTCATTCCTCGCTATCCCTATTGTCGCTGTGCTGGCCCAGTCTTTCTCAATTCACATGGAATGTTCCCATATCCCATTAACTAGACTCCCTGTTTAAATCTCTCCTGTATAAATCTCATTGTCATAATGTTAGGTTATTATCAGTGTTGGCCACAGGATTAGATCAATACCTAACATCAAAAACACCTAGAATTACCACTTTGGTGTCAACATCACCTATAACGATTGAATTATCCTAGTCAATATTAATAACTGCAAATGAAGTCAACAAACAATTGCAGACATTGTTCAAATATCTCTCCCAATCTTCTCAGTATTGAGATGAACTTTCATCATTTCATTGTCTTGCTTACTGAGCACAGGTCTGCCACCTAACAGCTGTAAACTTATCCAAGTTGTTTAACTTTTCTGGGCCACTTTTCCTCATCTGTACAATGATTATCTCCTGAAGTTATAGTTTAAAAAAATACATATAAATATGAAAAACAGTGGTTAGCACATAGTAAATGTAGTTGTTTTAATAATCCTTATTATTACCCATTCTGTCCAACTCTTATGACATTTTGCCTCTTGCTAAATTTATAACACTTTAATGTAGTTTTTTGTATATTTTCTCCATACTATTAAACCATATGCCCCATGAAGGCAGGGACTGAATCTTATTTGTCTTCAGGCATGACTTGTGAACCAATTTTTCACCTATGATTTGTCACCCAATAGGATTTGACAGATTCCTGTTTGATTCACAGCTGATGGGGACAAAAAGCACCAGAGCTCAATTAAAATGATACTTGAAAGATACTTGATATCACTAAAATCTATGGAATTATGTATTAAATGGTCCCCAAAGAATCAGCTATTTCAAAAATTAAAAATTATTACAAAGAGCTTAATACATCATGTTATACCATATATCGTGTACCATAAAAATGTCAAAAGTAGCTTTATTTTACATTACTGTATTTCTTGATGGTGATCTATCTAGACAAGCAAGGCTTGCTGAATTTGATCATGGATAATAAAGCTCACACTCTAAGAAAATGTTTAAAATATGAAATAGAACAAGGGATGGTGGTAGAGAACTCCTTGGGAGAATGCAGTTAAGGGATCTTTGAATCTCAACAGTTTTCAATTCCTTTCACAGCACATAAATGATTTAACAGTAACACAGAGTGGCCAGAGTAAATTATTTCCATTTCTACCACTGCACAACCTATAATAAGGAACCAGATAAGATGCTAAATGATTATATTGTTATGATGTATGCTGATCTGATCAGATTTTTTTTTCTTTTTTGTTTTGTTTTGATTTCTGATGCCTTGGATCCTTGCCAAATCATTAAACAAGTCACATCCAGCTGAAGCTGGCTTGAACAGCTTCAACATAACTTGCAAAGGCCAGTTCATCAAAACCCTCAGGATCACACAAACAAGGGAAAAATACCAAGGGGCCTCTCCTATTTGTCTTTCTGGCTATCTGTGTTCCATGGGAAGGAAAGAAAATAATATGAACGGGAGTTAAATTCTCTGTTTTGACACGTTATTAAGATTCCAACCACAACCTGTCTGCTCCCTCTGATCGAGCCAAGTCCAGACACATAGCAGAGTATCTCTAAAAGCAGCTACACATACATATAAAACAAACAAACAAACAAACAAACAAAAATGTTAGAAAAGAAAGAAGAGTGGAAAAATTCGGCCAACATGAATACTCTGGTAGAATTGTGGGGGGGTTAAAACTAAGACACATGCTAGTGTGGAAGAGTATATCAGTGTAGTTGAGTGGTGCAAAATTTCCTGCACAGAATTTAGTTACTGGTGGCTCAAGTGCTGTCAATCTCTCTTGTTTTATTATATAATCAATAGTTCCAACCACAACCTCCATGGGAGGCTAGGTTCTTATCTTCTGAAATGAGAGCCCACCCTCAGTATGAGATTTCCTACCATGCGGCCAGCTCTGATAAAGGCAGTGGGGCACCAACTCTGATTTCTCTAAGTTCCTTTATAAATATTCTTTAACTGACACACATTTCACTGTGGTGAGCACAGGCTTGGGTCCTTGTCCTATACTTTTCTCTCCAAGGCTGAATTGCAATAAAACATTGGGTTTCCATAGTGAGGGATGCTGGGGAATACAAGCTGGATATAAGACTAAGGAAATTCTGAGAATTACAGGAGTAGAACACTCTGAAACTATATAGAATGAGTTATGTCATAAATGACTCTCTTTGGTGTAGAGCAAGAATTGGCCAATGGGCCAATGGGCCTATGGGCCATTTCTGCCTTTCTGTCAGTTTTTGTAAATAAAGTTTTATTGGGACATGGCCATGCCCACCCATTCATTTACATATTTTCTATGTAATGCTCTGTTTTGACCTAACCTGTCGAAAGTGAGTTAGTGGCAACAGAGAATGTATGGTGCTCAAGCTTAAAATATTGACTTTCTATCCTTTACAGAAAAAAATTTGCTGATCCTGATATAGAGTAACTGAGCAAAATCACCTATGGCCAGTTCTTTGTAAACTCTGTTTATTTTGGTGGGAAATAACATGTACATAGGTGAAAATAAGACATGCCTAAGAGAAAAGGCCATAGCAACAGTACCCTCCAGGAAGGCACGCTTTGGTATGTCTGTTATGAGAGGCAGTATATATGGTGTTATGAGAGGCACTACAATATCAACCTGAACTGGGATTTGACCCATAGTTCTGGCATTTAGTGGGCCTGACAAACCATGGCTCACAGGTTTATTACCAGGATTAGATGTTATGGCTTATGTGACAACACTTAGTACTCACAAAACTGTTGTTTTTTCCTTCCAGTCTTCCTGTCTTCACAGTTGCTGGCACAGATCATTGGTACCTGACCTTGACATATTTTGAGTAAGACGTGGCATCTGTCTGGAATTGCATCCTGACTCTGGTGCTTTTCCTCCGGGTGATGCAGAGCTTCCAAATTCTTTAAGATTGTCATTGTCAATGTCTATGATAGTCACCATGGCTTTAAAAATTTTGCCTCCTTTCTAGAGCCTAGAAAGCATAAAGAAGAAGCCTTATATGCAAATAGGAAGCAGAAATTAGTTGTCCATAATTAAGTACAGGTTAAAAGATCCATTCAGCCCGCATGATGATAGGTTACTATCAGTGTCAGTTACATGATTTATATCAACACCTAACATTAACAACACCTCAATTACTACTTTGGCATCAACATCACTCATAATAACTTAATTCTACTAGTTAATATTAATCATTGCAAATGAATTCAACAGACACTTGCAGACATTGTCCAAAGTAACCTGATACAAATTCACAGAATTATTTGTTTGTTGAAAATGTAAAAATACATTTCATATTAAAAGTACTGTTTAATATTTTAATGCTATCTTATTATTAAACATGATAACAGTTAACATTCACCAAGCTCTTTCTGAGTGTCAAGCAGAGTAATAGATTGCACAAATATCTTATTTAATCTTTAGAACAACCTTAAGAGAAAGGTAAAATCATTATTTTCCTGTTATAAGAAACTAACGCTTATGAAAGTTAAAATGACAACCAAAATATAGAAATTGGCAATTGCATTTCACTCACAAATTATATAATTTTTAATTCACAAAAAGAAGATGTTTAAAAAATATTTGTCGTTAACAGGAGAAAATCCTGGTTAGGTCAAGTTAGACAAAACCTGTTCTATGGCTGTGTATCTCCTCACTACATTTTTGTGTGCTGAGTCCTTGAGTATCTTTGATCTTGAGTTAATTTGATTACATATCAATTCCATGATTAGTTATCACTAGTCAATTGCTTTTCTAGATTCAATGTGCTTTTGACTATTTAAAGTTTGTTCTTATCAACATTTTTTAAGCTTAATTATTTATTTTGACAGAGAGCATGCATGCAAGAGAGAATGAGTGAGGGAGGGGCAGAGAGAGGGGAACAGAGGATCTGAACAACAGAGAGCCCAACATGGGGCTCCAACTCATGAGCCATGAGATCATGACCTGAGCTGAAGTCAGATGCTTAATTGACTGAGCCACCCAGGTGCCCCTGTTCTTTTTTTGTTTTTTAATAGTTTATTGTAAAGTTGGTTTCCATATAACACCCAGTGCTCATCCCCACAAGTGCCCTCCTCTATACCCATCATCCCCCTTCCCCTCCCCCCCATCAGCCCTCAGTTTGTTCTCAGCATTCAAGAGTCTCTCATGGTTTACCTCCCTCCCTTTCCCCCACTATTTTTCCCGTTCTTCTCCCCATGGTCCTTCATTAAGTTCCTCCTAATCCACCTATATGTGCAAACATATGGTAGCTGTCCTTCTCTGCCTGACTTATTTCACTCAGCATAACACCCTCAAGTTCCATCCATGTTGCTACACATGGCCAGATTTCAGTCTTTCTCATTGCCATGTAGTATTCCATTGTATAGATAAACCACATCTTCTTGATCTCTTTGTCCATTGATGGACACTTAGGTTCTTTGCATGTTTTGGCTATTGTTGGTTGAGAGTGCTGCTATGAACATTGGGGTACATGTCAGGTGCCCCTGTTCTAACAACATTTTTAGTAGACTTTTTTTTGAAAGTAAAAATATTCTATAATGTATAATAGAAAACAGCAGTCCCCACCCTGTTTCATCTCTCCTTAATCTGAGTTGCATCTTCAGAGTTAACTGCTTTCAAATTTTAGCTGTTTTCTGTGGTATTTCTCTTCAGAGTTCCAAATAACATATGTTGGTATTTGCAACATCTTGATGTTTTTCTGGTTTAGGCATGACATCCTAAGTTTGTAAAGTTGGGAAATGAGGATTTAGCTTTTACCCTTCTACTACATGCTGTGCATGTGCACAGACCCCCATCCTCCCAAGATAGCTATACAACAAGTTTTTACTAAAATATTATTCAGTGATGGAATGACTATTATGACTATGGAATATTTATTCACAGCTGAGTCATATAGTATACAGTATTTCTACAATTTCTTGCTTTCCCTGGATTCCTCAATCACAGGAGTTTTTTCTCTGCTTCGTTTTCAATAATGTTCTGCTCTCAAACATGAACAGAGCTCTAATTTTCCTCCTAAATAGGTCAAATATGTCAATTGACCAATCTGTTCCATTTGTTTTGGAACTCTCTGGCCTTCTTGCTCCAATCTGGACTAACTGCCTTGAAGCTGTCATCTTGAGAATTCTACTGGATCAGGTTTATTCAAGCCTCTGTATTTTTACTTGTTTTTGTCTACGCTATCTATAGGTTTCTGGGAAAAGTGTTTTAAAAATCTCCCACTCTGATGGAAGAGTTGTTAATTTCCTTTATTTTTAATTTTTTAAATATTTTTGAGGGAGAGAGAGAAGTTGCCCCACGTGCATGGGGTGGGGGAGGGCAGATAGAGAGAATGAATCCTAAGCAGATCCATGGCCAGTGAGGAGCCTCACTGCAGGGCTCAAGCTCATGACTGTGAGATCTACCTGAGCTAAAATCAGTAGTTGGACCCCAAGTGATTGAGCCACCCAAATGCCCCATGATTTGTTAATTTCTTGTGAACAAAGAAATAAATTACACTTGTAGTTGAGTCTGAATAGTTTTTGCTCTTGTATTTCATGTCTTCCTCATTCTTATATTTCTTTTGTTTTGTTGCTGTATGTACTCAAATAATCATTCCACAGAGGGTTTTGGTAAATAAAATCTCTTCCATCATCTGAAAAAATGACTCTATTTTGCCCACTCATGTTAATTTTTGCTTTCTTGGTAACATGACTCTTGCTTCAAAATGATTTTCCTTCACATCGCTTTGTGTATTTACTTTTGTAACTCTTATGGGTAAACCCAATACAACATACAGATTTCACCATAAAACTGACAAAATAATCCTATGTATTATAAAAAAGCATCAGCAGACTTTCTTTAAATTGCCAATATTTTCCAATGTGTTTATATAGAATATTAATTATATAACAAGTTAAACTGGAACTAACATATTGGGGGCCATCGTCAACAGAAGATTAAGTAAATCTAAATCACTATGTGAATAAAATTGAAAATTAAATTTACAAAATTTGAGTTACTCTAGAATTATAAGAATAATACTCATTGTATAAAGTGAGACATGTATGTATGAGGTACAGGAATTGTTCTGCAGGAGGAACCTGAGAAATCATTTTAGAATAGCCCTTTCATTTTACAGATGAGAAAACAAAAGCCCAGAGAATGCTGAAGGTCATGTAACTTGTTAGTAATCCAGTCACGACGAGAACTCCTAGACCACACTGGAATGTTATATAAACTGTTTTTCCCAAATATTATCTTTATTCATCCTTCCTCAGGCCCCCATTCCCCAATATGCTGATAAAATTCCACTTCTCTATTATTATTCTTGTTACAATGAACTTAAAGTTATTTATGTATGTCTATTTCTATCACTAGAACATGAACTTTTTAAAAAATGTTTATTTATTTTTAAGACAGAGAGAGACAGAGTGCAAGCGGGGAAGGGGCAGAGAGAGGGAGGGAGACACAGAATCCAAAGCAGACTCCAGGATCCTGGCTCCAAGCCGTCAGCACAGAGCGTGACGTGGGGCTCAAACCCAATGACCAGGAGATCATGAGCTGAGCCGAAGTTGGATGCTTAACCAACTGAGCTATCCAGGCACCCCTAGAACATGAACTTTTACTCCTGAAGTCCAGGACAATGTCTGATTTATCTTTGTGGTTTTGCATATAGTAGGTGATCAATAAATATTCAATATTCTATCTCAGTTATTATATTTATGCTATTGCCAGTTTGGTACAAAGGGCAATATATTTAAAATAATCTAGCACTTATATTTGTTATAACTCTAATAATAAAGCAATAGAACTATTTAATGTCTATCTTCATTTTAGAGATGACTCGATTCAGAAGCTGAGCCATAACATCTCTGCCATGTGTTCTGATATATATATTACAGGAAAGACGAGTCTCGAGCAGCTGAGCTTGTCTTATCACCCTAATGGTCTGTGACTCAATACATCATAGACAGGCTTTTCTTAGGGAGGTGAGTTTGAGTGATCCCCAGTTCTCCCCAGCATCATCTTAATCTTGTATTCCTCCACATTCAGTCCATATTCAGCCCCTGTAGCTGGTGCATGTTTAAAAGATTTTCACTCACACTGTTTTGCCTGTGTGATAGGTTTTATTCACCAGCTGGGATTTTCATGTGTTCCATAGCTTCCTACAGCTTTTCATTGGGCTTGGGTCTCTCTGCTTCCCTCATATTAGTAATGATTTTGGAATAATGGAAAAGGGCTTGGATTCAAGCTTTCATATCAATTTAAATATCACTTTTATCGTTTTCTTCCTCACATTTCTACAACATCCTGTCTACTAATATTAACACCACAGCTTGAGGCAGGCACAAACCAATTTGCCTTTATGGATTCTTTGACCCCTAAATGTCCTTGCTCTGTTTCTGAGTCCTTCCAACAGAAGTCAGGCCTTAGCCCTATAAGTCTGTATCTACTTGTCTCTTACAAAAGCAAGCAAGAACTAAGGCAACCTTTACCTTTTCCCTCATAGCAAACTGACTGTACAAGTTATAAATGTATACAGATCCTTGGTTTCTTTTAATAATTCAAGTATGAAATCTATATCTTTTGAGGATGTATACAGTCAATTTTTTTATTGAATGACAATATCAGACTCATGGAATGAACCTGATACAAATTTATTGAAATTACTGTGGTTGACATTATAAAAAACTTGGATTTCTAGTGAGGTCTTTTTGGATCAAAGTTGTGTTTTTAACATTGTATAAATATTAATTTTGTTAAGGAGATGACCAGAAAATAATGCTTATTTTCTACTGAATTCAGAGAAAATAAAAGAGCATTTTGTACTGAATACTTTCCTCTATCTTCTCAGCACAAATGACTAAATCTGTTATATGAAAACATCATAGCAGATGGTCTTTCCCATTAATGACTATATAATGAAATAATAAATGTGAAGAGAAAGACATGAGAGACTGCAGATCAGTTGTGCAGTAAGTAATTTATCTCTGGACCCAGAGGTCAACCAATGGGAAAGCTGCCATGAGAGTTAACACTGAATATCCTCTTCTTTCCCTATTTTGCTGGTCACCTGTAACACTCTGTATGATCTATTCAAATTATTCAGTCTTCATTGTGAAGCATACCAGAAAAATAATCTATGATTTGCACAGATGAATCTAAAAAGGGTAGTCTCATTTATAATGATATGCAAAAGTTATAAGGTAGTAACAGATAGAATTCAGCAGTGTTTCACAATAATAATATGGTATGACCAAGAAGGATTTATTCAGGAATAAAAGAGTGTTCCAATATTAGAAAATCAACACAACTGATTACATCACCAAATCCAAAAGGAAAAACAAAACCATAATATCAGTACATATTGAAAAGGATTTAATTCAGTTCAGAAGTCCATCCTAATAAGAAATAAGAAAGACTCTACTTAACTACAATAAAGGCAATTTTCTAGAAATGAACAAAAAATGTCATTCTAAATAACAAAACTCTAAAATATTTCAATTAAAATAAGGAATTATTCAGGAAGTACACTCATCATAATTCTTATTTTACTACTGCATTGGAGATTCTAAGTGATTGCAATGAACCAGGAAAAGTGAATCATATAAATAGGCATTAGAAAAGAAGCCACTAAGACAGGTGTGCTGACCTCTTAACTAGATGACAAAGAGAATCGTTTCTCAGAAGCCCTTCCCTGTGATGTTGTGTAAGAGTTGGCCGAAATTCAAAGTCACCTGAGACTTGGGAGATGGACATAGAGCAGTAACCACTATCTCTGAAGATCTTCTGAGTCAGATATGATGAAAGACAGATGCAGGATTGCCTACTGAAGTCTAGTTTGTTATATTTTTCTCTAGTCCACACCCAGTTCTACTTCCTGATTGGTAGATCTGTTGACCAAAAGTAGCCCCAGGCCCTCCACCAGATGCTTGACTAAAGACCTCAGAAGTGGGAGCTATGCAGAGGTGCCAGTTTTCCAGAAACTTTTCTGCCAGTTTCCTTTAATGTTCCTTCTCTTGCACCTGAATGTCTCTAGCTTTCCAGATTTTCATGAACATACATTTAAGAAGATTGGGTAGTAACTTTTCTTTGATCTTTCAACTTCCCTTTGTGGTCTTTACTTCCTAACAGCTCTCACAATTATGTAAAGCCTTGTTCCTATAATTAAACCTCATTTCATGACACCTCTTACTTTGCTTCTCTGACTAAATTCTGACTGATAGAATTAATAATCTGTTAAAGGTCTGGATACAGATAAATGCTAAAAATAAATGTATTTTAGCAATATGGACCTAGAAATAAAAATGGAAAAATAAGATTTTTTTTCATAATAGTGGCAAAAACTACAAAATAACTAGGAATAAAAATCACAGAAGTACAACATTATATGAAGAACACTAGACAATCTTACTGAATGACATAGATCAAGATCTAAGCAATTGAAAAGGTCTTTCATGATCCTGGGTGGGAAACCAAAGATGATAAAATGGTAATTCTCTCAAATTAACCTAGATTAATCTAATTAGGACCCTAACAGAATTTAAAATGGTTATTAGTATTGTTTAAAAATCCATATGTAAGAATAAATACCCTAGAATAACCTAGAAAGATGTATGAAAAAGAAGTGTATGTGGTAGGGGGTCCTTTACCATATATAAGAGCCTATTATATAGCTTTTATAATAAAATCACTACGGTATCAGCATGAGAACAAACAGATCATTTGACAAAATAGAAGACCCATTCTGTTTAGAAAAAAAAAAATAGATGCCCTATATTAGTCAAGGTTTAATCAGAGAAGCAGAACTTTTGGGAGTCATGTAGAATAAGGATTTTATTATACGTATTTGACTATAACTTGATGCAAGGTCAGAGTGGGCGCTGGTTAAACACTTTATGTATGGCTGCTGCTTCTGTGTCCAGTGTTGGGCCTGAAGTCCTCACGGCAGGCAGTTGGAAAGGAAAGGTGAACGTGAGGTGGCATGCAATTCCAGGGGTAAAGTGGAGCCTAGAAGGTAAGCTGGAACCCAAGTGGCCCTCTCATTTCCCCCAAACAGACAACTTTGATGATGTGGGTTACTTGCAGAAGAAGCTGATGCCCTTGGTCATGGAGTGGAAAAGGCAGCTGACCCAGGAGTAGAACCTGAAGGACCTCCTATGGGAGCTGGAGAATCTGTGGCAGAGCTGCCACCTGATGCCAACAAGGTGAACCGGCAGACTCATAAAAGTGTGGATAAGCTGCCATAACACCTTATCTTGTATCGGTTTTTTCCATCTAATTATTCCTGCTGCTTCATTTTTGCCTCCCAAATACCATGCAAATTTCTCTGTGGCCACTCTCAGCCTATAACCATAAAGGAAGGGATTTCTAGTAAAGGGATCCTGGTAAATGTAGTCATTGCTAATGCACACACACCACCCCATGTAAGTGTATGTATACCTTTATGTTGGTATAAGTAAGGAGAAAAGCATGGAAAGATACACCCCAGGCTTGTTAAGCCTAATTCCTTTGGGGAGATGGTAGTAGAGTGATGTGGCCAGAGGTTAAATAAGACATGATATATTTACGCAACACAATACCATGCAGCTTCTGTAAAGAACAAGGTGGGTCTGTGTGCACCCGTAGGGAAAGATACCCCAATGTTATGATGTTAAGTGGAAAAAGCAAGACACTAGAAAATATCTAAAATATAATCTTATTTATGGGAAAATAGCCCAGTATATTTGCCAATATAGATACAGATCACTTATTAGGTGTGTGACCCGCGAGCAAGCTATTTAATATGTATACTCCTTATTTTCCTCATTTGTAAAATGGACATGGTAATAGCAATGATAGTATCTGGATTGTAGACTTATCATAAAGATTAAATGAGAGCCATATAGTGCCTAAAATAGTGCTTGGCAAATAACAAATGCTCAATAATATTAGTCGTGATCTTTATCATCATTTTGTTGTTATTTCTATCATTATTAATATATCTGAATGCAAATCACTTTCCTCATTCTCATACCCTATCAACTCAAATCTATCCTGTCAAATCAAGGAGAAAAGGAAGAAGAAAAGAGGATCTGATTTAAATAGAGCTGCCCCAGAAGGTTGTCACTGGTCCATGGGTCAGTGAGTTGTAACCCTGGGTAGTCATTAAAAGGATGTCGATGGTGAGAAGACACAAGGTCAAGCAATGCTTATCCAGAAAAAAGCCTGGGATCGACACAGGCAGCTCTGGCTGTGTGAGTGAGTATGTATGTGCACATGCGTATGTGAGTATTCTCACGTTGTTAGCATAAACATGCCCGTGTATACATTGGAAAGAACCAATACAACAACTGAGAATGAATGCACATAAGAAAAACTTTTTAAATATCGCAAAGGTGAGGTCAGAGTGCTATATAACCTTGTTTTCTGATCTACACATGGGAGTTAAAAGAAGGGACTGCCAGTATACTCATTTACACACCCTGAGCCCTGCAATTTATTTCACTATATTTGATGTTAGCAGGGAAGCATTTATTTATTTAAAATTACTCAGAATACAGCACAAAGAGCTATTCTTTGGTATGAAATGTGTCTAAACTGCAATAAAATCCCACTCCTGCACTTTTGACACATTGTGACCACAGTAAAGGCAACATGAGGTTTCTTTTGTTTCTAGATGCTGCCACAGGAAATGTAACAATGGGGAATGAACAAGGTTCTCAACCTTTTTTTTTTTTTTTTCCTACTGGGGCACACGTGGCTGACTAATGTTCCCCACACAATGCTTTTCTAAATGCAATTCCCAGTACACTGGCCATTACTTCATCTCATTCACCGCCACCCAAGAGAGCATTTCAAGATACAAATGAGTGAGACTGACATTGGAAGAGGATAACCTTGAAGATATTCTATTTTTAAATTAAAAATGTAATACATGAATATATTTTTTATTATAAAAGACTAAAATAATATGGAAATAGAATATACCTGCTCCCTCACATGCACATTCCTCCTCTCCACAGACAGAAGTTAATAAATTAAGTTTGGTGTGTATCCTTTATATATTAAATTTGCATTTGTACACAGTTATATGTGTGCACGTGATTATCTACAGTGATATGTTCATTCATAGTGGGTTATTTTTCCATAAATAAGATTGTATTTCAGATATTTCTCAGTGATTTGTTTTTTTTCCACTTAACATCATATTGTGTTGCATATACATATATTTTATTTAACCTCTCCCCAGCTGGTGGATATTTATGTTATTTCATTTGTATCATTAAAAACAATGTTGGACTGAGCATACTTGTTCATCCTATTATATGCTTCTTTGTGCACAAAGGTATTTATTAAGAACCTAGATGTGGAATTGCTGGGTCAGAGAATAATCTCATTTTGTGTTAGCATTTAATTAAATGCAAAATGTCCTAAAAATCTGTACCAATTTACACTTTCTCCAGTGGCATATTTTGTTATTCATTCAAAAAAGGCTAATGCAGTGGCTACTTATTTACCTCCTTTCCTCCTTCCCTCTCTTATCTAACACACGCAGGAAAATAAAGCAGATCGAGAGGTATCAGGAATGATAGGTTAGGCACAGGTTGCATATTTAAATGAGGTGATACAGTAGCTTGCTATAAAAAGGTAATCTCTGAGAAAAGCCTGACAGAAGCATTGAGCAAGCCACCCAGACATCTGAGAGAGGGGGATTTGAGGTAGAGGGAAGTGAAAGTATTTGAGGTGGGCAGATAGGAGGACAGATAACTAGTGTGTAGAAGGAAAAGCAAGGAGGCTGGTGTGGCAAGGACTGCAGTGAACAAGGGGAAAGTAGGAGAGAGATAATGGGTATATGAGTGTCCTCAAGCTATTTCTGATACCAAGAATTATTCATCTTTACAGTGTTGGCAAATCTGGCAAAATCCACTCCCTTTTTCCACATTGTATTCTGCTGATTACTAATGAGATGAACATTTTCACATGAGCCTTGCCCATTTTAGTTATCATTCTACATCTGTCTTTTCATACCTTTTTCTTATTTTTTATTTTTCTTACTTTTAGAATCTATTTATTATGATTATTAATCCTTTTTAGATTATATATGTTGCAAGTATTTTCTCACAGTTTGTCTCAATTTTTATGAAATCTAACCTGTACATTTTATTTATGGCTTCTGGGTATTATTTTTAGCTTAAAAATATATCAAAATATTTTCCTATATTTTCTTTCGATAGTTCAATAAATTTGTTTATTATATTTAATCTTTAAAGTTTATTTATTTACTTTTGAGAGAGAGAGAGAGTGATCAGGGGAAGGGCAGAGAGAGGGAGTCCTGATGTGGTGCTTGAACTCACAAACCATTAGGTCATGACCTGAGCTGAAATCAAGAGTGGGATGCCCAACCGACTGAGCCACCCAGGTGCCCCTATTATGTTTAATCTTTAATCTACCTGAAATTTATATTTGTGAATGTCACAGTGAAGGCATAGTCATATACATAATATATGCATATATATTATTTTTTCTTCCTTTTCTAACTTGAAATCTAACATTAATATATTAAAGTTTTACATATATTAATGTTTCTGTACCCTCTCTTCTGCTCTATTATTCTATTTTCCTGTTGATACCATACTGTTTCAATTATTTAAGCTTTATAAGGTATGCGGATATCTGATATGGATCGCCTTTCTTCACTGTCTTTTTAAAATATTCCTGGAGATTCTGTTACAGATGAATCTGAGAATTAGCTTCTCTAGGTCCATTTTATTGGGATATTATGTAATTTTATGATTCAGAGAGAATATCTAAAATATTGAGTGTCTTCAACTAGAAAATAGAGTATCTTTTCTTTTATTTAGATTTCCTTTCATAATTTTCAGTAAATTTTTATAGTTTTGGTCCATGTAGGCCTTATGTATTTTTGTTAGGTTTGTTCCTAGACATTTTGTGCTTTGTGTTGTTGTTTATAAATGGGTTGTATTAAATTTTATTCTTTACTATCTTGATTTAACTTCATTAGATAAATTCCAGAGAGAAAATCCCAAAAAACCCTGTAGTAATAAAAATACAAGGGCAGTTTTACTCTGATTGTATACATTTAATAACCTATTGCCAGGAATAGAGGATCTGAATTGATTTCGTCATCCAAAAAAAAAAAAATCTCTGGGTTATGACAAATCAAAGAGTTTACCTTTAGCTTTTGCTTTGGGAGATTTATTTACACAGGGAGGAGGCAATTAGGCCAAGCCCTAAAGCTCATGTATGCTCAGTCATCCTGGAATCTGAAAACAAAGCAACCATGGTTGGGATTTCTCTTCCCTCTTTCTACATTCACCAGTGCTGTGAATTTGAACTTCCTTTTGTTTCAAGTCTTTATTTTATACAACTAAAAACTTTTAAATTATGCAATATTTTATGTACACAGAAAAGCACATAAATTAATATGACCTTAATTTAACAGCTGAGTCACTTAATATGACCCAAGATTAGTAGCTGTTGCTTACCATATTTGATTTGGAACTATTGTGCTTTTTAAAAAATTAGTTTGAAGAAAATATTACAAATATACCTGAAAACACCACCCGCTTCTTTCTCATTCACTCTGATATTGGTGTGTTTTACTCTTAGGCACATTTTAGATATTTTTATGATTTTTCTGTGTATCTCTAAGTTATATTATGTGGGTTCTTAGCATTTACATTGTTGGTATAACATGTGTAGCCTTTGTAACTTGATACTGTAGGCCTGTGGAATTCGTCCTTGTTGACAAGGACAGTTCTCTAAAATTACTCATGATACTTTTGTTTCTATCCCATCAGTCAGATTTGGCAAATCTTAGCCACCCATAGAGGCCTGAGAAACTGAGAAATGTAGTTTTTATTCCAGGTAATCACAAGCCTAGCTAAAAATCAAGATGCATATTACTTAGGGGGCTCCTGGGTGGCTCAGTTGATTAAGCGTCCAGCTTCAGCTCAGGTCATGATCTCACGGTTTGTGGGTTCGAGCCCCACGTAGGGCTCTGTGCTGACAGCTAGCTCAGAGCCTGGAGTTTGTTTCAGATTCTGTGCCTCCCTCTCTTTCTGACCCTCCCCTGCTCATGTTGTCTCTCTCTCTCTTTCAGAAATAAATAAAAACATTAAAAAAAGATACATACTACTTACGGAAAAGAGAGGGACTGGTAGTAGGGTATAGCTAACCATCTCTCCCCAACGCTATTAATTATAATATTTATTGTAGATTTCTGATGTATACTTTAAATAGATTAAGGTGCTTGTTGTTTTTTTTTTTTCTCAGCTTACTAAAGGACTTAACACCATTTTTAATTAGAAATAAGTTGCTTTTTTTTAAAAAAAATTAATGTTTATTTTTGAGAGAGAGAGAGAGAGAGAGACCTAGAATCTGAAGCAGGCTCCAGGCTCTGAGTTGTCAGCACAGAGCCCAATGCAGGGCTCCAACTCACAAACTGTGAGATCATGGCCTGAGTGGAAGTCAGATGCTTAATAGACTGAGCCACCCAGGTACCCCTAGAAATAAGTGTCAAAAGGTTCTTGGGCATCTTTTAAGGTGAGTATATGGGTTTTCTACTTTCACCTGATAATATATTAAATTATTATAGGTTTTCTATTGTTAAACTATCCTTGCATTCCAGAGAGAAGTTTAATCAATCAATAACATGAATCTTCTGTTAGAAACATACTTTCTTTTAAAACAGTTTAGTTTGATTTATTTAGGCTTTAAACATATGTTTAAAGGTTAAATTGGCTTATTCTGTTGTTATTATCTGGATGGATTTATAAAGATTATGCTAGCCATACAGAGTTAATGGATAAGTTTTCCATCTTTTTTATATTCTAGAAACTTTATTTAACCTGGAAATTATCTCTTCAAATTTTAATATAATTTGCCCATAATACCATTTTGTATAGGGTATTTTTAAGATCTTTGACTACTTTTAAAATTTCTTCTATGATACTTTTCTATTTCTTGTTGAGTCAATTTTTGTGAAAGATATTTCCTAGAAAAGCTAACCTTCTAATTTAGATTTCTAAATTTGTTAGCATTAATTCATATGTAGCTTTCTTTTACACTTAAAAAAATTCTGCATCTGTATTTGTCTCCTCTTTTTTTTTTCTTGATCAGAACTGTTAGAGATTTCACAATTATGTTGGACTTCTCAAAAACAACTTAGTGGTTTTACTTAGTGGTCCTTTCAGGGGTTTTGCTTACTTCATTATTTTCTGCTTTAAATGTTCTCTATCCAAATAGGGTTTACTTTTTTCTTCTCCTAACTTATTATATTGTGTATGGAAGTCATTATAGCAGACAATGTTTATTGGCTACCCATTCCTATCCCCTTATCCCTTGTCCACTTTTTTTTTTTAATGTTTTATTTATTTCTAGGAGAGAGAGAGAGACAGCGTGAGCAGGGAAGGGTCAGAGAGAGAGGGAGCCACAGACTGAAACAGGCTCCAGGCTCTGAGCTGGCAGTCAGCACAGAGCCCGACGTGAAGCTCGAACCCATGAACCGAGAGATCATGACCCAAGCAAAAGTCGGACGCTCAACCGACTAAGCCACCCAGGCGCCCCATCCCTTGTCCACTTCTAACTATAGAGGCTGAAATAGCAGGATACTCAATTTCCCAGATGTCTTGAAACTAGGAATGACCATGTCTTCCAGTTGTAAGAGGAAGACTTCTAGAAGGCAGAGTTGAATTTTTTGTTTGTTTGCTTTTACTGCTCACTAAGGCAAAGAAACACATACCAACTCTTTTTCTCCAGTGAGTTGAAGGAAAAAGGTAGTATGGAGAAGACACACCTGATTTCTTTTTTTTTCTTTTTTATAAATGTTTATTCAATTTTGAGAGAGAGAGCATGAGCAGGAGAGGCAGAGAGAAAGGGGGACAGAGGACCTGAAGTGGGCTCTGTGCTGACACCAATGAGCCTGATGCGGGCTTGAACCCAAGAAATGTGAGATCGTGACCAGAGCTGAAGTTGGACACTTAACCGACTGAGCCACCCAAGCACCCTAGACACACCTGATCTTTTTAAAAGCACCAGCCCAGAGCTGTATATATCCATGCATTGTCACATACCATTGGAGAGAACTTATTCATTTAGTCAGAACTATTTGTAAGGGGAGCTGGGAAATGTGACTAGCCATGATGGTAGCTACAACCTTATTACTGTGGAAGGAAAGAACAGATCTGGAAAATAGGTTTTTAGCATATTACTTGCAACTCTTCCCACATCCAATGATACAACAGTTAAGAATGTTAAGTTATTACTCATGAATGTGCAAGTTTGGAAGTTATTCTGAATGCAGAAGCCTGGAAGTTGTTCAATAGCCCTATGGGGCTTATATGGAAAAAAGCTGAACTTTGAAAATATTAATCCAAATATTAGGGGATACCACCAACACTTTCATCTGACAAAAATACCAAAACTTCATTTACAAGAATCAGATTCAAGTAAGCAATGACATAAAGCCTGAGCAGCCCATTTGAAGCAATAATATTTCTGTAAGGGAGGAAAACCTATCCATAATTCTGTAAGGTGGGGGGATCACACATACACACTGGCATAAACTGAGTGGCTTCTCAATTCACTATGAAATCATATACAATTCAAACCGAATCAATAGTCACAGGTGGCTTTAACTGGCAGCGTCATAAAAGCAATTAGTATTGGCTTGTATCCACTAGAACTAGTGGAGTTAATGACAATTGTATATATAAGTACCACTATTCTGCTGTGTATTCAGAAATATTAAAAGAATAGAAAAAATGACATTACTTTCTGAGTCAATTTTTTTTAATTTTTAAAACACTGTCTCATATTTTCTTGTAGTTTGCTCTTACAGGTTTAAATTTATTGAGTGAAAAAGTCCCCAAACCACTTTACTTATCTTTTTTCTAGCATTCATATTGGTATCTTTTATAGTCTTTCTATTTTAAGTCAGGCTTTAAAAACATAACTTACATTCAGTAAGATTTACTCTTTTTTTCAGGTGTATAGCTCTATGAATTTTAGCAAATGAATACAGTTGAATAGCTGTCACCAGAATCAAGGTATCAGACGTTTCCACAACTCCCTCATCTCTTCGGAAGTTTCCTCATGTCCCTGTGTAATCACCAAGTAAAACATTTTGGAGGTGAACCAAAATTATAGTTGAGGTATCCCAGCTGGTAAGCCAGGTTTTTCAACTGAGAGAATGCCATGCAGAAATAGTTTGTGAATAAGCCAGCTAGTTTATCTTTGCTTTTCTCCCCCACCCCTACCTACCCTGAAATCCCAGTTGTTCTTTTCAAGTGCCCAGTTGGTCTAAATGATTTTAGCAGTGCATTGTTCCTTTTGCTTTGCAAATATACTTTAAGAAAAATCGTGGAGGGATACTACTTTTAATTCAACATGTTGGCATAACTATCTTCATTAAATATTTTCTAAATCCATCAGATGTTCAAAGCATATTATAGAAATAAAAGAAAGGCATAGTCTTTATTCTCAAGGGGCTTTTGGACTAAGACAGAGAATAAATATGGACATATTTATAGTTAACAGAATATGGTCTATGATAACCAGTAGGTGCTTAAGCATTTTTTCTCCTTTCTGTTTATTGTTGTTAGCCTGTGGAGAGGAAATGGAAGAGGACGTTGATGGACTGGAAGCAGTGGCTGTATTCATCAGAATGAAATAAAGGCTAAAAGGTACAGAGGCACCATGAACAGGACAGAACAGGGATTTGGGTAGAGATGGAATTATCAAAAGATGATTGGCATGGTTTGCTTTATACAAAAGAAGCATTGTATTGTGAAGCCCTTCATTTGTAGATGAGAAAACAGGTCCAGAGAGGTGAAATGACATGCTCAAGGTCAACCAGAGAGTTTACAGCAGAGCCAGGACTCTATCTGGCTATCTCTCCTAATTCTGTTCTGATATTCATTTTACTGTTCTACAAGGCTTATCCTAGTTGCTTTCAGGAAGCAACTGGCAATTCCTCTCTTAATTCACACTTGTTTTACAAGGCCCCTTACACCACCCTACTCCAGCTTCACAAAAAAAATACATTAGCCATCAGCTGGGGATGACAATCAAGGCCATTGAAATATTTTCCCAGTTCCAAATAATCCAACTAAACTCTCAACAAAAAGCCAAATACTCAGGAACTTCCTATAAATTTATCTGTGTATGTAGGTTTTCTCCTGTTCTGAAGAGAAATTACATATGCTGCTCAAATCTGAAACTATGACACATATATGGATCAAGTATACTATATACAACTCTCAACAGGTTCTGGTGAAAACAGCTTTTTTTGGCTACAGCAGATCACAATTCTACTCCAAATGATAGAGAATGGAGCAAAGTGACTCACTATCTGGAAAACAGGCAGAGTATATGAGAAAAGGAAAGTTACAGTGGAAAAGGCACTGGTGACAGTGTATTGACTGTACAGTTCTGTGCTGAAATGTAAGTTTTGCAGGTGGCTTCTCTAAAATAAAATGGGCTACTTGGATTCCAAGCTCAAGTCCATAAAGGAAATTCAAATTAGTATCACACCAAACATAGCACTTTCAACATCATCTCTGGGTATGTTCACCACAGTATTCTATGTCCGAAAATATTTTTGAAATATCTATATGCACACAACACCTGCTACAGGGAATATAAAAAAGAATAATAATACAAGATGGTGCATGATACAGGGACAATTTGGAAACAAAAGCTGTTAAGTACTGTAGGGATGTGGAATCAAGAAATAGAACTGTAAAGAACAAGAAGGCTGTATGAAAGAAACTTAAGCCAAGACTTGCAGGACAGAATGTGTACATATGGAGAAGAATAAGGAGCAGTGCTAATGTTCAGTTTGATGTTCCAGTACAGTGGCACTGGCATCTATTTTGTGTGACTGGTGAATTCATTCTGAATGGTTGCTGTTTCTGCCAAATGGGTTGTTAGATATTCTGAAGATCATCCCAGCAGGCATTTCAGTACACAAATGTGGAAGTGACTATATGGTCAGGGAGTAGTTCAGCTTACTTGGGCCTTCAAAAGTAAAAATTAAAGTGAGCAGAAATAGATATCTGTCTTTAATTGTTGCTGTGTTTCAGTTAAGTTTTTGCACACACTTCTCCTAAGGTTATACGACTAATCTTTTAGTCATATTGACATCAGTCTTAAACTTCATTATCATATGGCCGTATGTATCAAACCAACAAACACACTCAAAAGGTTTAGATGATGCTTATTATTCTTTACCAGAATGAGATCTGTACTGTCACTTATAGCACTGAGATCCAATTTCAATTCATTCTCAATACAAACTTTAAAGTAATCTCATCAAGAAATAGCAGAGCTGACCAGTCTTCTCTAGCAGGTACTTCTGCCGTTTCACCTTTTGAGGTAAGTAGCCTCAGGGACATGGAACCAATTTTCAGCAGTGATTTGCTACAATATTGAATACACATTCAATACCCTATAGATAGAAAAGGAGGATCTGATTCATCAACACTTTCCTTTAGGTCAGCAAACACTCAGGGAACAATTAGACTGTTTATAAAGCTTTGGTACCTGGAATAGTGCAAAGCCAATTTTAAAAATATATTGAATATGTGAGCTTTTCCAAATTGTCATCAACTGTTATGACAAGCTATTAAAGAAGCTATTGTAGAGGACTGAAGGAGCGGCTGATTTCAAAATAGTAAATCAAGTCTTGGTCAAGAGCACTGATGAAAAGAGAACAGGATTCTTGCTGTGTTTATGAGTAGCTCAAGACAGCTTTAATACACATCAATCACAGGTAGGCAGCGTGCTCTGGTCCATGCCCCTGACTCTCAGTGTGACCTTTTGTGAGTCACCAGACGGCTCTCAGGCTCAGTTACTCAGCCGAAAACAAAGCGGAGGAGCAGAAACCTCAATGAAAAACAGGCGCTGCATCACTAATGAGATTTCCTGGGGATATAAATTCCTCACCTCTACAACCCCCTCTTCCGTGACACTCCCTTCTCTAGGCTGCCACGTCTCACACATTCAAGAGAAGGTGGACAAAGCAAAGTGCTTGAGGCTCGTGGCTATGTGACACTCCCAGCTTCAGAAGCGTTTATCAGGAAGAATTCACTGTGCTTACTTAAAATAGGAAAGCCACCTAGAAAAAGGGTCACACTATCTTGCTTTAGAAATTAGAGCACCAGCTTTGGGTTTAAAATTTCTCAATCACCTATGGTTTACTTAGACTTGGAAGGACTAGCCAGGCAATCTCTCATTTTTCAGTTGGTTTGAAACAGTTATGGCTATATAACCAGTACTCTGAAATATTTCCAGTCCCTCTAGGCAAAAACATTCATTACTGTGAAACTTGCTGCTAAAATCCCAAGATTAGAGTTCCATGAACATGTGACAGTGTGACTATGGATGAAACAAAGATTAGAACACAAAAGACTAGAAGCCAGAGAGTAGCTTTTTAGGAGTGTAGTAAAACAGGCTGACAGTAGGCCTAGGGTTTGAAAATGCCACCAATGCTGTCAACTTCCACAGCTTCCTGATGCAATAGACCACCTGCGGAAGAAGAAAGCACTGGAGGAGGATGTGGCCAACAGGAAAATGAGGCTGCACTTTCCCTTTTGAGATTGTTGGTCCGTTATGGGCTGCAATACACACACGCACACACACACACACACACACACACACACACACACACACACACACAAGGGTCTTCTTTCTGGAAAGGTTCCACATGACTGAACACCACTGAATCAGTCAGTCTATTTAGTGGCTTGTAAGAAAAGCTGACGATATCACGGCTCCAAGGCAGGCTGCCACCCCAGAGCCTCAATCGTAACTAATGGGGGTTTAAAAGGGAGATCAGAAAATATCATGCAGATAAAATACTGAGATAGGAGGAAAGACCATAACCTCAATCTGCAAAATGTAATAGCTTTGTCAAAATAAAAGCCAAAGCTAAACTCTCCCGCTGCTGCACACCTCCCAGCTCAAGGGAACTGTTCAAGCAGAGAAGCATTTTCTATTAGCACAAACTCTGAATGCAGCAGGGAGAAACTCAGCCATAATATCTGCACAACGGCCCCTCCATGCAAACACCATTCCAGTAATGGGAAATTTTAATGATGTAAAGCAGCAAGGTCACACGATATGTCCAGGCAGCCCTTGGAAAGATACTACCTCGGCAGATATTACAGAGAAGAGCTCAGAATTGCTCTTGGTTCATTAGGCTTTGCCTGAGGGTTTTTTTTCTTCCACTATTAACTACAAACAAGGTTGAGGTTCTTGTTACTCAGTTCCTTGTATGCAATGCAAAGAGGTGAAGGGCAGGGTTTGTAAATATGGAAAGGCAGACAGCTTAGACATATTTTTACAATACTTGAAATATTCTCTCTGAGTCACCTTAAATATGAAAATGGCAAAAGCCTTATCAATGTTGCAGTGGTTTTCTTCCTAGCAGAACTTTTTCTCTACTTGCATATAGATAAAGGTACGATATGCACATAAATATACACACATGGGGTGGATTGATTCCCTCCCCTACATACAGCACTACCACATCTTCTTAAAGTTTGCCTCCTTCTCCCAGCTTTATGACCCCATTGAGATCACTCTTACTGTTTTCTTCCTCGTTACATTTTGATATTTCAAAGCATGGCCTGGATCTCACTCCCATCTCCCCACTCCACATTATTAATGAATTGGAAAGCAGACATCATTAGTTTTCAGAGACCATTTCTTTTAAAATTTACAGACCCCTTCATCTGAATCCCCAGAGACAGTCTGCTGTTCTCATCTTAGAATCTTATTAGCATCATATCTTCTGTATCCTGCCATGCAAACTGCATGGCTATGCACTTTCTAGCACTTGACCCTTTTGCGGACGGAATTAATTTACTCTTTGAAGATGCTGCAGCATGCTGTTGTGCTTGTTAAAGAAAGAAAAGCCAAGCAAAGAGATGGCAAAGCAAGCAAAGAAAATTCCTGGTTTAAAAGCAAGCTCTTGTAAGGCAAGTTAGGTGTAGACTGGGCAGGAGAAACTAATAGCTAGTAACTATTGGTAGAAACAGGCAAATTAGCTGATTAACAGGGATCAGTGGGAACTTCTGCATACAACTACTAACAAGCTCCCTGGTATGGGAAAGGTTATAAGAATTATATTATACTAGAGCCTTTCATTCTTAGAAGATGCTTTGTTGTAATATAGCCTAGGTCAGCATTAGAAGACAACCCAAGCAACTAATTCTGATTTGGTCAGACACCTGACCTGTCTCCTGAAATCTTTCAGACCCATTTACTCACTACTCACTGTTTGTCAGTGTTCTAGATGCAGGAGAGAAACAGTGGGTAGGAAACATCCCTTAATTTGCAGAACTCACTTTGTAGTGAAGGAGTGAAAAAACAGAAACTAAGAAGACAATTAAAAATATAACTTTAGGTAGCTATAAACCGTATGAGGGAAAAGGAAGCCATGTAAAGGGATAGAGAGTTTTAAGGTGAATTATTTGAAACAGGGTGATCTATTACTTAGAAGTTGACATTCAAGTGGGGCACTAATGATGCAAAAGAGCAAGCCCCATGAAAATCTCAGGGATGAGTATTCCAGACAGAATATAAAGGCCTTGAAACTAGAACAAGCCCAGCATCTTAAAAAATGTAAATATAGCCAATGTGGCTGGAGTGGAATAATGGGGGAGAAAGTGATAGGAGAAATAGGCAGTAGTCAGGAGAAGTAGACACTTAAGAAGACCAAAATAAGGAATCTGAATTTTGTCCTGTGATGAAAGCAATCAATGAGTACATATTTATGCTTTGAGATAACTCCCACAGTTTGGGGGGAAAAAGACTCAAGAGTAGGGATAGGAGAGCAGAATAAAAGCAAGGAAACAGATAAAAGGATATTCCACAAGTTATGGTATCTGAAGAAGAAATTATTATGGTATCTTGGACTTAAGGTGGTAGCAGTGGAGGTGGTGAAAGGTAGAATGATTCAAGATATATTTTGAAGATAGAGCTATAGGACTTCTTAAGGCAATGGGTGAGTGAGTGAATGGTGGCAGATTTAATGGAGTCCCAGAAGAGTGAAGTGGGAACAGATTAAACATAGAATTGAAAAGCTTCCTTTTGGCCAGGTTAAATTTGAGGTGACTGATAGTTTTACAAGAATAGATAGGGTAGAGCTCATAGGAGAAGTCTGGAATTAAGACGGATATGTATTTGTAATTGCAAACTTACAGAATTGTTTCAGGATGGATGAGATTATTATAGGAGTTTAGACTTTAAAAAGGCCCAAAGGTATCTTGGGGTGTTCCAAAAACGAAGGCCAGGAAGAAAAAAAAGGAGGCATCAAAGGAGATTGAAAAGGAGTAACCAGGGTTACATGAGAATAACCGGGAACACAACTACCACCAAAAAAAAAAAAAGACAGGTGAAGAAAGAGGGAATAATCAACTGTATAAAACTGCACCAAGAGTTTAAGTAAATGAGATCTGAGAATTGGTATTTGATGGTTATTTGATGGCAAGATGAAGTCACTGGTCACCTTGATAAATAGTTCCATAAGTGACAGGAGTGATAAGGAATAAGGACAGAACCTTGACTGAAGTGAATTAAAGACAAAATGGAGTATGGTGGTTAAAAAAAAAATAAGCCAGCAAGAGTATACTCTTTCTGAATTTTCTCAGAAAGGAGAGCAGGGAAATGAAGTAGTATCTGGAGTTATACTGGCATTAAGGAAGGTTTTTAATTGGGTGCAACTACAGCATGTTTCTATACCATCAGGAATTAACAGAAAAGGAAAAGAATGATATGTCAGAGAGTGTATAGGGACAAGAACCATGGCTTTGACTAAAGAAGTGATGGAATCCAATTCCCAGTTCAAGGCAGTGGGCTTAGACTGGAGCAGGGACAGGCCATTCACAGGAGGGAAAGTACAGGTTACAGGTGTTAGATTTGGTGGTGAGATAAACCAGTTCTCTATTGACACATTCTAATTTCTCAGTGAAATAAGACATAAAATTATCAACTGAGAGTAATACAAAGGATGATTTGAGATTTGTAGTAAAAAAATTTAAATAAGACAAGTCAGCATGATTGTTAAGTTTTCTCCAAACCACCTTTAGCTGTTTAGATAAGGGTAAAATAGGTGGTGTGTTAGACTGAGCAACACTGAGTTTAGTGGCAAGTGTAAGAAGGGAAAGAGGGGGAAGAAGGTATACAGCAGAATGATTACAATAATGGACCATGAAATATAATATTAATGATGTGAGGACTGATGGCATGGAGGTGAATGTGAGGCTGAATCAGTTGATATGTAACTATAATGGGTTGAAGAATTGTTGGTAAATAGATACTGCAGTTTGAGTGAGTTAGAAACATATTTTAAAATGGAATTCTTAAATCTAGGTTTTGAAAGTGGTGTGGTGGGTATCTGAAAAGGGATACAGGAAAAAAGTAGTAGAAATGAGGGAATCAAAGATGTGGTTGCTGAAATCACCAAAAATGTTGAGAGGTGTGATGGTGCAGAGGTATATAGTGAGGCAGATGCTGACTACATAAATTACTCAGTCAGGAGATTAAACAAATGACCACAAAAAGGAAAGATAGCAGGCAATATAATCTATTGGCATTTGATTCAAAAGAATGGGTTTTTGAGAGGAGGAAGCAGAAGGACCTAAATGGAGCAGTGAGGAGGAAGGAATACATCTATCCCACCTCAAGTCCCTGAGGATATGTGAAGAAAAGCAGCCACCACTTGACAGGCAGGAGGAAAAGCAGAGTTAGTCCTACAGGATAACCAGGTTTTAGTTAGACTGAGAAATTGAAAGAAACATTTTTAATATGAAGCTAATAACACAGGGGATTTTTTTTTCTTTCTGATGACAGACCACGAGTTCTAGAAAATCTAGTAGGAGGGTTTGGTGGGAATAGGAAGGTATAGGAAATTGGATCAGGCTTGGGGATATACAGAGCCTCATAGGGATAAGTATACAAGTCATGATGATGACCTTAGAGCTGCACTGTTCAAATGTAGTAACGACCTGCCTTCCGTGCCTATGGAGAACTTGAAATTTGCCTGTTCAGAATTAAGATAATCTGTACGTGTAAAACACATGCTGGATTTTAAAAATCTCACTTTTCATATTGATTAAATATTAAAATAATCTTTTGGACATATCAGGTTAAAATATGTTATTAAAATAATTTCACTTTTTAAAAACAAACTTGGCCTCTAAAAAATAATTAAATTACATATACAGCGCAAATTACATTCCTGTTAGATGATGCTATTTTAGAAGCTTTCATTTCTGGTGATGACCTGAATAGGGATGTCAGGCATGCTGGGATTAGGTCTGATTAGCTTCTTAAGGGAAGGTAGGCTATCAGTTTCAGTTATGGCTATCACTTTGGGAGTGGTCTTTTCTTTTTTTGCTACTTAGAGTATGGTCCTTGGACTAGCAGCACTGGCACCAACTGGGAGATTGGTTAGAAATGCAAAATCTCAGGGCACCTGGGTGGCTCAATCAATTAAGTGTCCAATTCTTGATTTCAGCTCAGGTCATAATCTCATGGTCATGACATCAGCCCTACTGGGCACAGAGCCTGCTTAAAATTCTCTCTCTCCCTCTCCCATGCTCTTTCACTCTCTCTCTCTCAAAAAAGAAAAAAGAAAAGAAAAGAAAAGAAAAGAAAGGAAAGGAAAGGAAAGGAAATAAAGGAAAGGAAAGGGAAGGAAGGAAGGAAGGAAGGAAGAAAGAAAGAAAGAAAGGAAGAAAGAAAGAAATGCAAAATCTCAGGCTCTGTCCCATACCCAATGAATCAGATACTGCAATTTAACAATATTCTCAGGTCGGTCTTTTATGTGTATTAAAGTCTGAGATGCATTGCTTGAGGTAGTTTCTAGTGTTAAAGTGGATAAAGTTGAAGCTGGGGAAGAAAGAGGGTACTAGGAACATCTTTCTGGATGCGAATGTTCTTACCAGCGAGTAATTTCCAGGCTGGAAGAGAAGCAGTTAGATCTCAGATAACTATGAAGTCTCTAGACATGCACTAATGTCTAACGGAATTCATCCATGCTCATTCTTTTAAATTTCCCATGGTTATTTTCATGCTACAGTGACAGGGCTGAGTACTAGTGACAGACACTTATAGCATAAAGCCTAAACTTTTATTATCTGTCTCTTTACAGAAAAAAGTTTGCTATAGAGGGAAGATGAAAAGGGCTCATTCTTTTCTATTTCTGGATAGTCCAGAATTTATACTCAGTCTAGATAAAGCCTTTGTTTGAAAGTTTGACTATATTTAGAAACATATTCTCATGATAGTAGTTGAATATCAGGATTACCTTTGATAATCATGTATTTAATTGCACTATTCTTTCATATTATTGAAACCATTATTCTGTTCCTATTTAAAATATATTTTATAGGTAACACTCTTTAGAATTTATGAAGCTTCATTTATGAGCTTGGATTCTAATTGTAGCCAGATGCTACCAAAGTTTTAATCATTCAAATTGGTTTATTTTTCTCTTATTCTCCTACTGTACATTGAGTAATTACTTAATAATGTGGTATCAAATACTGGAAGTGCACAGTGACTTTGAATATGATGAAATCACATATTTGAATTAATCTTTTGAGTGGTAATGATGTATCTCTCCATAATATGAAAAAATAAAGTTATTAAGATTATTCTTGCTTATCATTATTATCCTTCCATCTCCATTCCTGCTATACCACCCTAGTTTAAACCTTTAGTAAGTCTTGCATATTATACCAACATCCTTGCTATCTGACTTTATTTTTCTTAAATTAATTTTCCTTTCCAATCTATTTTCCTTGCCCTTTTAGACTAATATTTTTAAAACACTACTCTCTAAATTTATTTGCTCAAAAATGCTTGAGACTTACTAAATATTAAAAATCCTATTAAGTTTATAAATTGGCCCTAGACAATCTTGTAATCTTATTTCCCATTATTAATTTCCACTCTAGAGCAATTCCCACATTGCCATAGTTATAGGCCCTGATTTCTCAGGGCAGTTCACTCTTCCACATTTCTCTATAAGAGATTTGGTTCTGGGTGTTGTGTTTAGTGCAGACTATGACAATCACCTTATAACAAGTTTCACTATCTCCATTCACTTACCACTTTAATTCAAAAGCCATATAACTGCTAGAAAATTTTCTAAAATCAAACTTGTTATGTTTTTCTCCATGGCAACAAGAAAAAATAACAGATAAAATAAAAATCACACTAATGTAGTAGGCTAGTAAAGAGTGGTGAATATAAGGACATAGTGATAACTCATCTCAAAGGTCAGCAGCAGCAGCAAAAAAAAAAGTGTATGAAAGAAGGAGAGCTTTTGTGGGGTTAAGAGGAAACCAATCAAGTTACTAGCAATAGTGATGAGGGTAGACTGGAGTCTGGAGGAGTCCACACCCACCACTACTTTACTTTGCATAATAATTCTTCCTCTACCCCAAATTTCGCTGAGAGAGAAAGAGTGAAGGTAGGACTTAAAAGAATAAAGAATTTGATTAATCTTTTACCTTCTTCAAGTGCTTGGGACCTAGGACCCTAATGCAGCTAAATACAAAGACGAATGAAAATTAGCTGAAAATGCACGCTAAAACCCTCTAAGTCCAATACTAATAAAATAAAAGGGATTGACTTCTCAACGGAGATACCTGGGGAACTGAGTATTGGGCTATTCAAGATGAGATTAACCTTTATTCCAACTGTAGTTCAGCCACAGATTAACCTAACCTCTAGTGAAGTTTGATTAGTGAAGTTTGAATTATCACGTCTTCATCTGAGATGTCAGACATAGAAATAGTTCATTTTCTTGCAGAAAAACCCAAATAAAACAACAACAAAATATAGTACAGTCTATATCCTTCTCTGCACAATGTCTGGCATATAAAAAAATATAAGACAAATAAAGAAGAAAATGCAATGCCCAATCAAGAGAAAAAAACATTAATAAGCAGATCATCAGATGCTCCAGGCAGTGTAATTAGCACACCAGGACTTTATTTTTTTTTTATTTTTATTTTTTTTACAAATAGTTTATTGTCAAATTAGTTTCCACATAACACGCAGTGNAGCAGACCAGGACTTTTAAACTAATGTAAATATGTTCAAAAACTTAGAGAACAAGATGAGGAGAACTGGTGAACAGAAAGGAAATTTCATGTGAGAAATTAAAACCTTAAAAAAGGACCAAATGTAGAGGAAAGGTTAAGGAAATATGAACACTAATCAAAATAAATGATGTGAACTGAGACAAAAAAGATTGAAAGAAAATTGAACAGAATATCAGTGACTCATGCAACAATATCAAGTAGTCTAACACATATGTAACTGAAGTCCTAGAAGGGAAATGATGATAAGAATTATAGCTAACTTTTCATAAAAAAAAAAAACAGCAATGGAAATCAGGAGATAATGGAATGACATATTTAAAGTGCTGAACAAAGAAAATTATCAATCTGGAAGTCTACAGTCAGTGAAATTATGTATCAAAATGGAGGCAAAATAAAGACATTTTCAGATAAACAAAAACTTAGATAATCTGTTATAGAAATTCTGCTCTATAAGAGGAAATAAAGAGCACTGGAAATAGAGTTTAAAAAGAAAGACTAGATAAATATAATTTTTTTCTAATTCCTTTGATGATTGTTGAAAGCAAAAATAATATTTAATAAAGAGATTATAAAGTATGTGATAGTAAAATATGTGACAAAAATAGCACAAAGTATGGAAGGGGAAAAATGGAATTATGTTGATGGTTCTTAGTTTATATGTGAGTGAATATAATAAGTCAAGATAGACTGTGGTAAATTAAGAATGCATACTGTAGTCCCTAATGTAACCATTGCGGGGAAAAGAAGTGTTAAATCACAAAGCTACAGTCATCAAGACAGTATGGTACTGGTACAAAAACAGACACATAGATCAATGGAGTAGAATAGAAAACCTAGAAATGGACTGACAACTATATGGTCACCTAATCTTTGACAAAGCAGGAAAGAATACCTGATGGAAAAAGATAGTCTCTTTACAAATGGTGCTGGGAAAACTGAACAGCAACATGAATGAAACTGGACCAATTTCTTACAGCAGACATAAAAATAAATTCAAAATGGATGAAAGACTTAAATGTGAGACAGGAGACATCACAATCCTAGAGGAGAACGCAGGCAGCAACCTTTTTGATCTCAGCTCCGGCAACTTCTTTCTAGACACATTGCTGAAGGGAAGGGAAACAAAACCAAACACGAACTATTAGGACTTCATCAAGATAAAGCTTCTGCACAGTGAAGGAAACAAACAAAACTAAAAGGCAGCCTAAGGAATGGGAGAAGATATTTGCAAATGATATATCTGATAAAGTGATGCTAACCAAAATCCATAAAGAACTTACCAAACTCAACACTCAGAAAATAATTCAGTTAAGAAATGGGCAGAATACATAGACATTTTTCCAAAGAGGACAACCAGATGGCTAACAGACACATGAAAAGATGCTCAGCATCACTCATCATCATGGAAATAGAAATCAAAACCATGATGAGATACCACTTCAGATCTGTCAGAATAGCTAAAATTAACAACATAGGAAATAAGTGTTGGCAAGGATGCAGAGAAGAGGAACCCTCTTACATTGTTGGTAGGACTGAAAACCGGTGCATCCACTGTGAAAAATAGTATGGAGTTCCTTCAAAAAAGTTAAAAATAGGACTACCCTATGATCCAGCAATTGCACTGTTAGGTATTTATGCAAAGCATAAAAAAATACAGATTTGAAGGAATACATGTACCCCAATGTTTATAGAAGCATTCTCAATAATAGCCAAACTATGGAAAGAGCCTGTGCCTATCAACTGATGAATGGAAAAAGAAGATGTGTCATATATACACAATGCAATTTTACTCAGCCATCAAAAAGAATGGAATCTTCCCATTTGCAATGATGTGGATGGAGCTAGAGTGTATTATGCTAAGCAAAATAAGTCATTTGGAGAAAGACAAACACCATATGATTTAATTCATATGTGGTATTTAGGAAATGAAACAGATGAACATATGGGAAGGGAAAACAAAAATAGAGAGGGAAGCATATCTTAAGAGACTCTTAATGATAGAGAACAAACTGAGGGTTAATGGAAGGACATGGGTGGGAGATAGGTTATGTGGGTGATGGGTATTAAGGAAGGCACTATATGATGAGCAATGGGTGTTCTTGAGTAAGTGATAGATCACTAAATTCTAGTCCTACAACTGATATTACATTATATGTTAACTAGAATTTAAATAAAAAATTGGAAGAAAAAGCCAAAATCCCAATAAAAACACATTTTACTTAAAGAATTAAAAAAAGTGATATAGTTTAAAAGATAACAGTATACCTAAACTATCTAAAATAATTCAGGAAAGGGGGATCAAAGGAACAAATAACAGATAAAACAAATACAAAACAAATAGCCAGATAATAGATATAAACTCAACCATATCAATATTCACATTAAGTGTAAAAGGCATAAATGTTGTTAAAAAGCAGAGATGGTAAGATAATATTTTATACAAGATACACAGTATTTACAAAACAACATACACAAATATAAGGACACTGATATGTTGAAGATAAGAGAAAATGCCAAGCAAAAACAAAAAAAAAAAAACAAAAAAAAGGCAAAAGAAAACGCTATGCAAAAATTAATCATAAGAAAGCTAATTTCACTACGTTAATATCAGACAAAGTAGACTTCAAAACAAGTAATATTGCCACAGGTAGAGAAGGATATTTTATAATGATAATATGGTCAATTCACAAAGAATACATAACAGTGTTAACTGTGTATATGCCCAATAACAGAACATTGAAGTATATAAAGCAAAAATTGACAATACTAAAGAGATTTTAACATGCACATACTTTTTGGGGGCAAATGGAACATTTAACTACATATATCCTATGCTAGGCCATTAAAGAAGTCTCAGTAGATGTCACAAGATGATATCATACAGAATATTCTATGATTCTATGATTACAGATTTAAATTGAAACCAATAAAAGCTATAGAGAAAAATCTCATAGATATGTGGAACAAATGACCAACTTCTAAATAACACATTGGTCAGAGAAGAAATCACAAGAGAAATTAAGAGATATATTGAAGCAAGTAATAACATAAATCAAAACATCAAGAGTAGTGGGAGGTAGTTAGGGTTAGAGAAAGCAACTCTTAGAAGGAAAAAAAATTGATTTAATGCTTATTTTGGAAAAGAGGAAGACTTAAAATCAAAGATACAAGCTTCCACCACAAGAAGCAAAGAAAAGAAGTGCAAGGTAAGTAAAAGGAAATTGTAAAGAGTGAAAAGTCAATGAAATAGAAAATGGATAAACAATAGAGAAAATCAACAAAGCCAAAAGTTGGTTACTTGAAAAAGTTTTAAAATGACTAACAAGAATAATAAGAGAGAGAGAGAGAGAGAGAGAGAGAGAGAGAACACAAATTACCAATGTCAGTAATCAACGAGGGAACATCACTACAGATTCTAAGATATTAAAGGATAAAAAGGAAATATCATTAACAACTTTAAGCAAATAAATTCAACAATATAAACTAAATTAACAAATTCTGTGAACAGAATATACATTTTTTCCCCATTCAATTTCTGCACTTGCTGATTTCCCTAAAGTCCATTTATGAAAACTGTGGGGCAGGTGGTGGCACATGGCTATCAGAGTAGCCAAAGCCTCCGCCCTTAAAAATGAAGTCAAAATTTCTTTTCATGACATCAAACATTTTTTCACTTTTGACCTAGCCTATCTATTTGGCTTCTTTTACAGCTATTCCCCCAAATTACACTGCATACTATTCCCATCAGTTTCTTCTAGCTCCTGCTTGACCTACTCATTCTAAAACTTGCTTTTATACCTGCTCTTTTCTGTGCCTTGCAAGATTTATACATCTCTGTGCTCTGGAAAATTCATTTTCACCATTTAAGACTAATGCCTCTAGTTTGAAACTTTTCTGGATTTTTCAGACAGGTGTTGTTTTGTGTAGGATCCCTTAGAACTTTATTTCAATCATGGTGCTTACCACACTGAACTGTAAGTAATTGTATATGTGTCTCCTAAGATATATTTTTCTTGTTTTCATCCCCAATTCAGGTTATGAGTTATGTTTACAAGAGCTTATGTCAAGCTGAAGCAAAGAGAAAAACATGGGATGAATGGGCATCATGTTCAATACTGAAGCATGTTATGTTCAATTGTGTTAGATACATTGCATTTAGCTGCTTTTAGCTGGTGGCATAAAATATTTACATTGTGGGAACAATCATATATAAACTAACATAGCTTCTGTGCTATACTGACATCATTGCAATTTATATTTACTGATTGTATAGCTACAAAATCACATCATGAAATGTACATTTTAAAGTGTTTTATTTTCAAAATGCTTTCTATAAAAAGAATATCTTTCAAAATAAAGTTATTTTATGGCACACTGTAAACAATCTTACCTTAAAGAGATTAAATATGTTTAATCTTTCCAAAATATCTGCCATTTTATTAAGACATATTGTGGTAGATATCCAGGCAGATGAATACTATGCAGTAATCAACTCCAAATTCCACCTCCCTCAAATGATATAGAATAAATTCAAAACTATAGCAGACTGTTTAAATGAAAATAATTATAATGTGGTATGGTATTTAAAACATAAATAAAAGAAAAATATATGACAATATCACAAAGGCTAGAAAGGGAGAAATGGAAGTATTTCATTGAAGGTTTTTATACTATATACAGAGAACTACAAAATCACTTGAATGTAGTCCATAAGTTAAAAATGTATACTATAAGTCCTTAAAAATGTCATTAATATAAAAAATAAAGAGAAATAACTAGTTAACTAAGGAAAGAGATAAAATGGAACAATAAAAATATTCAACTTAAGGTAAAAAAAAAAAAGGAGGAATAAAGCAACAAACAACACTTTGAAAAAACAAAACAAATAGAACGATGATAGATTTAAATTAGGCACCAATATAGGGCACCTGGGTAGCTCACTCTGGTAAGCATCTGACTTCAGCTCAGGTCATAATCTTATGGTTTGTGAGTTTGAGCCCTGCGTTGGGCTCTGTGCTGACAACTCAGCCTGGAGACTCTTCAGATCCCGTGTCTCTCTCTCTCTGCCCCTCTACCTCTCACACTCTGTTTTTCTCTCTTTCAAAAATAAATATTAAAAACTCTGTATTAAAAAAAGTAGGCACCAATAGTGAGAATAGCATAACATATAGAGTTTTTGAATTCCTATGTTGTATACTTGAAATTAATGTAGCATTGTGTTTCAACTATACTTCAAAAAAATTGGTTGTGTGAAATAAATTAGACATCAACAATTACATGATTTTTTTTTTTTTAATTTTAGAGAGACAGTGTGTGAGTTGGGGAGAGGAGCAGAGGCAGAGAGACAGAATTCCAAGCAGGCTCCATGTTCAGCATAGAGTCTAACATGGGGCTTTGATCCCATGACTCTGGGATCATGGCCTGGGCAGAAATCAAGAGTTGGATGCTCAACCAACTGAGTCACACAGGCACCCCAATTACACAAAATTTAAATGGCCCAGAACTCTAATTAAATG
Source organism: Crocuta crocuta (assembly GCF_008692635.1). Classification (NCBI taxonomy): domain Eukaryota; kingdom Metazoa; phylum Chordata; class Mammalia; order Carnivora; family Hyaenidae; genus Crocuta; species Crocuta crocuta. Next base: position 1,919,872 of record NW_027528867.1, read on the forward strand.
GAAAAGATAGTCATGTTCGATAAAAAATAAGCCCCAACTACTTGCTGCCTACAGAAAGACACTTTAAATGTAAAGGTGCAAAGTAGTTTTACAAAAAGGATACAAAAATATTTATCATGCTAACACTAAGCAAAAAAAAAGTTGGAGTAACTATATTTAATGTATCAAAGTACATTTCAGAGACAATAAGATTACCAGCGATAAATAAGGTCATTTCGTAGTGATAAAGAGTCAAATCATCAAGAGTATATAATCATCCTAAACATTTATGCATGTAATAAAAGAGTTTTAAAATGCATTAAACAAATTCAAAATAAAGGAGGCAAAAACTGATTGAACTGCAAAAGACAAATTCATAATAATAGTAAAAAATTTAAATACCCTTTTCTCAATGATGGATAGAAGAAGTAAACAGTAAATCAGTAAGGATGTAGAAGATGTGAACATTTTTAACCAACTTGACCTAAGTGCCAGTTAGAGAACATGCCACGCAACAGTAGCAGAATACACATTCTTTGCAAGTATACACAGAACACTTACCAAGAGAATGTACTATTGGCCATAAAACAAATCTCAATAAATTTGAGAGGATTCAACTGATCCAGGTATGCTCTCTGACCACAATGGGTTTAAATTAAGAAATTCATACCATAAAGATATTAGAAAATCCACATATACTTGGAAACCAGCACACATATAAACAATAACAACTGCAGGTTGAAGAAGAAATCCAAAAGGAAATTTGAAATTATTTTGAACTGAATGAAAATGAAAATACAACTATCAAAATTTGTCAAATATCTCTAATGTATTACTTAGGAGGAGATAATATGAAATGCCTATTTTAGAAAAGAATAAATGTCTCAAGTCAAGGACCTTAGCCTTTGTATTAAGAAATAAGAAAAGAACAGTAAATGTAACCCAACACAATGAAAAGTAAAGAACTAATAAGCATCAGAGCACAATTCAATAAAATAGAAAAAAAAGAAAAAGAATAGAAAAATATTAAAAAGACCAAAAGCTGGTTCTTTGGAGAGATCAACAAAATTAATAAACCTCCAGTCATTCTGATCAGGAAGAAAGGAGAAAGCACCCAAAGTAACAAAACTAAGAGTTCAAAAGGTGATGGCACTGCACATCTACAAATATTAAAGAAATAGCAAGGAATATTATTATTAAAGCTTTGTAACAATAAATTCAACAGGTGTAAAAAAAATCCTTGAAAAATACAAACTAGCGAAGTCCACTAAGGAAGAGAGAACTCAAAAGCCCTATATTTATTAAAGAATTGAATCTGATTTAAAACTCTTCCCACAAAGGAAACTCTACGCTCAGAGTACTTCATGAGAGAATTCTTTCAAACGTTTAAGGAATAAATACCAATTCTATATAAAATTTCCAGAAAATTGAAGAGAATACTTTCAACTCATTGGATGCTATGTACAATCAACAGTCAGATTTGAAATTAAAAATAGAAATGCCTACAAGAATACTGAAGCTGATGAAAGATGTACAAGACCTGTACAATGGACACTAAAAAACATTGCTGAGAAGTTAAAGAAGGCCTAAACAAATGTAGAGATACAGCATTTTTATAGATCAGAAAACTCAATATTGTTAATGTGTCAATTCCTTCCAAATTGATTTAAAAGAATCAATGCAATCTCACTCAAAATCCCAGAAGACATCTAATTTTGGGTAGAAATCAAACTTTTGGATAGAAAATAACTTTGAAAAAAATTTGGAAGACTAAAATGCCTGGTTTCAAGACATATAATAAAACTATAGTAATTAAAGATGCTGTAGGATTGTTCTCAATATAGTCAAGTAAATCAAGGGAACAGGATAGAGAGACCAGAAATAGATCCACACTTATATGAACTACTGATTTTCAACAAAGGTATAAGTACAATCTGATAGAGAAAGTCTATTCTTCTTTAACAAATAATGCTAGGACTGGGAATGCACTTCACATGAACTTCAATAAAAATAAGCTTCAATATATACCTTCCATTATCTACAAAGAGTAACTCAAAACATATTATAGAATGAAATGTAAATTCTAGAACATTAAAATTTATGAAAGATGGACAAAACTGTTTGTATTCTTGGGCTAGGCACAGATATCTTCGTTAAGATACAAAAATCATAACCCATAAAAGAAAAAATATTTATAAGTAGAATTTTATGAAGATTATCAAATTTATCACTGAATAGTACTCCACTACATATACATACATATACACACACACATATATACACACACACACATATACATACACACATATACATATATCCTATATCTTCTTTATCCATTCATCTAAAAATAGACACTTGGACTACTTCCATAATTTGGCTACTGTAAATAATGCTGCAATAAACATAGGGTACATGTATCCCTCTGAATTACTGAATTAGTGCTTTGGTATTTTTTGGGTAAAAATCCAGTAGTGCAATTATTGGATCGTAGGGTAGTTCTATTTTTAATTTTTTGAAGAACTCCCATACTTTTCCCACAGTGGTTGTACCAGTTTGCAATCCCACCAACAGTGTGTGAAGTTTCCTTGTTCTCCATATCTTCATCAACACATGTTATTTGTGTTTTTTATTACAGAAATTCTAAAAGGTGTGAGGTGACATCTCAATGTCATTTTGATTTGCATTTCCTGATGATGAGTAATATTGACCATCTTTTCATGTGTCTGTTAGATATCTGTATGTCTTCTTTGGAGACATGTCTATGCATGTCTTCTTCCCACTTTTAATCCTATTATTTGTTCTTTGGGTGTTGGGTTGTATAATTGCTTTACATATTTTGGATGTTAACCTTTTATCAGATATGTCATTTGCAAATAACTTCTCTCATTTAGTAGGTTGCCTTTCAGTTTTGTTGGTTACTTCCTTTACTGTGCATACATTTTTTATTTTGATGGAGTCCCAGTAGCTTTTTTTTGCTTTTACTTCCCTTGCCTCAAGGAGACGTATCTAAAAAAATGTTGCTACAGGAATGGCAGTAATACTTTCAAAACTATTTCAAGGGGCACCTGGGTGGCTCAGTTGGTTGAGCGTCTGACTTCAGCTCAGGTCATGATCTCACGATTCATGGGTTCGAGCCCTGTGTTGGGCTCTGTGCTGACAGCTAGCTCAGAGTCTGGAGCCTGTTTCAGATTCTGTGCCTCCCTCTCTCTCTGACTCTCCCATGCTCATGCTGCTTCTCTCTCAGAAATAAACAAAACATTCAAAAAATTTAAAAAAACAAATGAAACATTAAAAAAAACTATTTCAAAATCTAAAACAATGGGGGTGCCTGGGTGGTTCAATCGGTTAAGCATCTGAGTCTCCATTTTAGCTTGGGTCATGATCTCATGGTTTGTGAATTTGAGCCCCACATTTGGCTCTGAGCTGACAGTGCAAAACCTGCTTGGGATTCTCTCTCCGCCTTTCTGTGCACCTCCCCTGCTTGCGCGCTCTCTCTCTGTCCTTCTAAAATTAAATAAACTTTTAAAAACAGTCTAAAAAAAAGAAAGCATAAAAATTAGTCAAGTTCCCCAGTCACCAAAATTATAAAATAAAGAAGAGAGTCAAGCAAAAAAAAACAGAAAAAGACAAACACACACCTGAAAGGAAACAATAAAGACAAAAGCAGAAATTAATGAAGAATTGAATACAGTATAATGAATTAATTAATCAAAATTTTGTGTGTGTGTGTGTGTGTGTGTTTTAAAACCAACAATACTGATATCACTAGCTAACTCATCAAAGGGGAAAAAAGGGAAAAAGCACAACTACACAAAATCAAAGGACATGAATAAATAACTATTAAGACAGATGAAACTTAAAACTCATGAGACCATTTTGTAGACCTCTATACAAACAAATTTGAAAACATATATCAAGTAGATAATTTCTAAGAGACAGATTGCCAAAATCAATTCCAGCAGCATGAGAACTCTTAAACAGTGGCTCCTGGCTGGCTCAATAGAAGGAGCATGCAACTCTTGATCTTGGGATTTTGAGTCTGAGCCCCACATATGGGTATAGAGATTACTCCAATAAATAAAACTTAAAAAAAAAAAAAAACCTCTTAGATCAAGTACTGAAAAAGAAATGGTGTAAGTTATTAAAGAACTACTGTGCAAAAGAGCAGCAGGCCTAGTTGTTTTCACGCACAAAAAATTCGACGAATCTTCCAAAGGCCAGAGAGTCCCAATGCTCTGCAAATTATTCCACAGTACTGAGAAAGAAAACCTTATAATCCCTTTTGTGAAAGAAGTATCTTATGTCTAAACTAGTTAAACATAATTCAAAGGAAAAGAATTATGGTTCTATGTCTCTATCTGATGAATTCTGATGCAAAAATTCTAAACTAAATAATGTCTAACAGAATCCAACACTGCATTAATGCACCAATACTTAATTAATGACCAAGTGGAATTTATTTCAGGAATCCAAGTTTCGTCCAATATTTCAAAATCCACTAATATCATATACCATATTAATAAACCCAAGGAAAGAATCATATGATTACCTTTGTAGATGCTGAAAAAGTCTTTGACAAAATTCATTATCAATTCATGATAAAAGTGCATAAGAAAATAGAAACTGTGGAATACTTCGTTATTATAATAATATTTATATACCTAATCTTAAAGTTAGTATCTTATAATGGGAAACACTAGAGACATTTCCACTAACATCAGAAACAAAGTTATGTGGTCACTATCTCCACCACTATTTGACATTGTACTAGAGATATTAACCGATGCAATTAGACAAGAAAAATCTATTACAGGCACAGGAATAGATCAAGAAGTGAAACTGCCTCTATTTAATAATGATATGATAGTAAACCTGCACAATACCAGAAAAATAGATGATAAGACTAAATGAAACAATAATTCAATGAGAGAGTAAGGTTTGAAATTAATATACAAAAATAATAAGTGCTTATATACACAAACAATAAATAATAGTAGAGAAAATCCCATTTTTGGTATCAACAAAATTTAAGCACCTATAAATAAGTTCAACAATAAATGTGTCAAATTTTATGGAAAAAATATTAATAACACCATTAAAGCCCCAAAAGCAGACTTTATCCAGTGGGAAGATATCAACTGTTCTTGGATAGCACAACTTGACATGATAGAGATATCAGTTCTTCCTAAGTTAATTTATAAATTAAATACAATTATAATAAAATATCACTAAACTACTTTGTGGAGCTAGACAAGTTGATACTAAATTTTACATAGAAAAAAAAAACATGTAAAAATAACTCTGGAAACAATGAAAGTGAAAAACTGTGAGAGCACTACTCCTACAGATCTTAAAGCCTATTACAATTACAATGTTTGTCTACTTCCATGGCTTGGATTTTTTAATTGAATTGGATTGAATTTATAGGTTAATTAGAAGAGAATTTAAATATTTACAATATTAATGCTTTCCATTTAAAAACATGGTATATACCTATGCATCATTTAAATCTTTTTTAAAAAAATATTTTTTTCAACAAGGGTTTACAATATTCTCCCTGACATTTCTCTAAATATTTTGTTAGATTTATCTAGGTGTCTATAATTTTTGTTATTGCAAATTGACATTTTTCTAAAATTACATTTCATATGGCTTGTTGGTGATGTGTAGAATGTAAATGACATTTTGCTTATTAAATGTGTATGCAGTAATCTGACTGCGTTCTTTCATTAGCATTAATACTTTGTCAGTTCTTCCATTTCTATGTAAACAATTATTTTCTTATTTTCAAGTTTGTTTATTTATTTTGAGAGGGAGAGAACGAGTTGAGGAAGGGTGGAGAGAGAGAGAAAGGGACAGAGGAATTTGAAGTAGGCTCTGTGCTGACAGCATGAGAGCCTGATGGGGGGCTTGAACTTACGAGCCGTGAGATCATGAACTGATCTGAAGTCAGATGGTTAACCAACTGGCTACTCAGGTGCCCCTCTATGTAAACAATTATATCATTTACTTTTTTATTTCTAATCCATATCTTTCCCTTGTTTGCTTGTCTTCTTAGTTTTGGACACACACATTTGAATTAATAGTTTGTAACAAGTAATTCTCTCTTCACAAATGGAGTCTGCAGCTTGAAACTAGTATCTTAATTTATATCTAAGTTCAAAAAATGAAAGAACTAAACCTTTTTTTCATGTTATTGCTTTTTAGTATTTTAGTTCCTCTTTTTTGTACCCATCGAAAATACTTATTTTTTTTAACAGTCTCATAGTTAAAGATTCAGATATACCTACATTTTTGTCATTTTCTTTGTTCAGCACTGCTTCATCCATTCTCCACCTTGTTTCTGGATTGAACTTCCTTCCTTGTGAAGAACATTTTTAAATATTTTTTTTCTAGTGAAAGCATATCAATGATAAACTCTAAAAGTTTTTATTTGTCTGAAAATGTCATTTTTTAAATTTTATTTTTATTTTTTTGAAAATGAAACATTAAAAAAATTTTTTAAATAGTTTGTCAAGTTGGTTTCCATATAACACCCAGTGCTCATCCCCACAAGTGCCCTCCTCCATGCCCATCACCCTCCTTCCCCTCCCCCCCATACCTATCAGTCCTCAGTTTGTTCTCAACATTCAAGAGACTCTCATGGTTTGCCTCCCTCCCTCTCCCCATCTATTTTTTCCCCTTCTCCTCCCCAATGGTCCTCAGTTAAGTTCCTCCTGTTCCACTTATAAGTGAAAACATATGGTATCTGTCTTTCTCTGCCTGACTTATTTCGCTCAGCATAATACCTNCCGATTTCTGTATGTTGATTTTGTACCCTGCAACTATGCTGGATTCATGGATCAGTTCTAGCAGGCTTCTGGTGGAATCTGTTGGGTTTTCTACGTAGAGGATCATGTCATCTGCGAAAAGTGAAAGTCTGACTTCTTTGCCAATTCTGATGCTTTTTATTTCTCTTTGTTGTCTGATGGCTGATGCCATGACTTTTAACACTATGTAAACAACAGTGGTGAGAGTGGACGTCCCTGTTGTGTTCCTGATCTCAGGGGGAAAGCTCTCAGTTTTTCCTCATTGAGGATGATATTAGCTGTGGGCTTCTCATAAATGGCTTTTATGATGTTTAAATAAGTTCCTTCTATCCCGACTTTCTCGAGGGTCTTTATTAAGAAGGGATGCTGTATTTTGTCAAATGCTTTTTCTGTATCTATCGACAGGATTATATGGTTTTTATCTTTTCTTTTGTTAATGTGATATATCACATTGATTGATTGACTGATACTGGATCAGTCCTGTAATCATTTGTGTCGTATTCATCAAGGATACTGGCCTGTAGTTCTCTTTTTTTGCTGGGTCTCTGTCTAGTTTGGGAATCAAGTGATGCTAGCCTCGTAGAATGAGTCCGGAAGTTTTCCTTCCATTTCTATTTTTGGAATAGCTTGAGAAGAATGGATATTAACTCTGATTTAAATGTCTTGTAGAATTCCCCAGGGAAGCCATCTGGCCCAGGGCTTATTTGTTGGGAGATTTTTGATAACTGATTCAATTTCTTCACTAGCATGGGTCTGTTCAGATTTTCTATCTCTTCCCATGTGAATTTTGGTACCGCGTGTGTGTTTAGGAATTTGTCCATTTCTTCTAAGTTGTCCAGTTTGTTGGCATGTAATTTTTCATAGTATTCTCTGATAATTGCTTGTGTTTCTGAGGGACTGGTTGTAATCAATCCATTTTCATTCATGATTTTGTCTATTTGGGTGATCTTTTGAGAAGCCTGGCTAAAGGTTTATCAATTTTGTTTATTTTTTAAAAAAAACAACTCTTGGTTTCATTGATCTGTTCAACTGTTTTGTTGGATTCTATATTGTTTATTTCTGCCCTGATTTTTATTATTTCTCTTCTTCTGCTGGGTTTGGGGTGCTCTTTTCGCTTTCATTCTAGTTCCTTTAGGTGCGCTGTTAGATGTTGTACTTGCACTTTTTCTAATTTCTTCAAATAGGCCTGAAGTGTAACGTACTTTCCTCTTAGGACTGCCTTTGCCGCATCCCAAAGAGATGGCTGTATTTTCATTTGTTTCCATATATTTTATTTTATTTTTTAAAANCATTCTTATCTATAATATTGTTTCTGTTTGTGATTGTTTTTATGTATTTAGGTGCTCCCATATTCAGTGTGTAGCCATTTATAATTGTTAGCTCTTCCTGATGGATAGACCCTGTAATTATTATATAATGCCCTTCTTCATCCCTTGTTACTACTTTTATTTTTTTATATTCTTTTTTTAATGTTTTATTTATTTTTGAGAGAGAGAGAGAGAGAAAGAGAGACAGTATGAGCAGAGGAGGGTCAGAGAGAGAGGGAGACACAGAACCTGAAGCAGGCTCCCGGCTCTGAGCTAGCTGTCAGCACAGAGCCAGGCACGGGGCTCGAACCCACTAACTGTGAGATCATGACCTGAGCTGAAGTCAGACGCTTAACCGACTGAGCCACCCAGGCGCCCCTGCCTTTACTTTAAAGTCCAGTTTGTCTAAGTATGGCAACTCCAGCTTTAACTTCCAGTAGCATGATAGATATTTCTCCACCTCCCTAGTTTCAATCTGAAGGTGTCCTTAGGTCTTAAATGAGTCGAAAATGTCACTTTTTAAATTGTCACTCTTGAATGAAAATTTATCAGGGTATAGAATTCCAGACTGAGAGTTGTTTTTCTGCAGCATTAAGAAATATTACTCCAGGCCACCTGGTTAGCTCAGTCAGTTGAGCAGCCAACTCTTGATTTTGGCTCGGGTCATGACCTCATTCATGGTTCATGGGTTCAAGTCCCGCCTTGGGATGTGCTCTCAGCACTCAGGATTCTCTCTCACCCTCTCTCTCTCTCTGCCCCTCTCCTGTTCTTTCTCTCAAAATAAATAAATAAACTTAAAAAAAAAAACCTATTTCTCCTTTGCCTACTATCTACTATC